>NC_090444.1:1174667633-1174982826 GCF_031143425.1 Pleurodeles waltl
CACCTTTCCATCAATCCACTCAGATCACTTAAATTGTCCATTCTGCCTATATCATTGTAGTCTTTTCTCACAAAAGTAATATTACAGGCTCCCACTACAGGCCAAATCAGCATCTTCCATCATGAAATGACTACAATTATCGTCTTTATTTTTTTCCACACTCTCCACTTTTTTCATACAAAGGGACTCTCCTTTGATTCCACTGTTCACCATTATATAACGCCCCACAAGACTGATGAACGGATTTTAGTGTGAATGGACCAGAACATTTGAACAATCCTTTCCTTAACACTGCAGACCTAATCTTCACCCAATCGCCAATCCTTACAGTACCACCCATCTCCATTTAAAAAAAGACAGAGGACTTACACATCCTGTCCTTTTCCGCTAGCCATTCCTTCAGCCGAGATAGAACCAACTTGATACTGGGTATATCATGACCACCGGCAAATGCCATTTGAATAACACATTTTACCAAACAATTTGCCCTTTCCACTATATCACCGGCTTGCCGATTATATAGGGAGGTGCGATGAAGTGTAAACCCAAAAGAAGACAGAAACATGCACATTTAATCAGAAGTAAGCTGAGTACCACTAGCAATTATCAAAATAGAAGGAATTCCCCCTTCTAAGAAAAACTGCTTAAGGTCTGAATAGTAATTCCGGTAGTAGTCACTTTTAAAAACTTGAAACTAAGGGCCTGATTGCAACTTTGGCGGAGGTGGATAATCCATCCCAAATGTGACGGATATCCCGCCCACCGTATTACGAGTTCCATAGGATATAGTGGACTCGTAATACGGCGGGCGGGATATCCGTCACATTTGGGACGGATTAACCGCCCCTGCCAATGTTGTAATCAGGCCCTTATTCAATTAGAATAAACATTAACAACAACAAACGCAAATCTATTTTCACTCTTCAGTTCATACATTTGGCCAAAGAAATTCAAACAAGCGGTGCTAGGATTGGCAGTGTGAACTAAAGAACAAGGAACCTGAACCTTCAGCTTCTTCTCTTTTTCTCGACACAAATCACATTTGTTAATCAAAGAAGTCACCCTCTCATCCAAACCTAGCCACCAAACCTGAACTTTAAGTCTCTTTTGTGTTAAACTCTGTCATAAGTGGCATTCATGCCCTAAAGAAATGAGTTTATTCCTTATCCCCAAAGGCAGAATGAATCTGTCACCTTTTGTGAGTCAATCATTACCACACAGGATCAATTAATCTAGAATATAAGCTCTAAAAGAGATTGGCACAACTTTTACTATCAGTATCACCTCCTTTAAAGCAGCATCTCCACTCATTTTATGAATTAATTCCTCAATCGTGACTGTAATACCCCTACCCTTTACAGCATCCTGAAAAAGGCTACCAACCCCTAACTTTCGTTAGCTAAAACAGCCAGTTCATCCACCCCATGGCAATCCACAGATAACTTTGATAAAGAATCTGCTTGACCATTTCTCGACCCTTGAATATGCTTCACCACACACTGATATTCCAGCAACCTAGCAGCCAGTGTGGTCAATCTAGCTGATCCTGTACCTGCCCAACCAGGAAGCGACACCTTCACCAATGGTTTATGATCATTTTGCAACATAAATTGCCTACCCCACAGATATGCTTGAAAATAATCAGCACCCCACGTGGCTGCTAGGGCCTCCTGTTCAGTTACAGAATAATTCCTTTCAGACTCTGTAAGTGTTCTAGAAGCAATTGCCACTGTTTGTTTCTGACCTTCCATCACATTGTTAAAGAATACCACCAATACCTGTAGTGCTGGCATCAGATGTAAGTCTAGACTTTAACTTCGTATCACAAGGTACTAATAAACCTGCATCACAAATAAAAAAAATTATTGAGTTAAAACTATCTTGCTAACCACTTCCTCAAACAAAATTACATCCTTTTCTTAGTAAGGATCTAAGACTGTCCATTTTGTCTGCAAATCTTCCCACAAATTTTGAGTAATAATCAATTGCATGAAGAGCCTCAACTGTTCTTTATTCGAAGAAGGAAGAGGTAGTTTAATAGTTACTACCAAATTTATTTTCAGTTTGACTCCTTCTCCAGAAGTGATATACCCCAAATACTCTACTTGTGTATGCAACAAAAATACATTTAATTTTCCTTAATGTGAGATCCACATCAGCAATTCTGTGTAAAGCTTAAGTACCCAACTGTGTTGTTTGATGGTTTCACCAAAAACTAAAATACCTCATGGAAATATCTTTATGCAGTCCTTTAAACACCTCACTCATCATACGTTGAAAAACACTCACCGCCAAAGACAAACCAAATGGCATGCAAGTAAATTTAAATGTACTTTCCATGGTAATGAAGGATGTAAGAGATTTTAAATCATGGTAAAGTTTGATCTGATGATAAGCACTTTTCAAAAACAACTCCGAAAAGTACTTTCCACATCAAGCAATGGCATTTGCTTATTATATTGAGCAATGGGAAAGTGTCCACCACAATGTTTTGGTTCAGAGACCAACGATCAATACAAAATCTCAAACATTTGTTGGCTTTCGCTGTGATAACTGCAGAAGATATCCAGCTAGATGCTTCTACAGTCTCAATACCTTTCAAAAGCATTTCTTCCAACATTTTCTTTACTTCATCACAATCTGTTATCACTACTCTTCTCACTTTATGTTGAACTGGCACTGCATTAGGTTTAAGTCAAATATTATGTACATATCCTCTTAACTGTCTTAGTTTATCATCCAAAACTACTTTTGCCTCTTCCAGAATGTCCTTAACTGAAACATCTTCTACCACCATTATTTGTTTGGTGGCCCTCAGGTTGGTAATGATATTCAAGTTATGTTGATGCATCCACCCAAGTACTGGGGGCCCATGCTCTGCAATATACATCTTTCCCTCAATTTGTCGTTTGTCAAAGAAATCAAGCATATAACCAATAATATCCTTGATTTCACCGTGATAGCCACCCGGGCATCTATCCTTAGGTTCTAAAAGCATGTCTGACCACTCACTCATGAACTAATCTTTAGGTATAATGGTATACATAGATCCTGAATCTACCATAAGTTGGACTCCAAATTAATATTAATATTAATTTTAGCCTTTGACCTATTTTTTCTCCTCTCCCCACCATCACCGCATTCAGCGCTTCCCAAACTTAAACCTCCTTCATTTGAGACATCAGGTGAAGAATCTTTTGACACCACGGCACCCTTATTCCTAACCTCACCTTTGCACATGCTAGCAAAATGGCCAAAGTGACTACATCTTCTGCATTTTTTGTTCAAAGGAAAGAAGCAGTATGAGTGTGACCCATGATATGTATTACCAGAGCTAGTAAGGCTCCTCTTAACTTATTTAACAGGCACACTGTTCCTAAAGGAACAATTCCATGATTTCACTACTGCTCATACCACCGCATGCATGCTTGTAATGTCCGTGACCTCTCGAATATCAGTAACATATCTGTCTTTTTTCTCAATTTCCTTCATAACCAATTCAGATTGTTCAACCACGTTAGCAAATTAAATAGCATCTCTAAAAAATGGATTTTTTGCTGCCCACAATACCTCTTGTATTTAAAAAAAAACTTTTACACTACACAATAAGTTGATCACAGATCACTTCATCCGTCATGGCACCGAATTGGAACTTTCTAGATAACTCTGTTAACCTTGCCACACGTTTATCAATTGATTCGTCCACACTCTGTGGTTGAGTATAATAGTTATATTTCAACATGGGTAAAGTGACTTCTTTCATAAATCTAATTTCTAATCTCCACTTGGCTTCTTTGAAGTCATCCTGAATAGGTTGACCATCTAGTTCCATAAGTAGTTGAAAACTTGATGTCCTACTTTTCCAAGAAACCCAATAATAATGCTTTTTTCCTCGAAGATTGAAAGTCCTCGCCATCTAATACCACCAAATAGTTATCAAACATCACCACCCAATCCTCCCACCGAATAGATGGCTGACCTGCCTATGATAGAAAACAAGGCAGAGCACTAATAGAAGAATGTAAAGATTCCATCAGTTTGGTAAATGCAATCGTGAAAAACAAACAAAGGTGGCAATTATAATGCTACACAAGTTGGCAGTAAACACAATAGTAATAAACAAGAACAGTAGTTGATGGAGTGCACATCATCTCACACTCACCCATCAACAATTCATAAATATCGAAAGTTATAAACCTCAGTGATGCTCTTTTACAGTTGGGACTATGCATCAAATTTCTCTCAGCACTCACTGATATTGTAAATAGCAGTCACACTGCTTTACCGCATCGATCCACCTTCACCACAAAGCACTTTAGCAGTCATGTACCTTTACCGCATGGATCCACATTCACCACAAATCAATGCTGCCTGTGCTAGCCAGATCGTCAGCAAAAGTGTTGTAAATAACCTCCAGGTAGGCTTTCTCTGGAAATAAATATATTCAATCCAAGCTACAACGCAAGCATGATACCTACCCAGCTGGCCAAGGAGCAACTGTCACACCTCGGAATGATACCGCACAAATAACTCACATGGAACGTTGAGAAGATTCCATGCTAACAGACTACATGCGTAGTATATCATAACAGAGGAAAATAAACTTGAGGGGTTTGGCAAAGAGGATTGCAAATGCCTTGGTTACTTACTGGTAATGTTTATTGCTCTAAGTACAGGTCTTCCTCGTCACAGTCCTTGCAATATGAGTAAAACAAATTCTAGCAAGCATTTTCAATTCTATTTAGAACATGGAGCTGAGGATTATGCTTCTCAATATTTACTTCAAAAGAAGAACAGCCAATATTTCACATTCTCTGGGAGTGTCCTGTAATCCAAATCTGCTGGAAGGCTGTGATACAAACCATGACCCGAGTCACAGCACTCATTGTGCCAGTTGAATCCCTTTGGCATCTCCTGTGTATAACTGGGAAGAGGTATGGCACAGAAATAAAAAATATGGCTTGCGTTCGCCTCAGGGATTGCTAAGCGGAACATAGCGCAGACCTGGGAAAGTGGGGAGACAATGAAAATAGCCAATTGGGAATGCGATCTAGATTGGTGCCAGAGAGCAGAGAAGGTGGTCTATCAAAGTTGGGGCTGACGGAAGAGGTGGGAAAAGATTTGGGGCAATTGGAATGATTACAGGGGATAGTGGGTCTCTTCAACAGGGAAGGCCACCATTAGCAAGGGGATTAATTCCAAGTTACTGGGGAAGCAGTTACCCTCAGGCTCCACGTGAGACTTAGGCCTTCATTACAACCCTGGCGGTTGGTGTTAAAGCGACGACAGGCCAGTGGAAAAAAAAAATGGGATCACGACCACGGCGGAAACCGCCATCATAGACAGCCACTTCAACACTGCGACCGCCACAGCGGTAGCAACCAACACCACGGCGGTCACCGCCAACAGACAGGTGGAAGACAAAGTACTGCCCACCCCATTACAACCCACCAATCCCCCAGCTTTTCCTGGGCGGTACCAACGCCATCAAAAGCACAGCGGAAACAGTGTTTGGAAGGGAAACCACTCACCTTTCGAAAATTAACGAAGAACCAGGACACCATGGAGCCCGAGTTACAGGTCCTCCCCATGCTGGTGTACCTCCTTATAAACCTGGAATATCAAAGGCGGCGGCGACGACCACGGTGAGTACTGCACCTAGCACACGGGAGGGGGGAGGAAAAAGAGAGTGACACACGCATGCAACACGCAACACCCCCACCCCCACCTTCACCCACAACACCATACACACAAACACATGCAGCAACATTACTTATACACCCTGTAACCCACTGGAAGAACGCAAGGACAAAAGGAATTGAGTTCAACAGTGATATTTTAGAAATAGTCAGATATACGTAACAAATCAAAAAATAGTATTTACAAAAATATACAATATGTACATAAGGTCGTACATTGTCCTTTGCAAATGTCCGTGGGCCACTGGGCCAAAAATCATGGGCCAAACCCACACTTGACTCCTGCCTCAATACGGAGAGAACACTGTGGGGGCATCAGGTCGAAAACACACAGGCACCTCAGGAGGATGGGGAAGGGGGGGGGCACCTCAACCAGAAGATGGAATAACGCCACTGCTCTTCGAGGGGGCTTCATGCCCACTGCTTGGTCCCGGGGAGTGCAAAGCCACAGTCTCTCAAGTGGGTGGTTTTCCCACTGCTTGGTCCTGGGGAGTACAAGGCCACAGTCTCTCAAGTGGATGCCTGTCTCCACAGGTTCTGGAGGGGGCTTGGTGCCCAGTGTGCTTCATCCTGCCAAGGATAGGGTGAGCGGATGCCCTTCTCCACAGGTTCTGGAGGGGGCATTGTGCCCAGTCTGCTTCATCCTGCCAAGGATTGGTTGAGTGGATGCCTTTCTCCACAGGTTCTGGAGGGGGCTTGGTGCCCAGTCTGCTTCATCCTGCCAAGGATTGGGTGAGTGGATGCCTTTCTCCACTGGGTCTGGAGGGGGCTTGGTGCCCAGAGATGCAGCACATGGGGTTTAGCAGTTGACATTCCCTCACCTGGGTGTCTGAGGCACCGGATTTGCAGGGGACAGGTAGCAGGAAAGTCCATGGAGGCAGGGCCAGACTCCATCCTGCGGTGACTAAGGCTGCAAACTGGTGGTTGTTGCGGTGCTGGTGGGGGTGCTGCCAGTGGTGGTGGGAGGCTCCAGGCTGTCTCCTGCAGCCCCGGATGGACGCACACTGGGGCTGCTGCTGCTGCTGTTAGTGGTCCTACTGTCAGCGGTGCAGGTGGCGGTGCTTGCGGCAGGGATGCTGGCAGTGCTGGCCGTGGTGCAGGTGCTGGTGCTGTCAGTGGTGGAGGGAGGCACCAGCCCTTCTCCTGCAGCCTCGGACGGCTGGCCACTGGGGATGCTGCTGCTGACAGTAGTAATGGCAGCGGCGGTGCAGGTGGCAGTGCAGGTGGTGGCACTTGAGGCGGGGATGCTGGCGGTGCTGCCCGCAGTGCAGGTGGCAGGGCTATCGGTTCTGATGGTGGCCACCAGGCCCCCACCTGCAGGCTCCGACGCCTGAGGTGCCTTGCCTTGGCTTTTCTGACCCTTCTTCACCTTGGCAGCTGCTGTTGGGACCTTGGCTCTGGCAGCTGCAGTTTTGGAGGGGGCCTTGCTGGGTGGGTCGTGCTCCTTGCCCTTGGTGTATGCTGTCCCCTTCTTCACCTTGGCAGGCGGCGGTATGGTCTGGTCCTTTGCAGGGGTCGGTGGCACACTGCTGGCCTGACGGGTGCCCCCTTGAAGCCCCTGGGAGTTGCAGGTACCACAGCGGATGCTGACTTGGTGGCTGAGGTGCTGGCCTGGGTTCTGCACACCCTTGCCTGAGGGGTAGGGAACAGGTCAATGTTTGCCAGGAAAAGTTTTTTAGACACACTGGGGTGGGAAGATAGAGAGGGTTTGGGAGTGGAGGAAGAGGGAGTAGTTGTAGGAGGTATCTTTCTGCTGAGTTTGGGTGAAGGTGCATGGGTTGGATGCTGTTGTGAGGTGGATGGCTGTTAGATGGGTGGGTGCTTGAGTTTGTGTACTTTGGGAGGAGGGGTCACAGGCACACTGGGAGAGGACACAGGGGATGTGTGCATGGTTGTGGGGGTGGTGACTGCCAGTGAGGAATGTGTGTTGTGATGGGTGTGCTGGTGATGGAGGTAGTGGATGAGGATGTAGTGCATGCAGGTGTGAGTGGAGACGCTACTGGGAGGGAGGTGGACGAAGAGGGGGACGGGGGACACAGTGGAGGCAGTGGATGTTTGTGTGAGTGCCTGTGAGATGAAGTGTGGTGCTTATGTTTGCCTGAGCCACCTTTGTGTGTTGATTTGGGTGAATGCTGGTCTGAAGGTGTGCCTGGGATAGGCTGGTGTTGAGGGGATTGGGGGGTCTGGGTAGAGGAAGTTGGAGGGGGGAGGCTAGACACAGGGACAAGGGCTGCCATCAGTGTTGAGGCCAGAGCCTGCAATGCTCTCTGTTGGGCCGCCACGCCAGAGTGAATGCCCTCCAGGTATGCATTTGTTTGTTGCAAATGCTCTGCTACACCCTGGATGGCATTCAGTATGGTTGACTGCCCAACAGAGAGGGATCTCAGGAGGTCAATAGCCTCCTCACTGAGGGCAGCACGGCTGACTGGGGCAGGGCTGAGGTGCCTGGGGCGAAGGAGATGCCCACTCTCCTGGGTGAGCGGGCACGGGAAACATGCTGAGGGGCTGCTGGGAGGGCGGTGCTGGTAGGTGGGGTGGCGGCTGTACCTGTCATTGGGGTGGGCACAGAGGTTTACGCCACCGCCAGGGAGCTTCCATCGGAGGAGGAGTCGCTGTCTGTGGTGTCCCCTCCTGTCCCCGTCGTGGTGCTCCCCTCGCCCTTTGTCCCACTGGTGCCCTCACCCTCGGTGGATTTGGCCTCATGGGCCATGTGGGATACAGCTCCCTCCGTCGCCGGTGCCTCTGCTCCTCCGCCAGATGATGCTAATGTACACAAGGACAGGGTGACAAAACAAAAAGTGGGGTGGAGACAGAGGATACACTTGGTCAATGCCAGCAACACCACTACCGTTGGCGTACACAACACACAGGGAACAGCCCTATGCACTAGGCCATGCCCAACCATTTACTAGGACAGTCACCAGCCCATGGGGTTCAATGCCTAACGCCATTAGCTGCACACCTGAAAACCACAGGACCCTGCCTAGGAGTAGATGGCCGCCAACACTATTGGGGTAGGAGTGATACTGAGCCTGCCCAACAAAAGACCTACCCTGTCATGTTCACCCTGGCCTAGGGGCACCCACAGCACCCATCCCCCACCCAGGTACCTCCTAACGTGCGCAAAGTCAGGTTTCAGATTCTGTACTCACCCCCTCGTGGCTGCTGTGATGCCTTCAAGCGCCCATCCAACTCCGGATAGGCCACTGTCAGGATGCGGAACATCAGTGGGGTCATGGTGCGACGGGCACCTCTTCCTCGTTGGGAGGCCAGCCCCAGCTGGGCCTCTGCCGTCTTCTTTGCCCAGCAGCGCAGGTTCTCACACCTCTTGCAGCAGTGGGTGCTCCGCCTGTCAAAGACCCCCAGGGTCCGCACCTCCTTGGCGATGGCACACCAAATACCCCTTTTCTGGTGGGCGCTGACCTGCAGGGAAAAGACAGCAGAATAGGGAATTATTCACCCGTTCGGACCGTCATACTCATTGCCCACCATATCCCACACATACCCTGATGCACATACATTGACCACCTTATGTGCTTCACTCTGACCAGGACCCCCCTGACCCCCCTACATGTGGCTTACACACACAGCAGTCCATACATTCATGGCCCAAGCATCATGCTCACAGTGTACTCACCTGTTTGTCTGGAGGACCATAGAGTAACGTGTACTGGGGTAGGAACCCATCCACCAGTTTCTCCAACTCCTCCGCAGTAAAGGCAGGGGTCCTTTCCACAGACACATGAGCCATTGTCGCTTCCAGACACAGGTCACAGCAGCACTTGCAGTGTAGGTCCTCTCCTGTTGAAGGCCAGGTAGCAAGTGAGTGATTAGATGGAAAATGGCGGTGACGTCCGTGGCGGTGCGTACCGTCACCACCGGCGTACATCGCCATTGGAACCTGGAACCCATTGGGTCCAATCATAACCAATGCGAATTTGCATGGCGGTCATCGACCACCTACCGCGACGGCACACAATGCCAGCGCAATTACCTAATTTCCACTTGTCCCTCCTCACAGGTCAGGCATCCGCCATTTCATGGGGGCACAGGGCATGGCACCTAACTGCGTCACCGCAGACATTGGCACATCAACGGACTCTCGAGTTCACATGCTGTTTCTGCAAAGTCAACAAGACATCATTAGTGCAATATAAGTGTGAATATGACTCTCTGCTCACCGTTCTCTTCCATAGGCTTCAACCGCTGAGGCAAATTATGAGATGGCGGCATCCTCCGGTGTAAAGACCCCTGGTGGACCTAGCGACAATGGAGGACAGACACATTATCATTACCTACAGACTTGATCATGCCACAATCCAAGAACTGTGTGCCCAATTGGAGCCAGACCTGATGTCTGCTATCCGCCAACCCACAGGTATCCCCCCCTCTAGTGCAGGTCCTGTCAGTGCTCCATTTCCTGGCAAGTGGTTCCTTCCAAACAACAGTGGCCATGGCATCAGGGATGTCTCAGCCACTGTTCTCTAATGTGTTGACCAGAGTGTTGTCTGCCCTGCTGAAACACAAGTACAGCTACATCGTGTTCCCCCAGGTGGAGGATTTGGCCACAGTGAAAGCTGACTTTTATGCCCTGCGACATATCTCCAACATCATTGGTGCCATTGATGGTACACATGTGGCATTTGTTCCCCCCCTGGAGAAATGAACAAGTTTACAGGAATAGAAAAAGCTATCAATCAATTAATGTGCAGATGGTGTGTTTGGCGGACCAGTACATCTCCCATGTGAATGCAAAATCTCCTCGCTCTGTGCATGACGCCTATATCTTGAGGAATAGCAGCATCCCATATGTGATGGGCCAACTCCAGAGGCACCGGGTGTGGCTAATAGGTGAGCCAAAGGTCCTCACACAGTATGAGTAAGTGGCTGGGTATGGGGTTGTCCCTAAGGGTTAGTGTGTGTCTAACGGTTGTCCCTCGATGTTTTCAGGTGACTCTGGTTACTCCAACCTCTCATGGCTACTGACCCCAGTGAGGAATGCCAGGATAAGGGCAGAGGAACGTTACAATGAGGCACATGGGCGTACAAGGAGGATTATAGAAAGAACCTTTGGCCTCCTGAAGGTCAGGTTACGGCGCCTCCATCTGACAAGTGGATCCCTGTACTACTCACCCAAGAAGATGTGCCAGATCATCGTTGCATGTTGCATGTTGCACAACCTGGCCTTGAGATGCCAGGTGCCTTTTCTGCAGGAGGATGAGCCTGGAGATGGTCTTGTGGCAGCGGTGGAGCCTGTGGACAGTGAGGAAGAGGAGACAGAGGAAGAAGATGTTGACAACAGAACCAATATTATTCAGCAGTACTTCCAGTGACACACAGGTTAGACACTGTAACTTCACTTAACATTTCAGTTATCTGTTGGACATTGTACAAGGCAGCCTGTTTCCCTATGTCTATGGCCTCTGACTGTACCCTTTGCCATCTCCATTTTCAAATCTCTGTGCCCCACTCTGGCTCTTGCTATGTGTACTGCTGCCCACCAGAGGTCATCCTAAAGTATATTTCACTGTACTTTTGATTTGCAATGCTTTGCTAATGTTGTACTAATACATATTTGAATCATTTGACAGACTCCAGATTGGTATTTGTTCCAAGGGTGTTTATTTAAGTGCTCATAAGTAGAGGGGGTGGTGCAAGGAGCTGGGCTGATGGTGGAAGGAAGTTCAGGGTAGAGTCCAGTCTCTTGGTATCACAGGTGCATTGTCCAATGGGGCATAGGAAGGGGAGTAATGGCAGTTCAAGGTGGACAGGGGGACAGTGTGGGACACAAGGGTGACAATCAGGAGAGTCTTATTTCCTGATGGGGGGTCTTGGCAATGTTCTCTGTCTTCTGCCTGGATCGCAGGGACCATTTGCGGGGTGGTTCTCCTTCTGCAGGGGGTGGGGTGCTGGTGGCCTGTTGGTCCTGTGGCGGGCCTCCTGTCCACTAGTGCCGGCGGAGGTGGAAGGCTGTTCCTCAGTTTGGCTAGTGTCAGGCGCACCGTGTTGTGCCACTGCCGCCCTCATGGTATTGACCATGTCTGCCAGCACCCCTGCAGTGGTGACCAGGATGGTGTATATTTTTGTTAGGTCCTCCCTGATCCCCAGGTACTGTCCCTCCTGCAGCCGCTGGGTCTCCTGCAGCTTGGCCAGTGTCTGGTCCATCGTCTCCTGGGAATGGTGGTATGCTCCCAGGATGTTGGAGAGTGCCTCGCGGAGAGTGGGTTCCCTGGGCCTGTCCTCCCCCTGTCGCACAGCAGTCCTCCCAGCTTCCCTGTTGTCCTGTGCCTCTGTCCCCTTAACCGTGTGCCCACTGCGATGGTCATCCTGGATTTGTGGGGTTGCCTGGGGTCCCTGTAGTGGTGGACACACTGCTGAGTGACGTGTCCTGGGGACAGTGGCATCGGCCCGCTGGGTGGGTGCTGTGCTGGTGTTTCCTGAGGGGGAGGCTCTGTGGTGGGTTGGGACTGTGCATGGGTACCTGACTGTCCAGAGGTCCCGGATGGACCAGGTTGGTCATCGAGATCCAGGCATGAAGAGCTGCTGTCGTCACTGTGGGCCTCTTCAGTGGGGGGACTGGATGTAGCTGGCCCCCCCTCTCGGGGGACGTTGACTATGGGTCCTGTGGGGATGCAAAAGTCAGTGTTATTGTATCTGCGTATGCCATCTTGTGCATGGGTGTGTTTCCCTCTATGATTGTGATTTCCCTGTCAGCTTGGCCTTGTGTGAGTGGTGATTTACTGGGCAGGCTGTGGTGCTGGGTGTCCATGCAGATCTGTGATGGGGGTCCATGCATTGGTGTTGCATGCAGGGCTTGGTATTGGGATGGGTGGGTTGTAATGGTGGGGTATATGTGAGGTGGTGGAGTGATGGGGGTGAGGGTAGGAGTAGGAGTTTTGATGGCATGCTGGTGGGGGGGAAGTAGTAAGGATTTGACTCATCAGAGTCCAGTCCTCCTGCTACTCCTGCGAGCCCCTCAGGATGCATGATCACCAAGACTTGCTCCTCCCATGTTGTTAGTTGTGGGGGAGGAGGTGGGGTCCACCGCCAGTCCTCTGTACGGCTACCTGGTGTCTTGCAACCACGGAACACACCTTCCCCGTCTGTCGTTCCACCTCTTCCTGATGTCATCCCTTGTTCTGGGATGCTGTCCCATGGCGTTGACGCTGTCCACTATTCTCTGCCATACCTCCATCTTCCTAGCTATGGATGTCTGCTGCACCTGTGACCCAAAAAGCTGTGGCTCTACCCGGATGATTTCCTCCACCATGACCCTTAGCTCCTCCTCTAAGAACCTGGTGTGTCTTTGGGGTGCCATGGATGTGGTGTGCGTGAAATGTGTGAGGATGTGTGGGGTGATGTGTTGTGGTGCATGCTGTGATGTGCCTGGATGGTGTATGGGTGATGGTGTTCTGTGCCTCCGATTGAGTGGGTGCTCCTGGCTTGTCTCTCTCTGTGTGCTGTCGTTTTGTTTGCTGTAAGAGTTTGTGGGTAATGTGGGTGTGTGTTTTATAGTGGTGTTAGTGTGTGGGTGTGGTGTGTGTATATGTGTCAGGTGTGTGTAATTTGAATTGTCCAATTTTGTAAATGTGTGTGTATTTTGAGTGCGGCGGTGTGTACAGCCAATGGTTTACCGCGTTTGAAAGACCGCTGCGGTGATTCGTGGGTCGTGATACTGTGGGCGTATTCCTGTTGGCGCAAGGGTGTGGGTTTTGCTATCGCCAGTTTATCACTGACCTTTGGTGTGGCGGATGTGGGTGTCTGTATAGTGGCGGATTTCTCAGTGTGGGTCATAATACCCTTAGCGGAATACCGCAGCGGTCACGGTATGTTGGTGGCTGTCAGCACGGCGGTAGATGGCATTTACCGCAACAGTTGTAATGAGGGCCTTAATCTGTATTTTCCTCTACAGTCCATTCTGAAACATATCCTGATTATTATACACCTGTTTTGTTTCACTAATGACTTGTTTCACTAATGACACTCATGCACTGACAAAAATCTCTGGAATGCGCTTCTTAGTCTAAAGAAGACATTTATTAAATCACTCTGCAAGGTTCGTAGAAGAGATTAGCATGCTGAAAGCACACGTTTAAAAATGGTCACAGCAATGAAATAAAAACATGTACAAATGATTCTCCACTGAAATATACACAGCAAATGTATATATATGTTTGATGCCATGTGTAGCTGCAGATACACATGCTATGCATATCCATTCCGACATCTAGTGTTCGGCTCAGAGTGTTACAAGTTGTTTTTCTTTGAAGAAGTCTTTTCGGAGTCACAGGATTGAGTGACTCCTCCTCTCGGTTCCATTGCGCATGGGCATCGACTCCATTGTTAGATTGTTTTCTTTCCTCCGTCGGGTTCGGACATGTTTCCTCTCGCTCCGAGATTTCAATTCGGGAAACTTTAGAAAACCTTCCTTTTTGTCAGTATTGTTTTGATCGCGTTCTCCACCTAGCATCGAACTGGTAGTACCGTCGGAAACTTACTTTTGTTCGCCCTTCTGGCCACGTGCGCTCAACTCGGGCCTATTCAGGCCTACCGCATGTAAAGCCCGATGGATTGGACTCCATTTCGTTCTGCCCTCGGTGCCACGCGAAGTACCCCTATACAGACCAGCACTTGGTTTGTAACTTGTGCCTTTCTCCAGACCATCGGGAGGAAAACTGTGAGGCCCGTCGATCGTTTCGTTCAAAAACGACTCTCAGAGATCGCAGAGCCTGAAGACTTGAAATGGCATCAAAAAGCAGTGAACATCTCAACGCCACTGAAGAAGAGCAGGCTCAGACAGCAGTCTCCATCCGAGACACAGACTCCAAACAGGAATCCGAGGATGACAGACCCATCACAGCTGGCCAGCATGTGAGTAAGTCTGCCCCTGCACCCCTACACAAAAAACATTCCAAGGCCTTGGGTACACCACTGCCGGAAGGCCAAGGTTCGGCCCGGAAAAAGACTGTCGGCGACCGACCTTCAGGATCAGTGCCGAAAAAGGCCACTCCTCCGTCCACTTCGGAGTTGAGTAAAACTATAAAGGGCTCCATTTCGGACTCTTGCAAGAAACCCCAAGTTTCGGAGTCAAAAATTCGAAAGTCGGCTTCTGAGCCGAGAACTTCCACAACATTTTCGGTACCGAAAAAACAACAAACTTCGGAACAGATGAAGACATCATATACAGAGGAGCAAGGACTTTCCAAGAAATTAAGAGAAAGCCATAAAACCTCTGAGGAAGAGTCAGACATTGAGCCCATTCTACAAATTATGAATGAGAGACAATCTAGGATACACATCCATAAGGAGACAGGAAGGATTGTTACTGCACCTCCTTTAAAAACAAAAAGGAAGATGGCTTTCCAAGAGGAACCGGAAAGCCACCAGCAAAGGTGCAAAAGCAAAAGGAGAAGCCAATACCTCCTCATTCTCCACAACTATCTGTCTCCCCCCGCACCAGCCCTCCACCAATGCCTTCTCCAACACACTCTTTATTTTCCCAAGAAGACATAGTAGACCCATGGGATCTTTATGACCCTGATCCCATCCCTTATAATGACCCAGATACTTACCCATCCAAACCATCTCCACCTGAGGATACCACAGTATACAACCAGGTCATAGCCAGGGCTGCAGCTTATCACGGGGTAACAATGCATTCTGAGCCATTGGAAGAAGATTTTTTATTTAATACATTATCTTCAACACATTCTAGGTACCGGTGCCTCCAAATGTTACCAGGCATGGTAAAACACGCAGACCAAATTTTTAGTGAGCCTGTGAAATCTAGAATCATCACACCTAGAATAGAAAATAAATATAAGCCTGCACCCTCTGACCCAGATTATATTATTCAACAGGTACCTCCAGATTCAGTGGTGGTTAGTGCAGCACGAAAGAAGGCAAATAGCCAGTCTTCAGGAGATGCACCTTCTCCTAATAAAGAGAGCAGAAAATTTGACGCTGCGGGGAAAAGAGTTGCTTCCCAGGCAGCAAATCGATGGGGAATTGCTAATTCACAAGTACTGCTAGTCCGCTATGATAGAGCCCATTGGGATGAGATGCAGGATATTATACAGCATCTCCCAAAAGAACACCAAAAGCGGCCACAACAAGTGGTAGAGGAAGGGCAAGCCATTAGTTACAATCAAATAAGATCTGCCCTTGATGCTGCTGATACAGCTGCAAGGAGCATAACCACAGCCATCACAATCAGAAGACATGCATGGCTATGCTCCTCTGGTTTTAAACCAGAAATTCAACAGGCTTTGCTTAACATGCCTTTTGATAAAAAGCACCTCTTTGGCCCAGAAGTGGACACTACAATTGAGAAATTAAGAAAAGACTCGGATACAGCAAAAGCAATGGGTGCTTTGTACACCACACCATATAGGGGGTCATTTCGCAGGCCTCAGTTTTGAGGAGGTTTTAAAGCACAATTCTCTGAGGCTTTTACCTCACAAAGCAACCATATCAAACCCAGTATCAACAAGGTGGGATTAGAGGAACATACAGAGGTCAATACTCTAGAAATAGAGGTCAATTCCAAACCTCTAAACAACCAACAACACAACCAAAGCAGTGACTTCCTTCCCTCCCTTCCACTCCACACATCTCCTGTGGGGGAAAAACTACAGCAGTTCCACTCATTGGCAAAATGTCGCCACAGACAACTCAGTATTATCAATTATCCGCAATGGCTATTGCCTAGAATTGATAAACACCCCTCTAAATATTCCACCAAGATATCACAAGTTATCCCCAGAACATACAGTTCTGTTACAACAAGAGGTTCAATCTCTACTACTCAAACAAGCATTAGAATTAGTTCCACAGTCCCAACGAGGAACAGGGGTATACTCACTATACTTCCTAATTCCCCCAAAAGATGTCACCCTCAGGCCAATATTAGACCTCAGGCCCTCAAATTTTACATCTTGTCAGAACATTTTCACATGGTAAATCTACAAGATGTTATTCCACTGCTAAAAAAACAGGATTTTATGACTGCTCTAGACCTCCAAAATGCTTATTTCCACATACCCATCCACCCAGCTCACAGAAAATACCTCAGGTTTGTCATACAAGGAAAACACTACCAGTTCAAAGTGTTACCTTTTGGCACACCAACAGCTCCAAGGGTGTTCACAAACTGTCTAGCGGTAGTAGCAGCATACTTAAGAAGACAACACATCCATGTCTTCCATATCTAGACAATTGGCTAATAAAATCAAACAATCGTACACAATGCCAAAAACATACACGTTACGTGATAGAAACTCTGCACACACTAGGATTTTCTATAAACTACCAAAACTCACACCTTCAAACAGCACAAGTACAACCGTACCAAGGTGCTATCCTAAATACTCAACTAGCTCTAGTGTATCCAAATATCCAAAGCATACAAGCTTTCCAAAAATGTAATTCCACTCATACAGCCAAATCAACAATACACTGTAAGATTTATCATGAAAATATTAGGAATAATGGCATCTTGCATAGCAATAGTCCCACATGCAAGATGAAACATGAGGCCCTTACAACAGTGCCCTGCATAACAATGGTCACAGGCACACGGTCAACTTCAAGATATGGTGTTGATGGACCGCCACAACACACATATGTCCCTTCAATGGTGGAATCGCAGCAGTTTAATGAAGGGGCTGTCGTTTCAAGACCCTGTGTCTCAGACCATGATTACAACAGATGCATTAATGATTGGTTGGGGAGCTCACCTAAACAGTCACACCATTCAAGGGCAATGGGATGTCAAACAGAAACAGTTACACATAAACCACTTAGAATTATTAGCCGTATTCCTTGCCCTAAAAGCATTTCAAACTCTTCTCAAACAGAAGAATGTTCTCATAAAGACAGACAATATGACAACCATGTATTATCTCAACAAACGGGGAGGGACACATTCATCTCAACTGTCCCTTCTAGCCCAAACAATTTGGAAATGGGCAATTCACAATCAAATTCACCTAATAGCACAATACATTCCAGGAATAGACAATCAGTTGGCAGATGTCCTCAGCAGAAATCACCAATAAGCACACGAATGGGAGATTCACCCCCAAGTACTTCAAAAGAAGTACTTTCAAAGGTGGGGAACATCAGACATAGATCTATTCGCAACAAGCGAAAACACAAAATGCCAAAACTTTGCATCCAGACACCCATATACCCTGTCCAGGGGCAATGCTCTATGGATCAATTGGTCAGGGATATTTGCTTACGCTTTTCCCCCTCTCCCACTCCTTCCATTTCTGGTCAACAAGTTGAGTCAAACATCACTCAACATGATACTCATAGCACCAACATGGGCACGTCAGCCTTGGTACATGACACTACTAGACCTATCTGTAGTACCTCACTCCAAACTCCCAAACAGACCAGATTTGCTAACACAAAACAAAGGTCAAATCAGGCATCCAAACCACAATGCTCTCAATCTAGCGATTTGGCTCCTGAAGTCATAGAATATGGATACTTAAATATTCCATCTGAATGTATGGAAGTCATTAAACAAGCACAAAAACCCACTAATAGACAGTGCTATGCAAATAAGTGGGACATACTTGTCTACTATTGTCAATATAAGACCATAGATCCACTTACAGCATCTATACAAGATATTTTATGTTATTTACTTCATTTACAGAAATCAAATTTGGCTTTTTCCTCCATAAAAATACACCTTACTGCAATATCTGCATTCTTACAAACTATAAAACACACTTCTTTATTCAGAGTTCCTGTTATCAAAACCTTCATGGAGGGATTAAAACACATCATCCCACCTAGAACACCACCAGTTCCATCATGAAATTTAAATATTGTACTTACAAGACTCATGGGACCACCTTTTGAACCCATGCACTCTTGCCAAATTCAATTTTTAACATGGAAGGTTGCCTTCCTTGTGGCTATTACATATTTAAGAAGAGTTAGTGAAATACAAGCATTCACTCTTGAAGAACCTTTTCTCCAAGTACACAAACATAAGGTTGTACTAAGAACAAATCCAAAATTTCTACCAAAAGTACTATCTCCTTTTCACATCAATCAAACAGTGGAATTGCCAGTCTTCTTTCCACAGCCAGATTCTGTGGCAGAAAGAGCTCTTCATACCCCAGATCTAAAAAGAGCTCTTATGTACTATATAGACAGAACTAAACAGTTTAGGAAAACAAAGCAACTTTTTGTTTCCAACAACCACATACAGGCAACCCTACATCAAAACAAGGTTTAGCAAAATGGATTGTTAGATGTATACAAACATGTTATGTCAAAGCAAACACACAACTTTTATTCACTCCTTAAAGCACATTCTACAAGAAAGTAGGGTGCAACAATGGCTTTTTTAGGAAACATACCAATGGTTGATATATGTAAAGTAGCTACATGGTCATCCTCTCATACATTTACTAAACACTACTGTGTTGATGTTTTCTCACAAAAACAAGCCACTATAGGGCAAGCTGTCATAAGAACATTATTTCAAACAACTTCAACTCCTACAGGCTAGCCACTGCTTCTTCGGAGAACTAACTGCTTTGTAGTCTATGCATAGCACGTGTATCTACAGCTACACATGCCATAGAACAGAAAATGTCACTTACCCAGTGTACATCTGTAGGAGGCCGGCCTGGCTTATAGTGGGTACCTTGTGGTACTTATACCTTGTGCCAGGTCTAGTTATCCCTTATTAGTAGAATAGAGGTGTTCTAGAAGCTTAGGCTGATAGAGGTAACTATGGCAGAGCATCTTAGGCTGAACTAGGAGACATGCAAAGCACCTACTATACCACTCATATCATATAGCACTATATCATAAGAAAACACAATACTCAGAGTTACTAAAAATAAAGTACTTTATTTTAGAGACAATGGTGGTCATTCCAACCCTGGCGGTCCATGACCGCCGGGTTGGAGGACCGCGGGAGCACCGCCGACAGGCCGGCGGTGCTCCAATGGGCATTCCGACCGCGGCGGTAAAGCCGCGGTCGGACCGGCAACACTGGCGGTCACCCGCCAGTGTACCGCCGCCCATTGGAATCCTCCAAGGTGGCGCAGCTAGCTGCGCCGCCGAGGGGATTCCGACCCCCCCTACCGCCATCCAGTTCCCGGCGGTCCGCCCGCCGGGAACCGGATGGCGGTAGGGGGGGTCGCGGGTCCCCTGGGGGCCCCTGCAGTGCCCATGCCACTGGCATGGGCACTGCAGGGGCCCCCGTAAGAGGGCCCCTAAATGTATTTCACTGTCTGCTGCGCAGACAGTGAAATACGCGACGGGTGCAACTGCACCCGTCGCACAGCTTTCACTCCGCCGGCTCGATTCCGAGCCGGCTTCATCGTGGAAGCCTCTTTCCCGCTGGGCTGGCGGGCGGCCTGAAGGCGGCCGCCCGCCAGCCCAGCGGGAATGTCAGAATTACCGCCGCGGTCCTTCGACCGCGGAACGGTAACCTGACGGCGGGACTTTGGCGGGCGGCCTCCGCCGCCCGCCAAGGTCAGAATGAGGGCCAATATGCCAAAAGTATCTCAGAGGATATACTCCATTAGGAGGTAAGTAATATACACAAATTATATGTACAGAAACCAAAACAGGTAAGTAACAGTTAGAAAAGTAGTGCAAACAATGTAGAATCACAATAGAATGCAATAGGGAGAAATAGGCCTAGGGGCAACACAAACCATATACTCCAAAAGTGGAATGCGAACCACGAATGGACCCCAGGCCTAGTGTAGTGTGTAGAGGATCGCTGGGAGTGTAAGAAAACACTAAGGGTGTCCAAGATACCCCACCCCAAGACCCTGAAAAGTAGGAGTAAATTTACCCTACTACCCCAGAAAGACAGTAAAGTCGAGATAGGGGATTCTGCAAGGACAACAACTGACTGCCAAACACTGAAAATGGATTCCTGGACCTGAGGACCTGTAAAGTAAGGGGACCAAGTCCAAGAGTCACGCATGTGTCCAGGGGGGGCAGGAACCCACTAAACCCCGGATGAAGGTGCAAAAGGGCTACCTCCTGGTGGAGGAAGCCAAATATTCTGCAACAACGGAAGGTGCCAGGAACTTCTCCTTTGGTCAGAAGATGTCCCACGCCGTGCTGGAGGATGCAGAGTTGTTTCCACGCAGACAGACCGCAAACAAGCCTTGCTAGCTGCAAGAGTCGTGGTTGAGGATTTTGGGTGCTGCTAGGGCCCATGAAGGACCAGGAGGTTGCCCCTTGGAGGAGGAGACAGAGGGGGCGCTCAGCAACTCAGAGAGCCCATGAAGAAGCAGGCAGCACCCACAGAAGTACCTGAACAGGCACTTAGAAGATCTGAGGACATCGGTGGACTCAGAGTCACAAAGGAGGGTCCCACGACGTCGGAGTCGAACTCAGCGAGTTGGGCAATGCAGGACGGAGTGCTGGGGACCTGGGCTAGGCTGTGCACGAAGGAAGTCTTTCAAAATTGCACAGAAGCCCGAGCAGCTGCAAATCACACAGTACACAGGATTACTGTCTGGCGTGGGGAGGCAAGGACTTACCTCCACCAAATTTGGACAGAAGGGCCACTGGACTGTCGAAGACACTTGGACAAAGCTCCTGTGTTCCAGGGACCACAATCGTCAGGATGAGAGGGGACCCAGAGGACCGGTGATGCAGACGTTTGGTGCCTGCGTTGGCAGGGGGAAGATTCCGTCGACCCACGGGAGATTTCTTCTTGGCTTCCAGTACAGGGTGAAGGCAGACAGCCCTCAGAGCATGCACCACCAGGAAACAGTCGAGAAAGCCATCAGGATGAGGCGCTACAATGTTGCTGGTAGTCTTCTTGCTACTTTGTTGCGGTTATGCAGGTGTCCTGGAGCAGTCAGCGGTCGAACCTTGGCAGAAGCCGAAGAGGAAAGTGCAGAGGAACTCTGTTGAGCTCTTGCATTCGTTATCTGAGGAATAGCCCACAGGAGAGACCCTAAATAGCTCACAGAGGAGGATTGGCTACTGAGAAAGGTAAGCACCTATCAGGAGGGGTCTCTGACGTCACCTGCTGGCACTGGCCACTCAGAGCTGTCCATTGTGCCCTCACACCTCTGTATCCAAGATGGCAGAGGTCTGGGACACACTGGAGGAGCTATGGGCATCTCCCCTGGGAGGTGCTGGTCAGGGGAGTGGTCACTCCCCTTTCCTTTGTCCAGTTTGGCGCCAGATCAGGGCTGGGGGATCCCTGAACCAGTGTAGACTGGCTTATGCAGAAAGGGCACCATCTGTGCCCATCAAAGCATTTCCAGAGGCTGGGGAAGCTACTCCTCCCCAGCCCTTCACACCTATTTCCAAAAGGAGAGGGTGTAACACCCTTTCTCAGAGGAAATTCTTTGTTCTGCCTTCCTGGGACCAGGCTGCCCAGGCCCCAGGGGGGCAGAAACCTGTCTGAGGGGTTTGCAGCAGCAGTAGCTGCAGTGGAGACCCCGGAAAGTTAGTTTGGCAGTACCCGGGCTCTGGACCCGGATGCATGGAATTGTCACCCCAGAATGGTATTGGGGTGACAATTCCATGATCCTAGACATGTTACATG
The DNA here is from genome assembly GCF_031143425.1 of Pleurodeles waltl. NCBI lineage: Eukaryota > Metazoa > Chordata > Amphibia > Caudata > Salamandridae > Pleurodeles > Pleurodeles waltl. The sequence goes on from NC_090444.1 coordinate 1,174,689,897, forward strand.
GCCATGTTCAGAGTTACCATGGTGACGCAACATATAGGTATTGACCTATATGTAGTGCACACGTGTAATGGTGTCCCCGCTCTCACAAACTCCGGGGAATTTGCCCTGAACAATGTGGGGGCACCTTGGCTAGTGCCAGGGTGCCCACACACTAAGTAACTTTGCACCTAACCTTCACCAAGTGATGGTTAGACATATAGGTGACTTATAAGTTACTTAAGTGCAGTGTAAAATGGCTGTGAAATAATGTGGATGTTATTTCACTCAGGCTGCAGTGGCAGTCCTGTGTAAGAATTGTCTGAGCTCCCTATGGGTGGCAAAAGAAATGCTGCAGCCCATAGGGATCTCCTGGAACCCCAATACCCTGGGTACCTAGGTAGCATATACAAGGGAATTATAAGGGTGTTCCAGTGTGCCAATGAGAATTGGTAGAATTAGTCACTAGTCTGCAGTGACAATTTTAAAAGCAGAGAGAGCATAAACACTGAGGTTCTGGTTAGCAGAGCCTCAGTGATACAGTTAGGCACCACACAGGGAACACATACAGGGCATACATTATGAGCACCGGGGTCCTGACTAGCAGGATCCCAGTGACACATAGGCAAAAACAAACATACATACAGTAAAAATGGGGGTACCATGCCAGGCAAGATGGTACTTTCCTACACAACCCCACCCCAAACGAGGGACAATAAGGCTAACCTTGCCCAGATGAGTTTTCATTGTCTAAGTGGAAATATGTGGAGAGTCCATCTGCATTGGAGTGGGTACTCCGAGGTCTATGTTCAACTGTATAGTCCATTCCCTGTAGGGATATGGACCACCTCAACAATTTAGGGTTTTCACCTTTCATTTGTTTTAGCCAAAGTAGAGGTTTGTGGTCTGTCTGAACAATAAAGTGAGTACCAAACAGGTATGGTCTCAACTTTTTCAGTGCCCAGACCACAGCAAAGGCCTCCCTCTCTATGGCAGACCAACGCTTTTCTCTAGGGGTCAACCTCCTGCTGGTAAAAGCAACAGGTTGATCCTGGCCCTCAGTATTCAGCTGTGATAGCACTGCCCCAACCCCTAATTCAGAAGTATCAGTCTGGACTATGAATTTCTTGAAGTAGCAAGGGCTCTTTAGGACAGGTGCAGAGCACATGGCCTGTTTGAGCTCATCAAAAGCTTTTTGACAGCTAACTGTCCACAATACCTTTTCAGGCATCTTTTTGCTAGTGAGATCACTAAGAGGGGCTGCTAGGGAGCCATAATTCTTGATGAATCTCCTATAGTACCCCGTGAGGCCTAAAAAGGCTCTCATCTGGGTTTGAGTTGTAGGGGGAGTCCATTCCATAATGGTCTGAATCTTCCCCTCCAGTGGTGCAATCTGTTCCCCACCTACCAGGTGGCCCAGATAAACCACTTTCCCCTGCCCTATCTGGCACTTTGAGGCCTTGATAGTGAGGCCTGCCTTTTGCAGGGCCTCCAACACTTTCCATAGGTGGACCAGATGATCATCCCAGGTTGAGCTAAAGACAGCTACATCATCTAGATATGGTGCACTAAAAGATTCTAACCCTTGGAGGACTGTGTTCACCAAAGTGGCAGGTGCATTTTCAGACCAAAGGGCATTACTGTGAATTGGTAGTGCCCTCCAGTGGTCGAAAATGCAGTCTTTGGTTTAGCATCTTCTGATAATCTAATCTGCCAATACCCTGCAGTTAGATCCAAAGTCCTTAGATACTTGGCAGAAGCCAGTGTATCTATGAGCTCATCTGCCCTGGGTATAGGGTGAGCATCTGTCTTGGTTACTTGGTTGAGCCCTCTGTAATCAACACAAAACCTCATCTCTCTTTTTCCATCTTTAGTGTGAGGTTTTGGGACAAGCAAAACTGGGCTAGCCCAGGGGCTTTCTGAAGGCTCAATCACCCCTAAGTCTAACATTTTCTGCACCTCTTGTTTAATGCAGTCCCTGACATGGTCAGGCTGCCTATATATCTTACTTTTGACAGGTAAACTGTCTCCAGTATTGATAGTGTGTTCACACCAAGTAGTAGTACCTGGTATCAGTGAAAAGAGTTCAGAAACCTGACTTAAGAGATTAACACAGTTGTCTTTCTGTTCAGCAGTAAGACAATCTGCTAAGACCACTCCCTCCACTAAGCCATCAGCTTCAGTGGTGGAGAAGAGATCAGGGAGAGGGTCACTCTCTTCTTTCTGTCCCTCATCAGTTGCCATGAGCAGGGTGAGATCAGCCCTGTCATAGCAGGGTTTCAGGCGGTTGACATGGAACACCCTAAGGGGACTCCTGGCAGTGCCAAGGTCTACCAAATAGGTAACCTCACCCTTTTTCACAACAATTAGATGGGGTCCACTCTATTTGTCCTGGAGTGCTCTTGGGGCCACAGGGTCCAATACCCACACCTTCTGTCCAGGGTGGTACTGAGTCAGGGCAGCCTTCTGGTCATACCATTGCTTTTGCAGCTCCTGGCTGGCCTGAAGGTTTTTACTGGCCTTTTTCATATACTCAGCCATTCTTGATCTTAGGCCAAGTACATAGTCCACAATGTCTTGTTTAGGAGCTTTTAAAGGTTGTTCCCAACCCTCCTTAACAAGAGCAAGGGGACCTCTCACAGGGTGCCCAAAGAGGAGTTCAAAGGGGCTGAAGCCCCCTCCTTTTTGGGGTACCTCCCTGTAAGCAAAAGGGAGGCAAGGTAACAGGACATCCCATCTCCTTCTGAGTTTTTCAGGGAGTCCCATTACCATACCTTTGAGAGTTTTATTAAACCTCTCAACCAGACCATTTGTTTGTGGATGGTAAGGAGTTGTGAACTTTTAAATTACACCACACTCCTTCCACATTGCTTTGAGGTATGCAGACATGAAGTTACTACCTCTGTCTGACACCACTTCCTTAGGGAAACCCACTCTGGAAAAGATGATTCCCAGGAGGGCCTTTTCCACTGCAGGAGCTGTAGTGGTCCTTAAGGGGATGGCTTCAGGGTACCTAGTGGCATGGTCCACTACCACCAGGATAAATCTATTGCCTGAAGCTGTTGGAGGGTCAAGGGGGCCAACTATGTCAACCCCTACCCTTTCAAAGGGCACCTCAACCACTGGAAGTAGGATTAAGGGGGCCTTTGGAGTGCCACCAGTCTTGCCACTGGCTTGGCAGGTCACACAAGAGCGACAAAACTCTTTAGCGTCCTCTGACATATGAGGCCAGTGAAACAGGGGAACAAGCCTGTCCCAAGTTTTCGTCTGGCCCAAATGCCCAGCCAAACATATGTCATGTGCCAAGGTAAGAAGAAACTCTGGGGGTCATTCCGACCCCGGCGGTCATGGACCGCCAGGGCCGGGGACGGAGGAAGCACCGCCAACAGGCTGGCGGTGCTTCAGGGGCAATTCTGACCGCGGCGGTAAAGCCGCGGTCAGAAAAGGGAAACCGGTGGTTTCCCACCGGTTTTCCCCTGCCCCAGGGAATCCTCCACGGCGGCGCTGCAAGCAGCACCGCCATGGGGATTCCGACCCCCTTCCCGCCAGCCTGTTCCTGGCGGTTTACACCGCCAGGAAGAGGCTGGCGGGAACGGGTGTCATGGGGCCCCTGGGGGCCCCTGCAGTGCCCATGCCACTGCCAGGGCCACTGCAGGGGCCCCCTAACAGGGCCCCATTAAGATTTTCAGTGTCTGCAAAACAGACACTGAAAATCGCAACGGGTGCCACTGCACCCGTCGCACACCAGCAACTCCGCCGGCTCCATTCGGAGCCGGCTTCATCGTTGCTGGGGCTTTCCCGCTGGGAGGGCGGCCGGCCTTTTGGCGGTCGCCCGCCCGCCCAGCGGGAAAGTCAGAATGACCGCGGTACGGTCTTCTGGCGGGGGAACTTTGGAAGGACCCCCTCTGTCCTGCAAGGGAATAACCAATCTCCTGGCAGCTCCAGGTTTAGGGTCTCTTGACTCAGTGTACAAGAGATTGTCTTCCCAATACACCTTATGGCTTTCACTGACATCCCCATTCTGCTCCTTGACAGCTTGCTGTCTTAAACCCTCTAGTGTGGGACAGGTCTGCTGTGCCACACTCAGCTCCTCCCTAGCAGGCCCCCCTGCACCCAAAAGCTCAGCAGTGTCTGCTGCCAGCTCATCTGCTGTAGGTTCTGCACAGAGAGAGGATTCCTCTTCCTCAAAAGGGGAATCTTCTGGAGAGAGAGGGATAGTGGGCAGTGATTTACCCTTTCTACCCCTAGCTTTTGGGAGCACTTGGTCCATTGTTCCAGGATCCAAGTTTCCCTGTCCTTTTTGCTTTTTGGCCTGAGCCCTTGTCAAAGCAAAAATATGCCCAGGAATGCCCAGCATTGCTGCATGATCCTCCAACTCCACTTCAGCCCAAGCTGATGTCTCCAAATCATTGCCTAGTAAGCAATCTACAGGTAATTTAGTGGCTACCACAACTTTCTTTGGACCAGTAACCCTCCCCCAGTTGAGATTCACAACAGCCATGGGGTGGCTAAGACTGTTGTTATGAGCATCAGTCACTTGGTACTGCTGACCAAGTAGGTGTTGATCAGGGTGAACCAGTTTCTCTATCACCATAGTTACACAGGCTCCTGTGTCCCTGTAGGCCTCAACCTCAACACCATTGATTAGGGGTAGTTGCTTGTACTTACCCATATTAAGGGGACAAACAACCAAGGTGGCAAAGTCAATGCCACCATCAGAGACTAAAACAGCCTCTGTGGTCTCCCTAACAAGACCAACCCCAACTACACTGCCAATAGTGAGCCCAGCTACACCCTTGGATTGGCTATTTGTAGTAGACATCCCACTGCTGCCACCAATGTAGGAGGCTGGCCTGGCTTATAGTGGGTACCTTGTGGTACTTACACCTTGTGCCAGGTCTAGTTATCCCTTATTAGTAGAATAGAGGTGTTCTAGCAGCTTAGGCTGATAGAGGTAGCTATAGCAGAGCAGCTTAGGCTGAACTAGGAGACATGCAAAGCTCCTACTATACCACTCATATCATATAGCACTTTATCATAAGAAGACACAATACTCTGAGTTACTAAAAATAAAGGTACTTTATTTTAGTGACAATACACCAAAAGTATCTCAGAGGATATACTCCCTTAGGAGGTAAGTAATATACACAAATTATATGCACAAAAAACAAAAACAGGTAAGTAACAGTTAGAACAGTAGTGCAAACAATGTAGAATCACAATAGAATGCAATAGGGAGAAATAGGCCTAGGAGCAACACAAACCATATACTTCAAAAGTGGAATGCGAACCACAAATGGACCTCAGGCCTAGTGTAGTGTGTAGAGGGTCGCTGGAAGTGTAAGAAAACACTAAGGGTGTCCAAGATACCCCAAGACCCTGAAAAGTAGGAGTAAAGTTACCCTACTACCCCAGAAAGACAGTAAAGTCGATATAGGGGATTCTGCAAGGACAACAACTGACTGCCAAACACTGAAGACGGATTCCTGGACCTGAGGACCTGTAAAGGAAGGGAACCAAGTCCAAGAGTCACGCAAGTGTCCAGGGGGGGCAGGAACCCACTAAACCCCGGATGAAGGTGCAAAAGGGCTGCCTCCGGGTGGAAGAAGCCAAAGATTCTGCAACAACGGAAGGTGCCAGGAATTCTCCTTTGGTCAGAAGATGTCCCACGGAATGCTGGAGGATGCAGAGTTGTTTCCACACAGAAAAGACCGCAAACAAGCCTTGCTACTGCAAGAGTCGCAGTTGAGGATTTTGGGTGCTGCTAGGGCCCAGGAAGGACCAGGAGGTCGCCTCTTGGAGGAGGAGACAGAGGGGGCGCTCAGCAACTCAGAGTGCCCACACAGAAGCAGGCAGCACCCGCAGAAGCACCTCAACAGGCACTTAGAAGATCTGAGGACAGCGGTCGACTCAGAGTCACAAAGGAGGGTCCCACGACGTCGGAGTCCTACTCAGCGAGTTGGGCAGTGCAGGACGGAGTGCTGGGGACCTGGGCTAGGCTGTGCACAAAGGAAGTCTTGCAAAAGTGCACAGAAGCCCGAGCAGCTGCAGATCACACAGTACACAGGATTACTGTCTGGTGTGAGGAGGCAAGGACTTGCCTCCACCAAATCTGGACAGAAGGGCCACTGGACTGTCGAAGACACTTGGACCCAGCTCCTGTGTTCCAGGGACCACGCTTGTCAGGATGAGAGGGGACCCAGAGGACCGGTGATGCAGAAGTTTGGTGCCTGGGTTGGCTGGGAGAAGATTCTGTCGACCTACAGGAGATTTCTTCTTGGCTTCCAGTGCAGGGTGAAGGCAGACAACCCTCAGAGCATGCACCACCAGGAAACAGTTGTGAAAGCCATCAGGATGAGGCGCTACAATGTTGCTGGTAGTCTTCTTGCTACTTTGTTGCGATTATGCAGGTGTCCTGGAGCAGTCAGAGGTCGATCCTTGGCAGAAGTCGAAGAGGGAAGTGCAGAGGAACTCTGGTGAGCTCTTGCCTTCGTTATCTGCGGAACAGCCCACAGGAGAGACCCTAAATAGCCCACAGAGGAGGATTGGCTACTGAGAAAGGTAAGCACCTATCAGGAGGGGTCTCTGACGTCACCTGCTGGCACTGGCCACTCAGAGCTGTCCATTGTGCCCTCACACCTCTGCATCCAAGATGGCAGAGGTCTGGAACACACTGGAGGAGCTTTGGGCACCTCAACTGGGAGGTGCTGGTCAGGGGAGTGGTCACTCTCCTTTCCTTTGTCCAGTTTCGCACCAGAGCAGGGCTGGGGGATCCCTGAACCGGTGTAGACTGGCTTATGCAGAGAGGGCACCATCTGTGCCCATCAAAGCATTTCCAGAGGCTGGGGGAGGCTACTCCTCCCCAGCCCTTCACACCTATTTCCAAAGGGAGAGGGTGTAACACCCTCTCTCAGAGGAAATTCTTTGTTCTGCCTTCCTGGGACCAGGCTGCCCAGGCCCCAGGGGGGCAGAAACCTGTCTGAGGGGTTGGCAGCAGCAGTAGCTGCAGTGGAGACCCCGGAAAGTTCGTTTGGCAGTACCCGGGCTCTGTGCTGGACACCCGGGGATGCATGGAATTGTCCCCCAATACCAGAATGATATTGGGGTGACAATTCCATGATCCTAGACATGTTACATGGCCATGTTTGGAGTTATCATGGCGACGCTACATATAGGTATTGACCTATATGTAGTGCACACGTGTAATGGTGTCCCCGCACTCACAAAGTCCGGGGAATTTGCCCTGAACAATGTGGGGGCACCTTGGCTAGTGCCAGGGTGCCCACACACTAAGCAACTTTGCACCTAACCTTCACCAAGTGAGGGTTAGACATGTAGGTGACTTATAAGTTACTTAAGTGCAGTGTAAAATGGCTGTGAAATAACGTGGACGTTATTTCACTCAGGCTGCAGTGGCAGTCCTGTGTAAGAATTGTCTGAGCTCCCTATGGGTGGCAAAAGAAATGCTGCAGCCCATAGGAATCTCCTGGAACCCCAATATCCTGGGTACCTAGGTACCATATACAAGGGAATTATAAGGGTGTTCCAGTGTGCCAATGAGAATTGGTAAAATTAGTCACTAGCCTGCAGTGACAATTTTAAAAGCAGAGAGAGCATAAACACTGAGGTTCTGGTTAGCAGAGCCTCAGTGATACAGTTAGGCACCACACAGGGAACACATACAGAGCATACTTTATGAGCACTGGGGTTCTGGCTAGCAGGATTCCAGTGACACATAGGCAAAAACAAACATACATACATATATATATATGTGTGTTGCAAGGCAGATAACAAGAGTTGAAAAATGCAACATCATGAGGCACAGGCATATCTGCGTCATCTCCCTCCTTATCATCCTTATCAGCATCAGACCGCCAGATCCCAGAATCGATTGTGGAGAGAGAGATCAATTATCCTCACAATAAGGATGACACACCTCAGCGTCATGAGCATGTCCGAGATCTGAGTCACACCCCGGTCCATCCTGGTCTCGGCCTCTTATATACTTTAAAGAAAGGAGAATTCTAGAAACCTTCTCCCACTCCATAATTTTATTATTCAAAAAATTCTGGCTACTTCAGGTCAGTTTAGAAAAGAACACGTCAGGACTTGGCCAAGATCCCAAGGTGCCCTCTCTCAAAACAAAACCGTTCCCTGCTGTACCATAAACATCATTCTAGTACATTCTTACCAGCCTAAGCCCTTGGTGAGAAAGAACACGCAAACACGCAGAATAAAAACATGAGCACATTGTATAACGTGAGCATGGAAAAATACTTGCAGCTCTTAACGTAGGGGTGGCTAATGCTAAAATAAAGTCAATAGGCAAAATGAGGCCACCAATCATGCCTTTCAGGGTCTTGTTGAATCTCTCCACAAGACCATTAGACTGGGGGTGATAGGGTGTGGTGAACTTGTAGGTTACACCACACGCATCCCACAGAGACTTCATGTATGCAGACATGAAGTTAGTGCCTCTGTCAGACACTATCTCCTTGGGGAATCCCACACGGGTAAATATCCCCATCAGAGTTCTGGTCACCACCGGTGCAGTTACGGTTCTCAGAGGGATTGCCTCTGGGTAACGGGTGGCATGGTCCACCAAAACCAGGATGAACCTGTTGCCTAAGGCAGTTTTGGGGTCCAAGGGACCAACAATGTCGATGCCCACCCTTTCAAAGGGGGTGCCAACGACAGGAAGTGGAATCAGGGGGCTTTTAACCCTTTTTCCTGCTTTACCACTGGCCTGGCAGGTAGGACAAGATCTGCAGAATTTATCTGAGTATGTCCTCATTTTGGGCCAATAAAAGTGGGTGACAAGCCTGTCAAAGGTCTTGCCTTGCCCCAAATGTCCTGCCAGGGGAATGTCGTGAGCCAGACCCAGTAGGAAGGTTCGGTAACATTGGGGGACCACCAGCGTACGTGCTGCCCCAAAGGCCGGAACCTTAAGCTCACTGTAGAGGAGATCATTCTCCCAATATAGGTGGTGATCGCCAGAGGTGTCACCTGCTGCCTGGTTTGAGGCTTGTTTCCTCAGACCTTCTAGAGTGGGACATTCTTTCTGCACCTTGCAGAATTCCTCCCTGGTGGGTCCACCCTCAACTTGCCAGCCAGCAAGCTCAGGTAAGTCACCTAGGGTGGCAATGTCTTCCCCAGTTGGCTCGGGAGCCTCCTCCTCAGGAGCCCCGTCAGCCACTGCGGGAACTTCTGGGGCCGGTTTCCCGTGCCCCTGGTCCCTCCTCTTGGCAGCTCTCTGGGCCATCGTTCCAGGCTCCAGACGCCCTTGACTTCCCTCTCGGTCAGCCATGGACCGTGTGGTCATGCAGACCCACTCAGGTAACCCTAACATCTCCAGGTGAGACTTGAGCTCCTCTTCTTTCCAAGCAGTATGCTCAAGATCATTGCCTAACAGACAATCTACAGGCATGGCAGGACTCACAGCTACTTTCAGAGTACCGGAGACCCCCCCCCCCACTCAAAGGGAACCAGAGCCACCGGTAGGTGACTCTCGCGATTGTCAGCGACTATGACCTGGTGGAATGTATTAGGTACTATCTGCTCTGTTGACACCAGCTGACTCTTGATAGTAGTCATACTGGCTCCTGTGTCACGCAGAGCCTCCACCTTCTGCCCACCAATGGTGACCCACTGCCGGTACTTGGAAGTATTTTTGGGCATGTGGACCTTGGGCACCATTTCTCCTTCTCCCAGGGACACTAGGGAAATCTCTACCTGTTCCCCAAAGCTATCTGGGTCCATCTCCCCCCGAGCGCTACACTAGTCAACCCAGGTGCCTGTCCGGTAGTGGACGGTGCCCTCTTGGGGCACTGGGGATCGCCTTTATAGTGACCATACTGGTAACACTCCATGCATTTGGGGTTAGGTTTCCCTGACCTGTCATATGTCCCTGGCTTTTTCCCAAATTTGGAAAAGGAAGGGTTGCCACCCCCTCCCTGGGAATTCTTTTGGGGGCCTTTGGAGAGTTCCTTATCTGCAAGTTTATCTCCCCTCTCTTTCTTCTGTTGGGAACCCTGACCACCTTTGTGGGAGTCCCCCCAAGGTACCTTCTTGGACACTCTGGTGCTAACCCAGAGGTCCGCCTCCTCAGCAAGCTTCCTGGGATCAGTCAGCTTGCTATCCACTAAGTGCTGGCGCAACTCTGTATAAGTAGTATTAAGCATATGCTCTCTTAGAATAAAGTCCTATAAACCTTTATAATCAGCTACTTTGTTGCCCTGCACCCATCCATTCAGTGCCTTACTGGAGAAGTCAAAGAAATCTACCCATGTTTGTGTGGTTTGTTTGGTGCTGTCCCTGAACCTCTGACGGTATCCCTCAGGGGTCAGCCCAAACTTGGCAAGTAAAGTGGCTTTCTGAAGTGGGTATGTGTTTTGATCAGGTTGATCCAATGTGAGGAGTGTATCCCTCCCCAATGGCGGTACATAACCCCACATAGCTACCCCCCATTGCCCTTCAGGAACCTCATGAGCCCTTAGTGCAACTTCATAAGCAGCTAACCATTTATCTATGTCATCTCCCACCATAAAACTGGGCACCACATTTTTGGGTATACGAACCTTCTTTTCTCCAGCAGGTCCTGTCAGTATGCTGCCACCATTATTGCTGGATTCAGACTGTCTTGCCTTGATCTCCAGCTCCTTGAGACTCAGTTCATGAGCCAACAATAGTTTCTTTTCAGCCAAAGCTCTGTTTGGTTTCTCTTTCGGCTTCAATTTGTTTGGCTGCTCTTTCAGCCTCAGCTTGCTTGGCTTCTCTTTCTGCCCTTCTCTCCTCTTGTTGAGCCTCAATTTTCAGTTTTGCCATTTGCAATTGGAACTCCCTTTCTTCTCTCCTTTCCTCTGCGGTCAGGCTTTGCACAGAGACACTGCTCCCTGGTCTGGAAGGGGGCACAATTGCAGTGGTAACACCATCCACAGATAGTGAAAATTCCTCTGAGGGGCCATTTTCTGGCTCCTCTTCCTCATCATCCTCTAAATGGGCTTCTGCCCAGGCCCTCAGCGCCACTTGAAAGTCCTCCTTTCTGGAGGCCCCTTGGGTGGGTACCCTCAATGCCCTGCAGAATCCTCTTAGTTGTTTGACCGTACATGTATCCAACTGGACTAGGTCAAAGTCCCCTGTCTGAGACCCAGTCAGTGACATGTTGAGTGAGGATTTAGTTTTTGAAAATTGTCAGGAAAAAAACGGATTTGCAAAAAGAGATAAAAATCAAGTTGACCTTCAACTGTGGGTAGGTAGTGAAATACTTAGCTACTGTATATCACTGCACAAATACAAGTCCTATCCTCACCGCTGATCACCAATGTTAGAAATGGGGTTTTTGGTTGGCAGTCAGGTTACCCCCTGTCCAAGCAAAAGCCCTCACTCTAGTCAGGGTAAGTCACACACAATCCAAGATTATCCTGTGCCCACCCTCTGGTAGCTTGGCACGAGCAGTCAGGCTTAACTTAGAAGGCAATGTGTAAAGTATTTGTGCAATAAATCATACAATACCACCATATAGCACCACAAAATACACCACACAGTGTTTAGAAAAATATATAATATTTATCTGGATAATTGTAGGTCAAAAAGAATAAAGTTTGCAATGGGAAATTGTAGGGATATCACTGAAAAGAGATATACAGTGTCTTAAGTCTTTAGAATATAAACAAAGTCTCTTTCAAGCACAAGTACCTGGTTTGGAGTGGAAAAATCTCCTCAGAGGGCCACAAAATAAGAGGTGTGTGGAAAAAGGGTGTGTGCGTCGATTTCTCCCCAGCACACACGGACTTGCGTCGTTATTTTCCACGCGACGAAGTCGTGCGTTGTTTTCCGGCGCGCGGACAGTCTCTTTTCGTGGATCGCGGGGATTACCAGATGTCCCGGGTCTGTGCGTGGATTTTCCTGCTTGTTTTCCGGCTGCGCGTCGTTCTGCGGGGCTGCGTGTTGAAATTACGATCTCACAGCAGGCGTCGCGTCGATTTCTCCTCTAGAGGTCGGGCGGCGTTGTCCTTGCGAAGCCGTGCGTCGTATTTTCGGTCGTCCCAAGAGCGTCGCGTCGATCATGGTCGGTGTGCAGCGTTTTTCTCGCCGCAGAACAAGCTGTGCGCCAAAAATTTTGGCGCACGGAGCGTCCAAGTGAAAGAGAGAAGTCTTTTTGGTCCTGAGACTTCAGGGAACAGGAGGCAAGCTCTATCCAAGCCCTTGGAGAGCACTTTCACAGCCAGTCAAGAGTTCAGCAAGGCAGCAGGCCAACAGCAAGGCAGCAGTCCTTTGTAGAAAGCAGACAGGTGAGTCCTTTGAGCAGACAGGCAGTTCTTCTTGGCAGGATGTAGTTTCTGGTTCAGATTTCTTCTCCAGCAAGTGTCTGATGAGGTAGGGCAGAGGCCCTGTTTTATACCCAAATGTGCCTTTGAAGTGGGGGAGACTTCAAAGAGTGGCTAAGAAGTGCACCAGGTCCCCTTTCAGTTCAATCCTGTCTGCCAGGGTCCCAGTATGGGGTGTGGCAGTCCTTTGTGTGAGAGCAGGCCCTCCACCCTCCCAGCCCAGGAAGACCCATTCAAAATGCAGATGTATGCAAGTGAGGCTGAGTACCCTGTGCTTGGGGTGTGTCTGAGTGAATGCACAAGGAGCTGTCAACCAAGCCCAGCCAGACGTGGATTGTAAGACACAGAAGGATTTAAGTGCAAAGAAATGCTCACTTTATAAAAGTGGCATTTCTAGAATAGTAATATTAAATCCGACTTCACCAGTCAGCAGGATTTTGTATTACCATTCTGGCCATACTAAATATGACCTTCCTGCTCCTTTCAGATCAGCAGCTGCCACTTCAACAGTGTATGAGGGCAGCCCCAATGTTAGCCTATGAAGGGAGCAGGCCTCACAGTAGTGTAAAAACGAATTTAGGAGTTTTACACTACCAGGACATATAACTATACAGGTACATGTCCTGCCTTTTACCTACACAGCACCCTGCTCTAGGGGTTACCTAGGGCACACATTAAGGGTGACTTATATGTAGAAAAAGGGGAGTTCTAGGTTTGGCAAGTACTTTTAAATGCCAAGTCGAGGTGGCAGTGAAACTGCACACACAGGCCTTGCAATGGCAGGCCTGAGACAAGGAAAAGGGGCTACTTAAGTGGGTGGAACAACCAGTGCTGCTGCCCCACTAGTAGCATTTAATTTACCAGCCCTATGCACATAAAGTGCACCTTACTAGGGACTTATAAGTAAATTAATAGTCCAATCAGGTATGATTCAAGGTTACCATGTTTTAAGGGAGAGAGCATATGCACCTTAGCACTGGTTAGCAGTGGTAAAGTGCGCAGAGTCTAAAAACCAGCAAAAACAGTGTCCACAAAGTGGAGGGAGGCAGGCAAAAAGTTAGGGGTGACTACCCTAAGGCTGTCAGGTCTAACACTCATATATCCTATAGTCCTATAAACCATTCAAATTAGGTATGCATTGTACACAGCAACATAATGAAATGACAAGAGCAATCACTATATTAACTTATTTATCATTCAGATGTTATGAATAGCTAAACCAGGCACACCTACAATAGAAAGACTTAAGCTTATATATTCTGATTGGGATAGTAATTGAATCACAGTCTTCACTTAATTGAACAGTGTCACTAGGATAACGAGTCTGTATAGAGTTAGATGGAAACATTATGAGTCCTAATCATGTAAAGGTACACTGTCCACCTGTAATGTTTGCTGGAATGTAAGTAAAAGTGAGGTTCCCATATGAGAATAGTCAGCCAACTGGCAACTTAAAACATGTTTAATGTGACTGGCAGCAGTCACCAGGTGATAACAAGCCATGTGGTTAGTTCCATTATAATTTCAATCAAACAGGTTGACAGGACATTCATGGTACTCTGCATTATTCCCATGCAGGACCTTGATCTGTGAAGCAAAATTTGCGGCAAATGGATCCATAGGCATTGCCCTTCAAAAGCAGCAGGGGTGTTGTGCAACGTGCTCGATCAATCAGGTTGAAGTTGGGGGTGTTGGGTCCCTCCCTACCCCACACACACACACCCAAAGGGAGACCACACAGCACACTCATGGTCAGAGGCAAGCTGTAGTATGATCTGTAAAAGAAACAAATATGGTCTTTCTTGCAAATAACATTTGTCAGCTGGAATGTGCTCCCATTTTTCCTTTCCTAGTTTCATGATCAGCAGAACATTATTAGGGCCCTTGGCTATAATTTCTGCAGGTTCTGAAGGGCCATTTGGGGATTCCACCCACACATCAGCACCAGGGTTTTTTGTCAGTTGAACCAAAACCTCCTTCTCCACATACTGTCAGAAGGGCTGGGACAGTCCCCTTCCTTATCAATACTCCAGACACTGGAATTATGACAAGTGGGGCAATTTTGTAAGCATGTAGGTCAAGACCTGCAGATTCTGGTGTGGCTCTGTAAGGAGCTGAAGCTCCAGGTTTTATTTCCCAGTACACAATGGTGTTGGTGGCCACATGTGGTTGTATCTGTAAAGCTGGAGTTAAAACTCTCATCAGGGCAGTTTCAGCATTTGTTAATGGTCTGTTAATCTGAATCTGGAGGGATTCAGTTAAATGCTCTCTCCAGTTTTTCAGAGTCCCATAAGATAATTTTTTAGTCTAGAACATATCTACATATTGTCCCTGGATAGTTACATGCAACACAATGGGGGTCATTCTGACCCCCGCGGGCGGCGGTCGCCGGCCGCCTGGAGGGAGCCGCCATATGGCCGCTCCGCGGTCGAAAGACCGCGGAGGCCATTCTGGCTTTCCCGCTGGGCTGGCGGGCGACCGCCAGAAGGCCGCCCGCCAGCCCAGCGGGAAACCCCTCCCCACGAGGAAGCCGGCTCCGAATGGAGCCGGCGGAGTGGGTATGTGCGACGGGTGCAGTGGCACCCATCGCGTATTTCAGTGTCTGCAAAGCAGACACTGAAATACAAAGTGGGGCCCTCTTACGGGGGCCCCTGCAGTGCCCATGCCAGTGGCATGGGCACTGCAGGGCCCCCAGGGGCCCCACGACACCCCTCACCGCCATCCTGTTCCTGGCGGCCGGAGCCGCCAGGAACAGGATGGCGGTGAGGGGGTCGGAATCCCCCATGGCGGCGCAGCAAGCTGCGCCGCCATGGGGAATTCCCAGGGCAGCGGAAAACCGGCGGGAGACCGCCGGTTTTCCTCTTCTGACCGCGGCCAAACCGCCGTGGTCAGAATGCCCTGCGGGGCACCGCCAGCCTGTTGGTGGTGCTCCCGCATCCCCGGCCGTCGGAATGACCCCCAATGTCTCCTTCCTGTACTGTCCACAAGTCTAAAGCCTGTTGAGTTGTTTCTTTTGCCAAATCAAAAGCACACTGCTGCTCTTCACCCCATTCAAACTCATGTTTTTTTCTTGTCACTTTGTACCAAAGGTTTAAGATTTTACTCAGATGAGGGTCATTCTGTCTCCAAAAGTAAAAAAATCCCATGAATCATTATGGGCCTCATTACGACCCTGGCGGCCGGCGGTAAGCTGGCGGTAACACCGCCAACAGGCTGGCGGTGTTACTCCAGCTATTATGACTGTGGCGCATACCGCCGGCCCCTCCACTATACCGCCAGGCATCATAATCCCCAGGGCAGCAGTGCTTCCGCCAGCCTGGCCATGGCGGTAAACACCGCCATGGAAAGGCTGACGATAAGGGGGATTTAGGGTGCCCCTGGGGGCCCCTGCACTGCCCATGCACTTGGCATGTGCAGTGCTGGGGCCCCCAGGCATAGCCCCATCGCGCATTTCACTGCCCGAATTTCGGACAGTGAAATGCGCGACGGGTGATACTGCACACGCTGCACATCAGCATTGCCACAGATCTATTACGAGCCGGCAGCAATGTTGATGTGGCTTTTCCGCTTGGCCAGCGGACGGTAACACTGTTACCAGTGCCAGCGGAAAAGTCATAATAGGGAGCCAGAAATACCGCAGGCACTGGCGGTATTCTGTCTCCCGCAGCCTCGGCGGTCTTTTTGAAAGACCACTGAGGTTGTAATGAAGGCCTATGTCTCTTGCTTAGTGCAAGGAGTAGCAAACTCCAAAATCTTTTGTTTTGCCTGTAGCAACACCTCTCTATGTCCTGGATTCCACTGAATTCCTAGAAACTTCACATTTTGAGATTGTCCCTGTGTCTTGTCTGAATTAATCATCCACATTTTACTCTGCAAAAGCTCTGTGAATGTATCTTTAACATCCTTAACTTCTTGCTGGGTGTAATCTTTTAAAGAATGCATTTGAACTCCTGCCACAATCTGTGGGCTACTCTGTATTTTTCATCTAAAAATTAAGTTTCAATCATTACAGATAAGGAGGTTAGTTAAATGTAAAATAAGTGGAAGCTGGGCTAAATGTGAAATGGAAGAATAATAGAGACTTCGAGGCACTGAGAAAGGAAATATCTGATTGAAAGGAGAAGGGGAAGTTGTAAATAATTTCCAGGTAGGCTTTTTCTTGATAGAAATATCTTTAATCCAAGGTACAGGTACATCTGGTGAAAGACCACCTAATGGAACTTTGAGCAGATTCCACGCTTACAGACTGCAAGCATCGTACATTACAACACGTCTCTTCCATACATAAACAGAGAGCATGAACATTCCGCCTTCCCGATTTTTCCAAGTCCCTGTGTGATGTTGTGTCTAGTCCGGGATTTTTTCCTTTGAAATCTAGTGCTTATTTCATTATAAAACAGGATTACAAGGCCCAAAATTCAAAGAAAATAACCTGGACTGAAGCAGAACATCACACATGGACCTGGGAGACGTTGCAGCTATAAACATTAAACTTAAAAGTAAATAAAGCCACAAAAGAAAAACAAATAACTACTGCACTACTAAGTCAAAATCCTCACATACAATATTTCTCCTTTTCATACATAATATTCTCAAATGACATAATCTGTCAAATAACTGTGTGGTCTAAGGTCTCTGTGACACCTTTCCATCAATCCACTCAGAGCACTAAAATTGTCCAATCTACCTATATCATTGTAGTCTTCTCCCACTAAAGAAATATAACAAGCTCCCACTAGAGGCCAAATCAGCATCTTCCATCATGAAATTAGCACAATTATCGTCTTCATTTTTTCCACACTCTCCACTTTTTTTAAACAAAGTGACTCTCCTTTGATTCCACTGTTCACCATTATCTAATGCCACACAAGACTGATGAACCTGTTTTACTTTGAATGGACCAGAACATTTGAATAATCCTTTCCTTAACCTTACAGACCTAATCTTCACCCAATCACCAATCCTTACAGTACCACCCTTCCCCATTTTGCAAAAGTCAGAGGATTTACACATCCTGTCCCTTTTCGCAAGCCATTCCTTCAACCAAGATAGAACCAGCTTGATACTGAGTATATCATGACCACCGGCAAATGCCGTTTGAATAATACCTTTTACCAAACGATTTGCCCTTTCCACTATATCACCGGCTTGTGGATTATATAAGGAGGTGCGATGAAGTGTAACAAAAAGAAGACAGAAACATGCACACTTAATCAGAAGTACGCTGAGTACCACTAGCAATTATCAAAATAGAAGGAACTCCCTCTTCCAAGAACAACTGCTTAAGGTCTGAATCGTAATTCCGGTAGTAATCGCTTTTAAAAACTTGACACTTATTCACTTAGAATAAACATTAACAACAACAAATGCAAATCAATTTTCACTCTTCAGTTCAGATATTTGGCCAATGAAATTCAAACTGTGCCTTGACTTGCCAGGATTGACAGTGTGAACTAAAGAAGAATGAACACCAACCTTCAGCTTCCTGTCTTTTTCTCGACACAAATCACATTTTTCAATCCAAGAAGTCACCTTCTTATCCAAACCTAGCCTAAGTCTCTTTTGTGTTAATGTCTGTCCTAAGTGGCCTTCATGCCCTAAAGAAATACGTTTATTCCTTATCCCCAAAGGCAGAATGAATCTGTCACCCTTCATGAGTCAATCATCACCATACAGGATTAATTCATCTAGAATAAAAGCTGTAAGAGAGAGAGGCACAACTTTTACTAACCGTATCGCCTCCTTTAAAATAGCATCTCCACTAATTTCATAAATTAATTCCTCAATCGTGACCGTAATACCCATACCCTTTACAGCATCTTGAATAAAGGCTACCAACCCCTCACTTTCTTTAGCTAAAACAGCCAGCTCATCCACCCCATGGCAATCCACAGATAACCTTGATAAAGAATCTGCTTGACCATTTCTCCACCCTTGAATATGTTCCACCACACACCGATATTTCTGCAACCTAGCAGCCAGTGTGGTCAATCTAGCTGATCCTTTACCTGCCCCACCAGGAAGCAACATCTTCACTGATGGTTTATGATCATTCTGCAACACAAATTGCCTACCCCACAGATATGCTTGAAAATACTCAGCACCCTACGTGGATGCTAGGGCCTCCTGTTCAGTTACAGAATAATTCCTTTCAGACTCTGTAAGTGTTCTAGAAGCAATTGCCACTGTTTGTTTCTGACCTTCCATCACACTGTGAAAGAATAGCACCAATACCTGTAGTGCTGGAATCAGATGTAAGCATAGACTTTAACTTGGTATCGCAAGGTACTAATACACCTGTATCACAAATTTCTTTTTTGTTGAGTTAAAACTATCTTGCTGAACACTTTCTCAAACAAAATTACATCCTTTTATTAGTAAGGATCTAAGACTGTCCGTTTTGTCTGCAAATCTTCCCTCAAATTTTGAGTAATAATCAATTGCATGAAGGACCTCAACTGTTCTTTATTCGAAGAAGGAGGTGGTAGTTTAATAGTTAATACCAAGTCCATTTCCAGTTTGACTCCTTCTCCAGAAATGGTATACCCCAAATACTCTACTTGTGTATGCAAAACAAAATACATTTACTTTTCCTTAATGTGAGATCCACATCAGCAATTCCATGTAAAGCTTAAGTACCCAATTGTGTTGTTTGATGGTTTCACCAAAAATTAAAACATCTCATGGAAATATCATTATGCAGTACTTTAAACACCTCACTCATCATATGTTGAAAAACACTCACTGCCAAAGGCAAACCAAATGGCATGCAAGTAAATTGAAAAGTACCCTCCATGGTAATGAAGGATGTAAGAGATTTCGAATCATTGTAAAGTTTGATCTGATGATAAGCACTTTTCAAATCCAACTCCGAAAAGTACTTTCCACATTAAGCAATGGCATTTGCTTATTATATTGAGCAATGGACAATTGTCCACACCAATGTTTTGGTTCAGAGACCAAAGATCAATACAAAATCTCAAACATCTGTCGGCTTTCACTGTGATAACTGCAGGAGATATCCAGCTAGATGCTTCTACAGTCTCAATACTTTCTCAAGCATTTCTTCCAACATTTTCCTTAAGTCATCACAACCTGTCATCAGTACTCTTCTCACTTTATGTTGAACTGGCACTGCATTGGGATTAAGTCAAATGTTATGTACATATCCTCTCAACTGTCTTAGTTTATCATCCAATACTACTTTTGCCCCTTCCAGAATGTCTTCAACTGAAACATCTTCTACCACCATTATTTGGTTGGGGGCCCTCAGGTTGATAATGATATGCACGTCATGTTGATGCATCCACCCAGGTACTGGGGGCCCATGCGCTGCCATATACACCTTTCCCTCAATTTGTCATTTGTCAAACAAATCAAGACATGCATATAACCAATATTAAAGTCCCTCTCCCTTGTTAAATGCCCTCGCCTTCGGCTCGGGCATTTAACGCGGGGAGCGGGCCTTTAATAGCCGGTAGAGCCCGCTACGGCGGGTTCTAAGGCTATAATATCTATGTTTTCACCATGATAACCGCCCGGGCATCTATCCTTAGGTCCTAAAAGCATGTTTGACCACTCACTTGTGAACAATTCTTTAGGTATAATGGTATACATAGATCCTGAATCTACCATAAGTTGGACTCCACAATTAATAATAATAATTTTGGCCTTGACCTATTTTTTCTCCTCTCCCCACCATCACCGCATTCAGCACTTCCCAAACTTAAACCTCCTTCATTTGAGATATGAGGTGAAGAATCTTCTGACACCACAGCACCCTTATTCCTAACTTCACCTTTGCACATGCTAGCACAATGGCCAAAGTGACTACATCTTCTGCATTCTTTGTTCAAAGAAAAGCAACAGTATGAGTGCGGCCCATGATATGTACTGCCACAGCTAGTAAGTCTCCTGTTAACTTGTTTAACAGGCACACTGTTCCTAAAGGAACAATTTCATGATTTCACTACTGCTCATACCACCGTACAGGGAGTGCAGAATTATTAGGCAAATGAGTATTTTGACCACATCATCCTCTTTATGCATGTTGTCTTACTCCAAGCTGTATAGGCCCGAAAGCCTACTACCAATTAAGCATATTAGGTGATGTGCATCTCTGTAATGAGAAGGGGTGTGGTCTAATGACATCAACACCCTATATCAGGTGTGCATAATTATTAGGCAACTTCCTTTCCTTTGGCAAAATGGGTCACAAGAAGGACTTGACAGGCTCAGAAAAGTCAAAAATAGTGAGATATCTTGCAGAGGGATGCAGCACTCTTAAAATTGCAAAGCTTCTGAAGCGTGATCATCGAACAATCAAGCGTTTCATTCAAAATAGTCAACAGGGTCGCAAGAAGCGTGTGGAAAAACCAAGGCGCAAAATAACTGCCCATGAACTGAGAAAAGTCAAGCGTGCAGCTGCCACGATGCCACTTGCCACCAGTTTGGCCATATTTCAGAGCTGCAACATCACTGGAGTGCCCAAAAGCACAAGGTGTGCAATACTCAGAGACATGGCCAAGGTAAGAAAGGCTGAAAGACGACCACCACTGAACAAAACACACAAGCTGAAACGTCAAGACTGGGCCAAGAAATATCTCAAGACTGATTTTTCTAAGGTTTTATGGACTGATGAAATGAGAGTGAGTCTTGATGGGCCAGATGGATGGGCCCGTGGCTGGATTGGTAAAGGGCAGAGAGCTCCACTCCGACTCAGACGCCAGCAAGGTGGAGGTGGAGTACTGGTTTGGGCTGGTATCATCAAAGATGAGCTTGTGGGGCCTTTTCGGGTTGAGGATGGAGTCAAGCTCAACTCCCAGTCCTACTGCCAGTTCCTGGAAGACACCTTCTTCAAGCAGTGGTACAGGAAGAAGTCTGCATCCTTCAAGAAAAACATGATTTTCATGCAGGACAATGCTCCATCACACGCGTCCAAGTACTCCACAGCGTGGCTGGCAAGAAAGGGTATAAAAGAAGGAAATCTAATGACATGGCCTCCTTGTTCACCTGATCTGAACCCCATTGGGAACCTGTGGTCCATCATCAAATGTGAGATTTACAAGGAGGGAAAACAGTACACCTCTCTGAACAGTGTCTGGGAGGCTGTGGTTGCTGCTGCACGCAATGTTGATGGTGAACAGATCAAAACACTGACAGAATCCATGGATGGCAGGCTTGTGAGTGTCCTTGCAAAGAAAGGTGGCTATATTGGTCACTGATTTGTTTTTGTTTTGTTTTTGAATGTCAGAAATGTATATTTGTGAATGTTGAGATGTTATATTGGTTTCACTGGTAATGAAAAATAATTGAAATGGGTATATATTTTTTTTTGTTAAGTTGCCTAATAATTATGCACAGTGATAGTCACCTGCACACACAGATATCCCCTAACATAGCTAAAACTAAAAACAAACTAAAAACTACTTCCAAAAATATTCAGTTTTGATATTAATGAGTTTTTTGGGTTCATTGAGAACATGGTTGTTGTTCAATAATAAAATTAATCCTCAAAAATACAACTTGCCTAATAATTCTGCACTCCCTGTATGCATGCTTGTAACGTCCTTGACCTCTGGAATATCAGTTACATATCTGTCTTTTTTCTCAATTTCCTTCATACACAAATCAGATTGTTCAATCACATTAGCAAATCAAATAGCATCTCTAAAAAATGGATTTTTTGCTGCCCAGAATCCCTCTTTTATTATTTTTTTACTTTTACACTGCACAATAAATTGATCACAGATCAGTTCATCCGTCATGGCACCAAATTGCCACTTTCTGAACAACTCTGTTAATCATGCAAAAAGTTAATCAATTGATTTGTCTACCCTCTGTGGTTGAGTATAATAGTTATATCTCAACATGGCTAAACTGACATCTTTCATAAATCTAATCTCTAATCTCCGCTTGGCTTCTTTGAAGTCATCCTGAATAGGTTGACCATCTAGTTCCACTGCCATCAATAAGTAGTTGAAAACTTGATGTCCTACTTTTCCCAAGGCACCCAATAATAATGCTTTTTTCCTCAAAGATTGAAAGTCCTCACCATCTAATACCACCAAATAGTTATCAAACATTGCCACCCAATCCTCCCACCGAATAGATGGCGGACCTGCCTAGGATAGAAAACAAGGCAGAGCGCTAATAGAAGAATGTAAAGATTCCATCAGTTTGGTAAATGCAATAGTGAAAAACAAACAAAGGTGGCAATTATAATGCTACACAAGTTGGCAGTAAACACATTAGTAATAAACAAGAACAGTAGTTGATGGTGTGCACATCATTGTTTGCACATGTGCTCCAAAAATGTATCCCTCTGGTGGTGAATTAGTGGATTACCATTCACTAAGGTGTGCGTATCACCATACACACAAAAGAAGACACTTTATATATTAAGTTAGCATAGGCTGGTGCTTGGCGTCACTATCTTTACCATAAGAGGTGGCGAAAAATACAGCTTGTGTGTCAATGTATGCACGTTTGGCCCAATCGAAAATGGCTGAACACTTACATGCTGTCGTGAACGCAAATATGACCAAGTTGAAATATACAGCTTCAAGTGGGGTAAGGTACTGCACAAGTCGTGATGATACAGGCATACTCACTCAATCCTCAGCCTCACACTTGCTCTCCCACTCACCCATCAACAATTCATAAATATTGAAAGTTATAAACCTCACTGATGCTCTTTTACGGTTGGGACTACGCATCAAATTTCTCTCAGCACTCACTGATAGTTTAAATAGCGGCCACACTGCTTTACCGCATGGATCCACCTTCACCGCAAAGCACTGTAGCGGTCATATACCTTTACCGCATGGATCCACCTTCACCACAAAGCGATGCTGCCTACGCTGGCCAGATCATCAGCAAAAGTGTTGTAAATAACCTCCAGGTAGGTTTTCTCTGGAAAGAAATATCTTCAATCCAAGCTACAATGCAAGCATGATACCTAACCAGCTGGCCAAGGAGCAACTGTCACACCTCGGAATGATACCACACAATTAACTCACATGGAACTTTGAGAAGATTCCATGCTTACAGACTACATGCATAGTATATTATAACTTGAGGGGTTTGTCAAAGAGGATTGCAAATGCCTTGGTTACTTACTGGTAATGTTTATTGCTCTAAGTACAGGTCTTCCTCGTCACAGTCCTTGCAATATGAGTAAAACATATTCTAGCAAGCATTTTCAATTCTATTAAGAACATGGAGCTGGGGATTGTGCTTCTCAATATTTACTTAAAAAGAACAACAGCCAATGTTTCACATTCTCTGGGAGTGTCCTGTAATCCAAATCTACTGGAAGGCTGTGATACAAACCATGACCCGAACCACAGCACTCATTGTGCCAGTTGAATCCTTTTGGCATCTCCTGTGTATAACTAGGGAAGAGGTATGGCACAGTTATTAAAAAATATGGCTTGCGTTCGCCTCCGGGGTTGCTAGGCAGAACATAGCACAGACCTGGGGATGTGGGGAGACACCGAAAATAGCCAATTGGGAATGCGATCTAGATCCGTGCCTGAGAGCTGAGAAGGTGATCTATCAAAGTCGGGGCTGACGGAAGAGATGGAAAAAATTTGAGGCAACTGGAATGTTTACAGGGGATAGTGGGTCTCTTCAACAGGGAGGGCCACCATAGCAAGGGGATTAATTCCAAGTTACTGGGGAAGCAGTTACCCTCGGGCTCCACGTGAGACATAGGCGGTCATTATGAACATGGCGGTCCGGGCCGCCATGCCGGCGGTGGCGGTAATTACCGCCACCGGCATGGCGGTCCAGACCGCCATATTATGTTCATGCCACTTTTGTAACTCCGCCACTGCCAGGCTTCCGCCACCAGGCAGCCTGGCGATGGCAGAATTACATATCTGACAGGGCAGGGCTGCAAGCAGCACTGCCCGCCGAATAATGAAGCAATTTCCACCAGCCTTACCCTGGCGGTTTACCCCGCCAGGGAAAGGCTGGCGGAATCGGGCCCCTGCACTGCCCATGCACTTGGCATGGGCAGTGCAGGGGCCCCCATGCACAGCCCTGTCACGCATTTCACTGCCCAATTTACGGGCAGTGAAATGCGTGACGGGTCCTGCTGCACCCACTGCACTGAATCATTGCCGGCGTCAATGTTCAGGCCCTGTATTCAGCTGGGCCGGATGGCGGACACACTGTTTCCGCCTGCCAGCGCAGCTGAATGATCATTATGTGGCCGGCAGGGGGTTCTGCATGCAGGCGGTCTTTTGTTGACCGCAAGAAACGAACTTGGCTGTTCGTTTTTTCTGCCGAGTTCATAATGAGGGCCATAATCTGTAATTTCCTTTACAGTGCATTCTGAAACATATCCTGATTGTTATACACCTGTTTTGTTTCACTAATGACTGAGATGAAACACTCATGCACTGACAGAAATCTCTGAAATGCGCTTCTTAGTCTATAGAAGACATTTATTAAATCACTCTGCGAGGTTTATAGAGGAGATTAGCATGCTGAAAGCACACGTTTAAAAATGGTCACAGCAATGAACTAAAACATGTACAAATGATTCTCCACTGCAATATACACAGCAAATGCATATATATATATATATATATATATTTATATATATATATATATATATATATATATATATATAACAATGCAAATTAAATAACAAGAATTAAAAAATGCATCACCTTGAGGCACGGGCAAATCTGCGTCATCTCCCTCCTTATCAGCATATGACCGCAAGATCCCAAAATCGATTGTGGAGAGAGAGATCAATTATCCTCACAGGAAGGATGACACACATCAGCGTCCTGAGCATGTCCGAGATATGAGTCACTCCCCGGTCCATCCTGGTCTCGACCTCTTATATACTTTGAACAAACAAGAGAGGAGAATTCTTGAAACCTTCTCCCACTCCATAAGTTTATTATTCAAAAAATGCTGGCTACTTCAGGTCAGTTTTGAAAAGAACACGTCTGGAATTGGCCAAGATCCCAATGTGCCCTCTCTCAAAACAAAACCGTTCCTTGCTGTACCATAAACATCATTCTCTTACATTCTTACCAGCCTAAACCCTTGGTGAGAAAGAACACGCAAACATGCAGAATAAAAACATGAGCACACTGTATAACGTGAGCATGAAAAAATACCTGCAGCTTTTAACATGGCGGTGGCTAATGCTAAAATAAAGTCAATAGCCAAAATGAAGTTGAAGGTCACTAATGTGATGGTGTGCTGCTAGACTAAGTGCAACGTGGAGTCAGTGGTCAAAACACAAATATCATTACAACACCTGGTTTTACTATGATGCCTATATGTATGATGTGCACCGAGCAATTGTTTAATAAAAAGTATTTAAAAAAATAGCCAATGAAAGCCTTATATTTCACAAAACAACATTTCCCAGGCACACCAAGGTATTGCTTTATGCCATGTGTACCAATCATCAGAGTTTTAGTACTATAAATGTCAGAGACACCGTTTTGCCTCATCTTTCTTTGCTAATCAGAGTAACTATCAACAGGAAAAGGAATATTTGAAGTCCCTAGTATAGTGCACCAGGTGTGTCCAGGGCCTGTAAATCAAATGCTACTAGTGGGCCTGCAGCGCTGAGTGTGCCACCCACAAGAGTAGCCCTGCAAACATGTCTCAAGCCTGCCATTGCAGTGTCTGTGAGTGCAGCTTTAAAACTGCCATTTCGACTTGGCAAGTACGGCCATTTGCCAGGCTCAAACCTTTCCTATTATTATCTGTAGGTTACCGCTAAGGTAGCCCCAAGGTAGCTCCATGGGCGGGGTACAGGGTATTTTAATGGTAGGACATGTAATGGTATGTTTTACATGTCCTGATAGTGAAATACTCCTAATTTCTGTTTTCACTGTTACAAGTCCTATCTCTCCCATAGGGTAACATAGGGGTTGGCTTGAAATATCTTGTAAGTGTAATTTCTTATGGGAAGCAGATAGAGATATGGAGTTCAAGGTCTCTGAATTCACAATTTAAAAATACATCTTTTGGTGAAGTTGGTTTTTGAATTTTGAGTTTGAAAATCCAGTTTTACAAAGTGGGCATTTTGTTGCTTAACCACTCTGTGCCTCTGCCTGTCAGCTGAATACGCGTGTGGGTCAGAATGACAGTTGGGATGTTTGTGCATTCACTCTAGACAGTCACACAAAGGGAGCTGAGGTGTGCCCTGCATTTCCTGATGGCCCATCACCAGGCTGACGGGTTTTCCTGAGCTAGAGTGGTGGGAGGAGCTGATACTTGCATCTGAATATGGCTGTGCCTGTCCTTACACAAAGCAGTATCCAACCCCCTGTAGTGTGTCTGGGGCCAGAGCAGGGAAAGGCAGCGTCTTGTGCACTACAAATACTTCTCTTTGAAGTTTGCTTACTTCAATGACAGAAATGGGTATAAGTACTGGACCGCTGATACCACATAGTTAGAATCCTTCTGGACTGAGGACATTCTGCTAGGAAGAAGAGCTAGATGCTGTAGGAGGGACTGTCACTCTGCCTGTTGCTCTGCTGTGCTGGCCTGCTGCATGCTGCTTTTGTCCTGGGAGTGAAAGGACTGGACTTTGCTTTCTACATCCTGCTTTCCAAGGTTCTCCAAGGGCTTGGACTGAGCTTCACTCCTGTTAAAAAGTCTCAGGGACATCAAAGACTTCAACTGCCAACACCTGGGCTCTCTTGCTGGGATTACTGACTTGCCAAGTGGCGCCAAATCCAGTTCATGGGCCCTTGGGAGTGAGTTCTTGTGCACCAAAGGGGAAACCAAGCACATCAACTCCAGAGCGACTTCGGAACCGGCGCCAGTGTTTGACTCAGCGCAGCTGCCTGCACCGGAGCCGTAGTCCCCGCTGAGTACAATGACTGCATTACCACCGAAGTCTCACTACAGCAAGTCCAAAGCGCCATGTCACCGACATCTGTGGCACCCGGCTCTGACTCTGCAAGCACTTGTGGCCCAGTGGTGTGATTGTGACACTGAGAAGTTGGCGCCTGGCATCTTGACTGACTGGATTCATCGACCCCGCCTTGTCGTAAGGGACCGCCGCCAAGACTGCATCACCTCCTTTGCAACTGCAAGGAACTGACGCCTCACCTCCTTTGCCTAGGAGTAAGGAACCAACACCTTGACTCCCCAGTGGCAGTAAGGAACCGACACCGCACCAGCTTCAGCGAAGCCTCATCTCCCTGACTCCATGCAACATCCTTGTTGCCTCATCGTTTATCAAGGTACTGTACCTGCGGTCTGTGTGACTCCGTGACCGGCCTGCACTCCCTGGCAAGTAATGTCAGACTATGGGGAACGACTCCGTCAAGGCGCCGTGATAGCTCCAGTTGGAGCTATTGTGTTTCTAAGCTTTATACTAAGATTTAATCTGAGAAAATGTATATCTTTGCTTGTGTATGTGGTATTTTTTTCATTTCGGTTTTGTTTGACACAGATAAATATTGGCTATTCTTCCAACATGGTGGGGAGTACTTTTGTGCTGTTTTCACTGTGTTTCTGTGTGTGTGTGTGTGTGTGTGTGTGTGTATGTGTGTACAAATACTTTACACATTTCCTCTGAGTTAAGCCTGACTGCTGGAGCCAGGCTACCACGGGGGTGAACAGAGGTTATCTTAACTATGTGACTACCTTTCCCTGCCTAGAGTAAGGGTCCTTACTTGGACAGGATGCAAACCACTGCCAACTAGAGACCCCATTTCTAACAATGAGTTAACTAGAATTTCTTTCATTCTGTGTCAGGGACGGAGGCTCAGATTATGCTTGTTCTAGCTGATCGAACACAACAGACGCAATGTCCACAATTGGTTTAATATAAAAGGTTTTGAACGTGGCTTGACGACCAGTCAGCCACCGTCATAATGTCTACAGACAAGACCCCAAATTAAACTCCTTACACACCATCACTCTTCTTACAGAGTGTGCCCCAAATCTGGAAACATCTATGGGGGTCATTACAACATTGGCGGTAAAAGCCACTTACCGCCGTGCAGAAGACTGCCAACACACCGCCGCAGCCGCGGAATTCCGCCACAGCTATTACGACCCACATCTCGAAATCTGACAAAATTCAGACACCCACACAAGTCCGCCACACCAAAGGTCAGTGATAAACTGGCGAAAACAAATCCTCCACCGTCACGCCAACAGAAATACGCCCACACTATCACGTCACACGAATCCACACGGCGGTCTTTCAACCGCGGTATTCCATTGGCGGTACACACCGCCGCGCTCAAAATACACACACATTTACAAAACACACCCACATTGGACAATTCAAAATACACACACCTGATACACATACACACACCACTCCCACACACCCAATACAATATAAAACACACACCCACATCACCCACAAACCCCTACGACCAAAAATTCTGAAAGAAGGCCACAGAGAGACACCACCATCCACAAACTAGCAGCCACAGGCACACAACACCATCACCCACACTACTTCCACACACAAGACACCACACACCACTACATATCACCACACTTATCACCACATACACCACCCCACACATCACTCACACCACCCCATGGCACGGCAAAGACACCCCAGGTTCTCGGAGGAGGAGCTCAGGGTCATGGTGGAGGAAATCGTATGGGTAGAGCCACAGCTATTTGGCTCACAGGTGCAGCACACCTCCATAGCTAGGAAGATGGAGCTATGGCGAAGAATAGTGGACAGGGTCAACGCAGTGGGACAGAACCCAAGAAATCGGGATGACATCAGGAAGAGGTGAAACGACCTACGGGGGAAGGTGCGTTCAGTGGTCTCAAGACACAACATCGCGGTACAGCGGACTGGCGGCGGACCCCCACCTCCTCCCCCACAACTAACACCATGGGAGGAGCAGGTCTTTTCTATTCTGCATCCTGAGGGCCTCGCAGGAGTCAGTGGAGGAATGGACTCTGGTAAGTCAAATCTTAACTATCATATCATCCACCCTACCTGCATGCTATCACAGACCCCCACCCTCGCCCCCTCCCCTATTACTCCAACTCCTCACAAATGTACTAATAACACAAACCACCCATCCCAACACCAAGCCCTGCATGACACAACAAAGCATGGACACCCATCACTAAAGCATGCCCACTGAACATCCCCATAACACCCCCCTCAACCATCATCACACAAGCCCCCACACAGGAATGCTAGCACTGGGGTACACGCTCACCCACCCATTGCCCACCATGACACACACAGATGCTATAATCATGCTTTTATACCCCTGCAGGACCACTACCCAACGTCACCAGACAGGAGGGTCCAGACATCTCCACCCCACCCACAGAAGAGGCCCACAGTGATGACAGCAGCTCTGTCCAACTGGATCCAGATGACCAGCCCGGACCATCGTGGGCCTCGGGACAGTCGGTTCCCCACAACCAGTCACAGGCCACGACAGACCTTCCACCCTCTGGTAACACCAGCACAGCACCCACCCAGCGGGCCCATACCTCCGTCCCCAGGACACGTCAATCAGCTGTGTGTCCACCACTACAGGGAACCCAGGATAACCCACCACCCCAACAACAACAGGGACCTGGGGGCAGTGGTAGTGGGTACACGGTCCAGGGGATGGAGGCACAGGAACACAGGGGAACTGGGAGGGCTGCTGTGCGACAGGGGGCGGACAGGCCTAGGGAACCCACTCTCCACGATGCCCTCTCCTCCATCATGGGAGCCTACCACCACTCCCAGGAGACGATGGCAACGGTACTGGCCAAGTTTCAGGAGACCCAGCGCATGCAGGAGGAACAGTATTTGGGGTTCAGGGAGGAACTTAGAACCATCAGCTCCGCCCTGGGCACCATCATAGGGGTGCTGAAGGAGATACTTAACACCAGGAGGGACACTGTGGCACTGCAAGGGGCCCCTGACACTAGCATGGACGATGAACTGCCCACCACCTCCGCCGGCGCTAGTAGACAGGAAGCCCCGCCACAGGACCACCACACCGGCACCCCACCCCCTGCAGACGGAGAACCACCCCGCAAACGGTCCCTGAGATCCAGGAACAAGACAGAGCACGATGCCAAGACCCCCGCCAAGAAATGAGACCACCCTGATTGTCAACCCACTGTCCCACTTTGTAACCCTGTCGATCTTGGAACTGCCCCAGCTCCACTTCCTATGCCCATATGGGCAATGCACCTGTGAGACTAATAGACTGGACTCTGCCATGGACATTCCTCCACCATCACCCCTCACCATTTTACAACCCCCCTCCAAAATTGAGCACTTCAATAAACACCCTTGAACCACAAAACAATCTGGAGTCAGTCTGTGATTTCGAAAATGTGTATTAGCAATGACAGTGACAAAATGCGTTTTCAAATGTAATGTCAACATACCTATGTCACACATCTCAAGTCCATGAGGAATCTAAGCAGATGACACACGTTGGAAACCACACCTGTGAAACCGTAAGGGAAATGTACAACTCAGTTACCATATATTGGGTGAAATCGACCGACAGGATAGATGTAGAAGTGTGCAAGTACTTGTAGTAGGCAGGAATGTGTTCTCACCTGTGTGTCACTGGAAATATTGCTGGATAACTGAATACCTGTTGTCAATGTCTTCTTCCTCTGCTTCCTTCTCATCACTGTCCACAGGCTCCACAGCTGCCACAACACCGTCATCTGGACCATCCTCCTGCAGAAAAGGCACCTGTCGTCGCAAAGCCAAGTTGTGAAGCATACAGCAGGCCACGATGATCTGGCACACCTTCTTTGGTGAGTAGAATAGGGAACCACCTGTCATATGGAGGCACCTAAACCTGGCCTTCAGGAGGCCGAAGGTGCGTTCGATCACCCTCCTAGTCCGCCCATGGGCCTCATTGTAGCGTTCCTCTGCCCTGGTCCTGGGATTCCTCACTGGGGTCAGTAGCCATGACAGGTTGGGGTAACCAGAGTCCCCTAATAGCCACACCCGGTGCCTCTGGAGTTGACCCATCACATAAGGGATGCTGCTATTCCGCAGGATGTAGGCGTCATGCACAGAGCCAGGGAACATAGCATTTACCTGGGAGATGTACTGGTCGGCCAAACATACCATATGTACATTCATCGAATGATAACTCTTCCGGTTCCTGTACACCTGTTCACTCCTGTGGGGGGGGACCAGAGCCACATGGGTCCCATCAATGGCACCTATGATGTTGGGGATATGTCCAAGGGCATAGAAGTCACCTTTCACTTTAGGCAAATCCTCCACCTGAGGGAAAACGATGTAGCTCTGCATGTGTTTCAGCAGGGCAGACAACACTCTGGACAACACGTTGGAAAACATAGGCTGGGACATCCCTGATGCTATGGCCACTGTTGTTTGAAATGACCCACTTGCAAGGAAATGGAGCACTGATAGCACCTGCACTTGAGGGGGGATCCCTGTGGGATGGCGGATTGCTGACATCAGGTCTGGCTCCAACTGGGCACACAGTTCCTGGATTGTGGCACGGACAAACCTGTAGGTGATGATCAAATGTCTTTCCTCCATTGTTGACAGGTCCACCAGCGGTCGGTACACCGGAGGATTCCGCCATCTCCTCACATGTCCCAGCGGACGGTGCCTAGGAATGACAACAGCGACCACGGAGTCAAACAACTCAGAGGTATGTACCCACAGTCTACACAGAACACCATTCATACACAAAATCTGTCCTGTATTTGTGTTGCGCGACAAGGCCTAGGTCTGTGTGACGTAGTTGGTAATGAGGCCATGTGGGCCCCTGAAATGGCGGCTGCCTGACCTCTAAAGTGGGACAATGGGATGTGAGGTAACTGCGCTGGCGTTGTACACCGTCGCGGTAGGCGGTCGAAGACCGTGGCGAAATGCTGCATTGGTTAACATTGGACCCTATGGGCGTCCCAGAAGCCAATGACGATGTACGCCGGCGGTGATGGTACGCACCGCCGCGGACGTGACCGCCATTTTCTATCTGTTCAATCACTCAATACCTGATCTTCGACAGGAGAGGCCCTACACTGCAAGTGCTGCTGTGACCTCGGTCTGGAAGAGACAATGGCTCGTGCATCTGGGGAAAGGGCCCCTGCCTTCACAGCAGAGGAGTTGGAGAAGCTCGTGGATGGGGTCCTCCCCCAGTACACGCTACTCTACGGTCCTCCAGACCAACAGGTAACTACACAGGGAGCACGTTGTATGGGAAATGCCTGTGTGGAGAGGGCTGGTTGTAAGAAGGAAGGGGGCACAGTTCTGCGTGCATGAAGGACTGTGAATGCATGTGCCACATGGCAAGGGTAGGGATGTGGGCCACTGAATTCGACGGTGCAGTTGTTAATGACTTCTCTTCTTCCCCTGTACATGTCATGTAGGTCAGCGCCCACCAGAAGAAGGATATTTGGCGTGCCATCGCCAAGGACGTCCGGACCCTGGGGGTCCACCACAGACGGAGCACCCACTGCCGGAAAAGATGGGAGGACATTCGCCGCTGGAGCAAGAAGACGGCGGAGGCTCAGCTGGGGATGGCCTCCCAACGTGGGAGGGGTGCCCGTCGAACCATGACCCCCCTGATGTTCCGGATCCTGGCGGTGGCCTACCCGGAGTTGGATGGGCACTTGAGGGCATCACAGCAGACACAAGGGGGTGAGTACACTATCATTCAGCGGACTTTGCGCGCAGTGAAGGTGTCTGGGTGGGGGAGGAGGGCTGTGAGTTTCCCTAGGCCAGGCCGAGTTCCGTAGGCTAGGCCCATCCGTAATGCAGGCCATGTGGCACCCCACCCCACCTCTGTAGAGTGCCAAGTACAGGTATACATGCCCCTGTGTCATCTATGTGTGCAGATGTCGACCATAGCCATGTAGGACATATCCCAGGAATTGCATCTGTAGAGCCCAACAGCGCGACGTAGTGCAGGGGGCTGCTGTGTCTGTATTGTCTGCCAACGGTAGCGGTAAGCTATGCACTCAACCTGTCTTTCTTCTTTCGTACCCCCCCTTTTTGTGGTCTCCCTGTTCTTGTGTGCATCAGCATCATCAGGCGGAGGTACAGTGGCACCGGAGCACGAGGGAGCTGCATCCCACATGGCCATGGAGGGCCACACCACGGACTCGGAATACACCAGTGGGACAGAGGGCGAGGGGAGCTTCACGGCGGGGACAGGATCAGCAACCAGCGACACGGACTCGTCCTCCGATGGGAGCTCCCTTGTGGTGGTGGCAAAATCGGTGCCCCCATCTTCTACAGGTACAGCCGCCACCCCCCCTACCAGCACCGCCCTCCCAGCAGCCCCTCAGCCTTCGCCCCGTACCCGCTCATCCAGGAGGGTGGGCATCACCTTAACCCCAGGCACCTCAGCCCCTGCCCCTGTCACCTCTGCTGCCCTCAGTGAGGAGGCCATTGACCTCCTCAGGTCACTCACTGTTGGGCAATCTACCATTTTTAATGCCATTCAGGGTGTAGAAAGAGAATTGCAACACACAAATGCATTCCTGGAGGGCATCCATTCTGGTCAGGCTGCCCTTCATCGAACCCTGCAAACTCAGGCCTCAGCACTGATGGCAGCCATTGTCCCTGTCTCTAGCCTCCCCCCTCCAACTTCCTCCACCCAGACCCAATCCCTTGTACCCCAGCCTATCCCAAGCACACCATCAGACCAGCCTGCACACACCTCACCACACAAGGGAAGCTCAGGCAAACATAAGCACCACACATCCCACAGGCACTCACGCAAGCATCACACACATACAGACACACCAACATCCACTGCCTCCACTGTGTCCCCCTCCTCCTCGTCTCCCTCCTCCCTCCCAGTCTCGTCTACACTGTCACCTGCATTCACTACCTCTACAGCCACTACGTCCCGCACCAGCACACCCACCACCACACCACGCTCACGTGTAGTCACCACCCCCACTCCCATTTCCACGTCCCCTGTGTCCTCTCCCAGTGTGTGTGTGACGCCACCTCCGAAGATACACAAACGCAGGCACACAACCACCCAACAGCCATCCACCTCACGACAGCCTCCAGGGCATGCACCTTCACCCAAAGTCACCAAACGTACACCTCCTACAACCACTACCTCTTCCTCCACTCCCAAACCCCCTCCAGCTACCCCTCCCAGTGTTCCTAAGAAACTTTTCCTGGCCAACCTTGACCTCTTTCCCACCCCCCCCCCTCCAACTCATAGGTCCCGTACTAGCACCTCAGCCAAAAAATCGCCAGGACCAGTGGTGCCTGTTACAGGTATGTGGAGTGCACCGGCCACCAGGCCAGCCAGTGTGGCACGGAGCCACAGCACAGCCAGTCCCCCCACTGTGAAGCACCAGAAGTTGGACAGTGCCCGGCGGGAGAGGGGGAAGACTCCAGCCAGCAAAGCCGCTCACAAGGGTCCCGGGGGTAGTGTTGACTCAGCTGTGACTTCTCCAAAGGTGGGGAAGGGGCAGAAGAAATCTCCAAAGTCTGGGAGGGGCAGCACGACGGAGAAGACCGCCATCATCCCCGCTGCTCAGGAGGCCACCGCCAGAGTCACTGCCCAGGAGGCCAGCCCAATCGTCACTGGCCAGGAGGCCACCGCCAGAGTCACTGCCCAGGAGGCCAGCCAAATCATCACTGGCCAGGAGGGCTCCGCAAGCCACAGCCCAGCTGACCCATGAAGGAGCGCCAGCCACAAGCCTGCTGGGCAATGAAGGACCGCCTTGGCAAGCACCACTGAACAGGGCAAAGACCACCATGGAATGCACCGCTGAACAGGGCAAGCACCGCTGAACAGGTCAGAAACTGCCAACTCAAGCACTGCTGAACAAGGCAAAGACCGCCATGGAATGCACCGCTGAACAGGGCAAAGACCGCTGAACAGGTCAGTAACTGCCAACTCAAGCACCGCTGAACAGGGCAAAGACCACCATGGAATGCACCGCTGAACAGGGCAAGCTCTACTGAACAGGTCAGAAACTGCCAACTCAAGCACCGCTGAACAGGGCAAAGACCGCCATGGAATGCACAGCTGAACAGGGCAAGCACCGCTGAACAGGTCAGAAACTGCCAACTCATGCACCGCTGAACAGGGCAAAGACCGCCATGGAATGCACCGCTGAACAGGGCAAGCACCGCTGAACAGGTCAGAAACTGCCAACTCATGCACCGCTGAACAGGGCAAAGACCGCCATGGAATGCACCGCTGAACAGGGCAAGCACCGCTGAACAGGTCAGAAACTGCCAACTCAAGCACCGCTGAACAGGGCAAAGACCGCCATGGAATGCACCGCTGAACAGGGCAAGCACCGCTGAACAGGTCAGAAACTGCCAACTCAAGCACCGCTGAACAGGGCAAAGACCGCCATGGAATGCACCGCTGAACAGGGCAAGCACCGCTGAACAGGTCAGAAACTGCCAACTCAAGCACCGCTGAACAGGGCAAAGACCGCCATGGAATGCACCGCTGAACAGGGCAAGCACCGCTGAACAGGTCAGAAACTGCCAACTCAAGCACCGCTGAACAGAGCAAAGACCGCCATGGAATGCACCGCTGAACAGGGCAAGCACCGCTGAACAGGTCAGAAACTGCCAACTCAAGCACTGCTGAACAAGGCAAAGACCGCCATGGAATGCACCGCTGAACAGGGCAAAGACCGCTGAACAGGTCAGTAACTGCCAACTCAAGCACCGCTGAACAGGGCCAAGACCGCCATGGAATGCACCGCTGAACAGGGCAAGCACCGCTGAACAGGTCAGAAACTGCCAACTCAAGCACCGCTGAACAGGGCAAGGACCACCATGGAATGCACCGCTTAACAGGGCAAGCTCTACTGAACAGGTCAGAAACTGCCAACTCAAGCACCGCTGAACAGGGCAAAGACCGCCATGGAATGCACAGCTGAACAGGGCAAGCACCGCTGAACAGGTCAGAAACTGCCAACTCATGCACCGCTGAACAGGGCAAAGACCGCCATGGAATGCACCGCTGAACAGGGCAAGCACCGCTGAACAGGTCAGAAACTGCCAACTCAAGCACTGCTGAACAAGGCAAAGACCGCCATGGAATGCACCGCTGAACAGGGCAAGCACCGCTGAACAGGTCAGAAACTGCCAACTCAAGCACCGCTGAACAGGGCAAAGACCACCATGGAATGCACCGCTGAACAGGGCAAGCTCTACTGAACAGGTCAGAAACTGCCAACTCAAGCACCGCTGAACAGGGCAAAGACCGCCATGGAATGCACAGCTGAACAGGGCAAGCACCGCTGAACAGGTCAGAAACTGCCAACTCAAGCACCGCTAAACAGGGCAAAGACCGCCATGGAATGCACCGCTGAACAGGGCAAGCACCGCTGAACAGGTCAGAAACTGACAACTCAAGCACCGCTGAACAAGGCAAAGACCGCCATGGAATGCACCACAGAACAGGGCAAAGACTGCCATGGCAAGCACCGCTGTACAGGGCAAGGACCGCCGAACAGGGCAAAGACCACCAAGGCGAGCACCGCTAGCCCATTAGCGGCAGGGGCAGTGACGCAACTGGGACCGTCACGGGGTGAGTGCTGCACTCTGGGCACCAGTCCCCCTCCAGAACCAGTGGAGACCTGCATCCACTCCGTCTGTCCTGCACAGGATGAAGCACTCTGGGCACCAGTCCCCCTCCAGAACCAGTGGAGACCTGCATCCATTCCGTCTGTCCTGCACAGGATGAAGCACTCTGGGCACCAGTCCCCCTCCAGAACCAGTGGAGACATGCATCCATTCTGTCTGTCCTGCACAGGATGAAGCACTCTGGGCACCAGTCCCCCTCCAGAACCAGTGGAGACTGTTATCCACTTGAGAGACTGTGGCTTTGCACTCCCCAGGATGGTACAGTGGGCAAACCACCCACTGTAGAGATTTGAGAGACTGTGGCTTTGCACTCCCCAGGATGCTACAGTGGGCAAACCACCCACTGTAGAGACTTGAGAGACTGTGGCTTCGCACTCCCCAGGATGGTACAGTGGGCAACCCACCCACTGTAGAGACTTGAGAGACTGTGGCTTCACACTCCCCAGGATGGTACAGTGGGCAAACCACCCACTGTAGAGACTTGTGAGACTGTGGCTTCGCACTCCCCAGGATGGTACAGTGAGCAACCCACCCACTGTAGAGACTTGAGAGACTGTGGCTTTGCACTCCCCAGGATACATCAATGGGCATGGAGCCCCCTCGTGGATCTAGCGTGGTGCACTCATCCGGCTGAGGTGCCCCCCCTTCCCTTCCCCCTGAGGTGCCTGTTGTATTTCTATCTGATGCCCTAGCAGTGTTCTCTCCGTTTTGATCAGGTATCTAGTGTGGGCCTCGCCCATGCATTTTGGGCCCAGTGGTCCACGGACAATGAATGGTGCATTACCTGCACTACTAATTGTGGTGTATATTTTGTTTAATGTGTATATATATATATGTATATATTTGGTTACTGTATTTTGATATATTACAATGGTTCAACTCATTTCCTTTTGTCTTTGCATTCTTCCGGGGGGGTTGGGGGTTGTTACTGTATTGTTTGGTTATGCATTGGTGTGTGTGTTGTAGTGGGTGAGGGTCGGGGTGGGGGTTGTGATGTTGGTTGTGTGTGTCCCTGTGTTTTTCCCTCTCCCTCCCCTATGTCGTAGGTGCAGTACTCACCGTGGTCTTCGCCGCCGGCGCTATTGATCCTCGTATAGGAGCAGGAAGACTATCGCAGGGAGAATATGGAGTTCTGGCTCCATGGTGTCGTCGTTCCTCGTGGGGTGTGTAGAGGTGAGCGTTTTCCCTTTGAAATGGCTGTTACCGCCGTGTTTTTATCTGCGGTGAATCCACCCCGGAAAAGGTGGCGGATTGGCCTGTTGTGATACTGTGGGC
This sequence comes from Pleurodeles waltl, assembly GCF_031143425.1. Taxonomy (NCBI): domain Eukaryota; kingdom Metazoa; phylum Chordata; class Amphibia; order Caudata; family Salamandridae; genus Pleurodeles; species Pleurodeles waltl. The sequence goes on from NC_090444.1 coordinate 1,174,728,054, forward strand.
GGTACATTGTCTCCCGCCTGTCTGTTGGCGGTGACCGCCGCGCTGTTTGTCTGTACCGCCGTGGCGGTCAGAGTGTTAAAGTGGTTGTCTTTGTTGGTGGTTTCCACCACGGTCATAATTCAAAAAATTTTACCGCCGCTTTAACACCGACCGCCAGGGTTGTAATGACCCCCTATATCTGTTTCAGACAAAACTCATCATATCCATCTAGCTAAAGAAACCACAGACACTGGACCAAACAGTTTCTGTAAAGCAATGAATAATTGACCACTAGGAGTTTGCCTTCGATTCCCAGTACAAGCTTCGTATTCTAAAGACATCCTCCACACATAGCTTATGATTATTCGAAAAAGGGGGATAAGAAACACACCTAGTGTAAGTTTCAGGATGTTGTGAAATGGTAAAGGACACATCAGATGGCGAAAATACTCTACCTGCTAAATCCACTACACAAACATATGAAATCCACTTGCATGAAATCATACACAGTAATGTCGTCAATTTTGCTGACAGCTCTTTACAGGAGAGATCCCCATGGTCAGGCCATCGGTCCTGGAACCTTTAGAACTGTGTTAACACCCCACATGACTGCATATCAAGGCTGGGGAGGTAAAGACAACGTCATGCCTCTCATTGATTTACAATCTAGGGGATGTTTTCCCACGGACCTGTATGGCAGTCCCGAATCTGCCCAGCATGATTAACACATTTCCCACCTGGTCAAATTTGCTTTCAAAAGATCATGGACCATGGAGGAGATGGGTTGTTAAACTAACCAACCCATCTCCTCCATGTCGAAAAATAACGTTAATGGGTATTTGTGGACTAAGCTTGTTGTCATAATTAAAAAAAATTTACCGCCGGCCTGTTGGCGGTTTTACCGCCGCTTTAACACCGACCGCCAGGGTTGTAATGACCCCCTATATCTGTTTCAGACAAAACTCATCATATCCATCTGGCTAAAGAAACCACAGACACTGGACCAAACAGTTTCTGTAAAGCAATGAATAATTGACCACTAGGAGTTTGCCTTCGATTCCCAGTACAAGCTTCGTATTCTAAAGACATCCTCCACACATAGCTTATGATTATTCGAAAAAGGGGGATAAGAAACACACCTAGTGTAAGTTTCAGGATGTTGTGAAATGGTAAAGGACACATCAGATGGCGAAAATACTCTACCTGCTAAATCCACTACACAAACATATGAAATCCACTTGCATGAAATCATACACAGTAATGTCGTCAATTTTGCTGACAGCTCTTTACAGGAGAGATCCCCATGGTCAGGCCATCGGTCCTGGAACCTTTAGAACTGTGTTAACATCCCACATGACTGCATATCAAGGCTGGGGAGGTAAAGACAACGTCATGCCTCTCATTGATTTACAATCTAGGGGATGTTTTCCCACGGACCTGTATGGCAGTCCCGAATCTGCCCAGCATGATTAACACATTTCCCACCTGGTCAAATTTGCTTTCAAAAGATCATGGACCATGGAGGAGATGGGTTGTTAAACTAACCAACCCATCTCCTCCATGTCGAAAAATAACGTTAATGGGTATTTGTGGACTAAGCTTGTTGTATATAAAAGTTAGCTTTTTGAGAAAAGCTTGGCCAACTCCAGCATTCCCAGAAACTCTCCAAGACATGAGGATGAGTTTTCTGAAAGTTTCAAAGGGTGTATCTGTTCCCCTGGATCTGTGAGAAGATCCCTGAATGTCGGCAATCTCATTGCGCAATAGCACAACATGTCCAGGAGAATCAGAAACCAAGCCTGAGCTTTCCATGGCGATGTCTCTAGAATAATCTCTGTTTTTTTATGTCTAACTTGGGACAGCACCCTAGAGAGCATTACAAATGGTGGAAAAGAATAAATATGACCTAGTGAAAAAGGCATCTGTTGCTTGTGCGTTGGGATCCGATCTTGAAATGTAAAAAGCCGGTAGCTGCCTCTTGAGGCAGGATGTAACAGATCCACTTGACAAGGCCCCTCAAATCCAACTGAGGCTCTCAAAAACTGCTGGATGGAATCTCCAATGGCTGATTCCTTAAGTATCGAGAATGAAAAAAAATTCTAGCATTTGTGTCAAGAATGTTTCAATTCTATTAAGGACATAGAGCCGAGAATTATGCTTCTCTTTCTTCACTTTAATTATTCCAGCAGCCAATTAGAAGTAAGTTACACAAAACACTACAAATCCCTTGAATCAAATGTATCATGTGACCAACCATAGAGAACATGCCCTATATAGCATGCTAGACAGTATCAAATCCTCTTTCTTTGCACAAAGTCAGAACAGTTAACAGTGTCCACACTAACATGTGGAAATAACCAACAAACAATGAACTTGCAAGTCCCAAAAAACTGCGACTCTAGAATAGGGACTCCGAGAAGAGCAGCATAGCTTCGACAGCAGGAAAGCATCTGGCTGGCTCGAACGCAAGAGCAAATCACGCGGATGTCTCATTCCACTCCAAGGAACAGAATAATTTGTCTTTGTTTCTCCAGGAAGAAAAACAAAGGCCAAGCCATAAAAACTGATCCAAAACCATTAACATGTATTCATAGGTAAACATCAGGAAGGGTAGGCACCAAGGATTTAAATATCAAACATTTAAAATACAACATGATAAGCAGTTGGAAAAGAAAAAACATCTTAAGGAACACATCAATCAGAGTACGGGTAGGATAATCATCGCTTCCGTGTCCTTAATAGAACTGAAAAATTCTTCACAGGAATGCTAGAAAATTCTTTATTCCCTGTCAGGACCGGAGGCTCTGATTATGCTTGGTTAAAGCTGACCCACCACAACTGAAGCAATGTCAACAATAGGTTGCAATAAAACAATTTAAACGTAGATTCAGATGACCAGTTGGTCGCTCTTAAGATGTCATTCAAACAAGAACCTAACAAAAAGGACTTAGACACCATGGCCCCTCTTGTAGAATGAGCCCGAAATCTAGAAATGTCAATGCATGCCTTGCTCAAGAGCCATCAGATCCATCTAGCCAGAGTCACTTACGTAACAGGATGGAACGGTTTCAGTACTAAATTCTGCTGTACTCACCTCGTACTCCTTCAAAGGTTAGGAATGTCAGCAAAACTAGGGTAAGAAACAGACCTGGAGTTGCATTTAGTGCAGCGAGAGATGGGAAATGTCACGCCTTCAGGGGAGAAAACTCTACCCCCCAAGTCCAGAGCTCTCACATTTGATACACATGTATACAAAATCAAGCACAAAAACATGGTGAGTTCAGGTGAAAGTTGCTTTCTAGACAGGTATTTGTTCCCGGGCCAGGCTTCCAAAAATTGCAGAATCACATTCACATCCCATAGGGCAGAATATTTTGGGCAAGGAGGCCTGGACATGAGGATGCCTTCAAAAGTTTACAAACCATGGGAAGCTCACCCACAGGTTTACCATCCACTGGTAAATGACCACCGGAGATGGATGACCTATAATTATTTAGTGATCTGTAGGCCAAAGCCAAGGAAACAAAAATACAAGAAATTCAGGACCAAACTACAATCCACTGACAGAGGGATTGGAATTCCGTGCAAGGCACCAAAAGCACCAGCTTTTCCAAGCAGAAGCACAGCATTTATGGGTGCCCAAAGACCAGGCTTTGGAGATCAAATCATTGCATTCCTGCGAAAGGCCTGGGAGGCTCCATCTCACCCTGAAATTTTCCATAAGATCAGTGGATGAGGAAGACCCATAGGATCCGGAAGCAGATTCCACCAGTGTGAAATAAGTAGAGGGGGAGCACAGCTCATTTCTAGTGCCATTGGGAACAAAGCTTGAGCTCTCCATTGGGGAGTCACTAGAATCAGATCTGCTTCCTGAAAAGCAGGTCTGAGCCAAGACCCCGGAGATCATCATTAAGGGAGGGAAGGCATAACCCAGAAATGGGGACCAGTCCTGGAGGAACGCATCAGTCACAAAGGGCTCCGGGCCCGGGTGCCAACTGAAGAACCTTTTCAGTTGGCATTTGAGACGGGAGGAAAAGAGATCTATCAAGAGGGGGCCCCACTGAGCTTGGAGAGCATGAAAGACCTTTGGGTGCAATCTCCAATCGGCGTAGTCCCGAAGGTGGTGGGATTGCCAATCCGCCACTGAATTGATCCGCCCTGGAAGATACTCCGCCACCACAGTATTTGATGTTGAAGCAAAAAGTGCCAAAAATCTTTTGCTATCTCTGCCAGCATATGGGATTTTGTCCCACCCAGCTTGTTGACATACCTCACTGCGGAGATATTGTCCATCCAAAGGAGAATGCAACAATCTTCCTTGATCGTAGAGAAACTTTGGATTGTAAAGGAGCCTGCAAGGAGCTCCAAACAATTGATATGGAGGTCCAGCTCTTTCTTCGACCAACACCCTCCCCCATGGATATTGAACCACAATGAGCTCCCCACCCCCAAAGGCCCGCATCGGATTCTATCACGATCTCCAGGGAAGACCCAAATATTGCCCTGCCATTCCATATGTTCCAGCCACCAGTACATCTCTATCCATGCTTCCCCAGAAAGGGGAATCTGTGTGAGCAGCTGAGACCCTTCTGGAGCTAGGAGATCTTTAGCTGCTGAAAAGCCCTGTAATGAAGGGGGCCCGGAATTATGACTTGGATCGATGAAGACAACAGGCAATCGCCCTTAATGATACAGTCTGTTTGCACAACATCGATCTCATTTCCCTCTTGATTTTGCAGATTTTTAGCGGGGTAAGAATCAATTGAGTTAGCAAAGAGTCCACCTAGAATCCCAGGAACTCCATTTGCTGAGAAGGAATCAAAACCAACTTCTGGCTGATCATGATGAAACTCAGACTCTGGAGGAGAGCGATCGTCCAATCCAGGTGGGTGAGAACTAGCTTTGGGCATTGAGGATATTGTTGAGTTAAATTATCAGCCGAACACCACTGGCTCGGAGATATCCCACCACTGGGCACATCACTTTTGTGAAGCACAAGGGAGCTGATGACAGGCCAAAAGGAAGGACATTGTACTCGTAGCATTGTCCTCTCCAAAGAAACTGAAGAAATCGATGATAAGGAGGAAAAATAGAAATGGTCAAATAGGAATCCTTTAAGTCTAACCAAACCATAAAGTCCCCCTCTCGAAGGATGTCTCTTAGTAAGTGAATGCCCTCCATGTTGAAATGGCAGTAAATGATCCAAGCATCGAATTCTTTTAGATTCAGGACTAAGCGATAGCTACCGCCCTTTGGTGAGAAAACCCACAGGATTGGGAGACATTTCTACTATTGTGCATTGAGTAAAATATCTGAAACCTCTGTGGAGATGAACTCCTGATCTTTTAGGGAAAAATACATTGCAGAGGGAGGGGTCGGGCTGTGAAGGGGGACTGTAAAACTCCAGCTTGTAACCCTGAACTATTTCCAAAACACAAGAGTCTTGAGTTATTTTGCCCCAATAGTGAAGGAACAACGCTGTCCTGCCCCCCAAAATAACATTTGAAATGGAAATTAGGCTAATCTGTAGACCCTGAGTCTTGGTATGAGGCTTGGCTCCCTCTAGATTTCCCTCTTTGGGACCTATTTCGGCCAGCTCGTGGACGGGAGGGGTAGAAGGTAAAGGAGGAGGAACTGGTGGCCTGGTAACCTCCCCTGCTTTGATGGTAAAAGCCTCACTGATGACTTCGGTTGAAGTTGCAGCCAAAGGCTCGCCCTCTAAAGCGTCCAGCCCCTCAAAAAAGTGGATGAAGTACCTTTTTTAATAGAGTCCTGTGCCTTGTCAAGGTTGGTGTTTGCGGCCGGAAATTTGAAAAGCTCCTTCAGGAATGGTGAACCAAAGAGCAAACCTTGAGCCAGGGTGCCTGACTCAGAGGAGGCTAGGTCAGCAGGTTCTGGGTCCATCTTGATAACAATGGAGTGTCGGCTCTCACTTGAAACTGCACAATTGGCACTTCCTAGGAAACAGAGAGCCCACTGAGACCAACTCACTAAGACTTCAGGGTTGATGGGGTTCCCCGATTCTTTGACATAAAAACCCAACTCATGGGTTTTTGTTGTGGGCCCAGCAATATCAAGGAGTTTGTCCTGGCACATGTGCCAAGCACGATCAATGCCTTTCTTCGGGTCTTTGGAAAACTTCTTCAGGTATGTGACCAGGGTAGGGTCGATCTTGGGGGTCTCAGTAACTTTAGACGGAAAATCCGGTCTGGGGCATTCAGATTTCAGATGAGATCTGTCCTCCTTCCCAAACCCATGGCGAATATGGGATTCAACAAAATCTGCCACTTCGGCTGGTGGGGGTCCATAGGGTAGACCTGGGATGGATTAGGTCCTCAGGCTCAAATGTGAGAACCTTGGGAGTGTGCAGGGGTTTTTGAGTGTGATGCTTCTTCTACCTCTTATACTTATAGGTGATGGGGTCCTCTCCCTGAACCGAAGTGTGGACAGAGGAAGATGGGTCTGAGTCATCTTGAGCTTTAGTTTAGGGGTAGAGGAGGTGGCACTATAGTCATGGTCTTTGGCCTGTCACCTCAAAAAGCTCTAAAAATTTGCTGTGTGGGGGATATTGTCTCCTTTGAGGGCCTGGATATAGTGGGGGATTGGGATATTTCACTACCATGGGGCCCAGAGGAAGGAATGCAATCTTGTTGTTTGGTGAAGCCCAGTAAGAGACATTTAATAGGCCGGATAGCCTGGGCCAAGGCTTCATTCACCGTGTGGCAAACCCCAGCATCTAGTGCGTAGTCAAGGTCTTGCTCAAAGGACCCGCACAATTATCATAATAGTAGTCATCACCATCTTCAGCATCATAGTCAGCCATGCTCACAGTGAAAGACCAGCAAAGTAGTACCAAAAAGGAGTAGTCAGAAGGGAGTGGTGAGTAAGGATAAAGTCAAAGGCAGGCAGAAAAAACAACCCCTTCTCTACTGTGTCAAGGGTTGTATTATAAAGTTCAAGCGTGGATGGAGACCTGTCAAAATCTGGGTAAGCAAAGCCTAGAGTATGATTATAATTATTGAAACCCTGGGGCTAGTGCACACAGGGCGTAAAACTTGGAGTTGAAAGGCTCAGGCGGACAGGAGACTTAAAAGCACCCATCTTGGCATGTTCCTTGCACTTCAAAGAGGCTGGGGTGAAGCTGGCAGCACGTGCCTGCACACATGTCCTCCGAGCAAGAACAACAGAAAGAGGACTGCACAGCAGAGCAGCGCATCCTTGCTCCCCTGCTACCACTCCACATAAGAATAGAGGCGGCACGGGCGCAGTCCGGTGGAGGAAAAATGCTTTCTAGTGAAAGTGAGAAGTGAGGTGAAGTGAATGCAGTCAAACGCCAAAGCAGAGTCAGGCATGCAAGCGGCAGTAAAAGTCAGCAGGCAAGAAGCACAACATAAGCGCGGAGCGCTCATAACACACTAAGCAAGTATAACAACTCAATTACTGCGTGCACAATAACAATGTTTTCAATAAATAGTTAATGAATACAGAGTGTGCTTAACTGGCTGCAGAGCGATGTTATATAGGGCATGTTCTCTATGGTTGGACACATTTGATTCATGGGATTTGTAGTGGTTGTTTAACTTACTTCTAATTGGCTGCTGGAATTATTAAAGTGAAGAAAGAGAAGCCTAATCGGAGCCTCTGGTCCTGGCACAGAATTCCAATCGGCTATTACATTTCTGTTGACCCGGAATGTACTCTGCTGTCACAGATTTCTGTTGAAAGCAAAAGTGCCAAAAGCCTTTGGCTATTTCTGCTAGCAAGCTGGATTTTGTACCTCCCTGCTTATTGATGTACTGAACCGCAGCTATGTTTTCCATCTGAAGAAGGATGCAAAAATTCATTTCTTGGGGGGAAAACTTCTGATGGCAAAAGAGCCAGCTTCAGATAATTTACATGAAGGTTCAGTTCTGTCAGGAACAATCTCTCCCCTGCCAATACAGGGGCACATCTCACTTCCCAGCCTCATCTGCTAGCATCGGACTATTACTATCTCTAGAAAATTGGCAAAGATCACCCTACTGTTCTACTCCTCCATGTGGTCCGGCACTATGACAATAGAAGTCATGGCTTCTAACGACAGACCAACCTGGTCGCCATATAACAACCCCCTCCGATGATTGAGTAATTGAAAAGCTCTGTAGTGTAGAGGTCCCGGAAAGAATGCCTGGATGGATGATGCTAGAGGGCCCACTATCCTGGCGAGAAATCTCAATGATACAATCTGATTGGACAAGGCTAGTCCCATTTCTCTCTTGGTCACCTTCACTTTCTGAGGTGGTAAGCGAAGTTCGGTCTTGGTCTAGTCCACCTGGAACCCTAGAAAATCTATGCTTTGACACTGGGTTAAAAGTGATTTTAGGCTTGTGATGATGAACCCCAGATCCTGTAGAAGTTAAATTGACCTTGTTGTGTGAACTTGATAAAGCACTCTGGGGCTGAGACTCTTTGAACACATACCAAATGTCCTGCCAAATGAATTGCAGAAATGGGCTGTGGTGAGCAAATGTTGGAATCATCAAATAGGCTTCTTTCAAATCCAAATGCATAATCCAACTGTCCTCCAGGAGAAGATCTCAGAGAAGATGGACACCCTTCATCATGAAATGTCAAAAGAGCATCCAGGCATTGAATTCATTCACATTCTCCACCAATCTGCCCCCCCATCATTTTAGTCCACCAAGAATATCATGCTCATAAAACCTTTCATGTGGGATTCTCAAAGGAAAATCGGGTCCTTCTGTAGTAGTTCATGAATCTCATGAGATAAGAAGGTTTGCTCTTGTAGAGAAAAACACATCTGCCTTGAAGGGCATTGCTGACGCAGGATGTTGTAAAATTCTAGTTTGTAACTCTGAATTGTTTCCAACACCCAAACGTCTTAGGAAATGCTGTGGCAGGTGGCCTTGTAATACTGAACTCACAAAAACGACCTTGTTTAACAGAACAATTTTCACCTGCAAAGCTGGTGCTTTGCTCCCCTGGGGCTGCTCCTCTGTAACCCCCTCTGAATGATCAGCTTTTGCCACCTTGGCCAGTAAGAAGGTGCCACATCTGGAAAACTCGTACCAGCCGAATCCTTTTTGTGGGACCTTGAAAGAAAATTCAGCTGGGTGATCAAACCCTGAAACGTCCGGCCCTCCTAAAAAGCCCTGTGTGAAACAGTAACTTCACGGTAGATTGGGACTTGTTCATGGCACTGAAGATAGCAACAACTTAAGGAGTACTAAATAGGAGACCCTCTCCTACAGGCCCTCCTCCTGCACTGGCCAGGTCATTCAGGTTGAGATCTATATTAATTAGAATGGAATGGCATTGCTCTGTAGAAATTGCACATTTTGCGATGCTGAGCTGGAAAATAGCTGTCTGGGATCATAATGCCAGGATGTCAGGGTTGATATGTTCTGAAGAATCTTTGGCCTAAAAGCCATTTCTAATATCTTAGTGAAGCCACTATATCCAGTATTTTGTCCTGGCAATGCACCAACCTTTATTCAGTCCTTTGTTGAGAGCCTTAGCAATGTTTGTGAAAGTGACCATGCTAGGGTCTACTTCTGGAATGTCAACGTATCCAGGAGAGAGGGCTGTGAGTATTCATCCCACAGACGGGCACGTATATTCTTCTCAAAGGATTTTCTAATAAGAGCCTGCACATAATTTGTCTAATTTGTCACTTCGGAAGGGGGAACTCAATCAGATGACTTATGGTGCACTATTTCCCCTGGATCAAAGTCCAGAACCTTCTATACCATGGTATCTTGTGGGCTAGGTTTCTTCACTGTGCGTTGTCACTTTCTTGGTCTAGGCTCATCACTAGAGGCAAGATCATAGAAAATCCCTTGTTCAGATTTGAAAGGAGCAGCCACCATTGAAAATATTACGGGATTTGTCTTGTCACTAGAATTAGAGATTTGTGGTCCCCATGGCTGGATTCCTGATTTGAAGGAGATAGCAGGCAAGAGGGTAACGTTGGATCCTGCTTTACGGAAGTAAGGCCAATGCAAACAAACAACATTTTTTTTGTCTCAGCATAAGCTATACCAGTTACATAGTACTAAAATTGTCATTATAAAACAAAATGTTATAAAAAACACAATATTTAAAAAGCATCCCCAGTTTATATACTGCCAAGACCAATGACAAAGCCCTCTCCCTCTGACTTCTCAGCCATGTTTTCAATGAGGCTTGCGTCATGGCAAGAGAGATGATAGATGGGATGTAAGTTTCCTTTTTCTTGAGTCAGTATGATTCGCCCTGTGTTTGTTTGGAATAAGTCTCCTTTGAACTGCAGGTTCTGGGTAGGCAGAAGGTGGGATTTGTATAGGTTCAGTAAGACACCATGATTCCGGAGCACACCTCACACCTTCTGGACATCGGCCTCCACTTTATAAAAGAGCAAGAGGCGATTAGTAAGTCATCCAAATACAGGTAGACATGAATACCAGGAGAATGAAGGCTACTCACCAGCAGAGCTAAGATTTTTGTGAAAATCCTGGCGGCTGAAGTGTGCCCTAATGGTAACACCCTGAACTGATAGTAGGCACCAGCGACTGCAAATTGGAGTAATCTTTGGGAACTAGGGTGTATGGGAACATCCAGATGAGTGTCCAGTGGGTCAATAGATCAGAGGAAATCTCCTTGATCGAAGAGCAGCGTGATCGTCTGGAGGGATATTACTTTGAAAGTTTGATGCAGTATGTATTCATTCACTCCTTTAAGGTCAAGCACTGTGCAAAAGTAGGAGACTTGAAATCTTTCCTCTCATAGAACTTCTATGACCAGCGTCTCTTGAAGAAGTTGAGTACTTTGCAGCAAAGCCTACTGATGGACGGAGCAGCTGTGTCTGATGAAACAGTTGAGGACGAAACATTTTTTAATTAATTCAATAGCCCACAGGTACCACTTCAAACACCCAGCGTCCAAAACGGTAGGTTTCTGTTATATCCAGTAGTGAGAAGAAGACCAGCAGATCAGAAGGCGTTCTTAAAATGCGAATTTTATTCCAATATCAACACCGACGTCCTCAGCAGCCTTCCAGAGTAAGATCGAGTCCTCAACCCTCTCCTCTGGAATCCCGCTGAGCACACCATAATTCACCGCAGGCAACCTTCCATAAAGGTGCACTGCTACACATAACACTACACAATATCGTAAAACATAACAGTTTCCAAGCACACTGAAATTTCATTAGCATTCCCCACTGCGGCATAGCAATGCTTTTGGGGCTCTGGCGAGGGGTCTCGGCTTCAGAAGGCTGTTGATACTGGGATTTTTCAATCACGGGATGCCCTGGTTGCAACACCTGCATCTACAAGGCTGGTTACAACCTCTCACTGTCACAGGACCAAATGCTCATCTGTAGCCAAAAGCTCTTATTCTTGGCAAGCATTTCGTCAGAATCATATGTTTTTTTTGTTTGCAGCTGATTTTTTACTAGGTGTGCAAGTTGCTAGCCAAATATCTTAGCACCAGTATATGGGAGCTATATGAGGCCTGCTTTCTGGGAGGCGTCAGCTCTCCATGATCTCATCCCCTGCCACTGAAGCACACGGTTGTCGAAGGACATGTACAAAAGGGAACAGATTTGTTGTTCTCTAAGGGCCAATTCAGATGAACAATCTGCTGCCTCATTCATTTGATCTGCAAGTGTTTGTAAAGAAGAGATTGTACTGTGTATGTTGTACAGGCATTTGCTCTAATGGCAAAATTAGAAGCTGTGTAGACTCCTTTAACAGCCATCTCCACCTTCTTGACAACTGTATCTGCAAGTATGGCATCCTCTAAAATGACAGTACTTTGAGTTGCTAGACAAGCCAGGACATCGTCCACTTTTACTGAGGCTGGAAATTAATCTGCAAAATCTTCCAGAGGGTATTGTCTGGCTAGGAAAAGCTGAGAAGTCTTCTTTCCATATATTTCCATTTGTGGAAAAGTACATTCCGAACAGCACTATGGAGTGGCAAGAACTCTGGTTCCTAACAATGACATTGATAAAAAAAAAACTTCTCTAGAAAAGGGTACAGGAGACGAAAAGAGCAAATTCTCTCTTAGATGCTGCAAAAACTCCACTAATTCAGTGCCCTGCACAAAACGTCCTTAAATCTCCTCTCCATCTGGGTCGCCAGAACTATCATCAAGTCCTGGAACCTTTGTAGTTATTTGTATGTCTCTGGCAGTCATTGCAGAGGTCTTAGTTGAATTTATCATCTATTGTAAAGTGTCTATGTAAGGCATACAGGATGGATCGTGGCGGGCGTGGCTTGGTGCCAATGGAGTAGGGAGCAGAGGCAAAGAGCTCTGGTGCCGGAATCCCCCACCCGGGACTATCCTGACGTCCTTCCCTCAGGGCCACAGAAGTTTTGACCACCCCGAACATAGTGGGGGCAGTGTGGCTCTGTGCGAGGGAGCTGGGGGCCAAGAAAACTGGCTGCAGCGACCTGACAGTAAAGAGGGACCGTACGCAGCAGAAGCCAAAATAGCAGCCGCGGCCTGATCCGGACGACGGCATCTGGCCTGGGGATCCGAACGTGGACATTGGAGCTGCTCCTGCTACGGAGCATTACCAAGAGTGGAGCGGTCGCCCTGCTCACCAACCGGGCGAACGAAGGGTAGTGCGGACCAGCCTGTGAGGGAGGTGACGAGCGGGCCCGGAGCGTGGAGGGACCGTGGATGGCTCACGGGTGAAGCAGCACCCCTCTCCCCTTTTTCTTAGCCCAGGTGAGGAGTCCGGAGAGAGAGCTGACAAGTGGGAGGGGTCCCCCCTCCGCCCTGATCCGGGTCCCTGGCCGCATCGCTGGAGGCGCGAACTGGAGGTGGCGACCAGCCTCTTTGTGGTGCCGACTGACTCACCCCGAGGTGGAAGTGAGGAGCCGGCCTGTGGGACAGGCGGAAACTGACAGAGGAAACGATTGAGGCCTGCCTCCATCCGGTGGATGACTGGCCCTTCATTTGAGACTAGGGGGGCCCTATGCAAGGGAGTTCAGTAAAGGACGAGGGGCCAGCCATGCAGCTGAACCAGCCAATGCTGCCAGGATCTGGAAACAAAAAGTAACCCTGCATTGGGAAGCGCTGCATCAAAGTGGATGGGAGCCCATGCTGTCTTCGATACAGTCAAACAGCGCTGAGTGAACTCAGAGCTTCCCAGCTGAAAGTGGAGGAAGCATTCAATAGACATATAGAACCTTGAATCATACCAAGGGGGGCAGGGGGAGTGGGATACGAGGGCGAGGTGCTTCTACGACAGATGCCCCTTCTTGCTGCTTCCCGACCTTTGCTGGACCTGGTTGACTCCTGCAGCCAATGATGAAAGTGGGGAAAACAAGCAGGAGGAAGGACCCTGTTGTGGATAGCATACTCCAGATAGGAAGCAGCGAGAAGCACAGATAAGGGACAGGAGATGCGGTACCCATGGAAGGACCGACCCCAAACTCGTCTCTACATGACATTCTACAAGCTATCACGGCCTCCAGGGAGGCCCTTGAGTACAAAATAAACACCTTGGCAACAGATCTGGGCAGACTACGAGAAGATCAGAGGCGACTGGCAGGGAGAGTCACAATGATGGAGCGAGATTTCATGGACATTAAGCAGGCACTCTCCTCGGCGGGGAACCGCCTAACTGCCTTGGAACAACAGATGAAGACCCTTGCGGTCCGCGCCAAAGATGCGGGCAAACAGATCTCGCCGGAACAATATCCGGGTTGTCAGACTGCCAGAAAAAAGTGAGCACAATGACATGACTTCATATCTGGAGAACTGGATCCGCACTGAGGTGGTGCTGGAGGGACTATGCCCTTTCTACGCACTTGGGAGAGAGCTCCCAGGGTGCCGGCCAGACTGCCGCCTCCGGGGGCCCTCCCACGGCCAATAGTGGCCATACTGTTGCACTACAAAGACCAAGACCATACCCTCGGCAGGCTAAAAAAAAAGGGGGAGCTGACGGTGGAAAACAGTGTGGTCAGCATCTTCCCTGATTTCTCATGAGAGGTGCAAAGACAATGGGCCACCTTCCTGGAGGTAAAGAGACAGCTGCGGTCATTGAACATCTCTTACGCTCTTCCCAACCTAGAATGGCAGAGAGGAGGGGAGCACTCTTTTTCCGGACCCCGCAGGAGGCGCCTGAATGGCTGGATGGGCAACCAAAGGAAAACATCAACCAGAGGCAACGGGAGGGGTGACACCGGAGCCGCCGCCGGTGACTCAGGGGACCCTTCCCCAGCGAGGCAGCGCAGTCCATGGAGGAAGCGCAAAGAAAGAGGCGGAGAGCCACCGCAGCAGAGGCATCCTTGAGTGGAGGCGAGGCCAGCCCCGGTCTGCTGCGACAGAAGAGGGTGCACAAAACTTGGAGTCCGATGGGGAATCCAGATCCTCAACGGCTCCTAGCGTGGAACTACCGGTGGTAACACCAGGGACCTCGGAGAACATCATCTGAAGCTCCTTAGCGAAGCAGAGGTGGGAGCTGTGAAGGTCACCTTATGGCGCTCAAGGGAGGTCAGAACAAGTTGTTCAGAGGACAAATGAAACCGGGTGGGGTGAAACCCAGGCTGAGGGCCCCTGCACCACCTTGGGCCTCACCACGCGTACTTCACAAGTCACTTAAGAGTTCTTAGATTAAGTACTAATTTGGATTGGGACTTGTTTTTTCACCTGTCCTGGGGAATGGGAGTTGGGATGTTATTGGGTTGTTGAGTTATGGGAATTCTGCCACCGCGCCCATAGAGGAGAAAAATGGTCAAGGAATGATTAGACGGAACCAGCTGTATGCGGCAGAGGTCTGTGTGGCAGGGATTGTATAACAAGCAGACCAGATGGGGGCACCACAGAACTATAAAATTGTGTCCTGTTATATTAGGTACATGCACACCATGACTGAATGCTACAAAGTGTTCTATCTGCAGAGGAGAAGGGCACACTTAGCAATGTTGCAGGAAACACACATGACTGCCTCAGAGAGAATGGTTCTGCAGGGGAGATGGAGGGGCCAGGTGTACTGTACATCCTACTCCGCCTATGCTCAGGGAACTCTCATCTGGGTTAGGGCGGGAGTCCCTTTTCAGAAAACAGGGACAGTCGTAAACACTAATGGCCGATTCGTAGTGGTCACCTGGAAGGACAGGACATAGCTCTCCTGACACACCAATGGCTTGGCTGCTATGGGTGCCCCACCGGGGAGACTGGGAGGGCATTGCATCCTGGGTAGACGCGGGAGCTACACGACTGGGGGACTTGTACAGGGATGGGGTGCTTCTCCCCGTATTCAAGGGGTTCCTGCAGGAGTATAACCTCCCACATGGCCATTTCCTACTACATCGCGCTATTACCCTCACCGTTTAAAAGCATTGGCACACTGGGCGAACTGAGCCATGGCCACATGGTGTCAGTAATGTTGGAGGGTACTCTCAGGGCGGTAACCTGCCTATATGGGGAAACCCGAGTGGGAGCACCGTGCCTCCTGGAAGTTCTGCGTATAAAGTGGGAGATGGATTTGAGGATCCCGATACCAGAGAGGGAGGGGGACTAGTACTGGAGAGAGCACCAAAGGTATCTAGAAACGTCCGATTTAAACTAATAAACTTCTACGTACTGCATAGGGCCTATCTTATCCCTTGGCAGCTCCGTGAACACCTTCAAGTAGTGGACGCCAGGTGCCCATGTTGCGGGGAGGCAGCAGCTGAGTTCCAACATATGATGTGGTCTTGTCAGCCTATTGGAGGGAAGTAACGGCCTAACTGGCCGAGGTCCTGACTTGGGAAATCCTTTGCGCGTCTGGGCATTGTCTTCTTCATTGGTTTCCTCACACCCCCAAGAATAAGGCCTACAGTGGACTGCACGATCTTGCTTATATAGTAGCAAAGAGGGAGGTAACGAGGAACTGGAAGTGCCCGACTGGCCCTAGACTAGTTAGTTGGAAGAGGTAATTAGAATGTTGGGCAGAATATAAGAATATGGTATTAACACGAGGGGCCAGGCAGGGCAGAGGGTCACCAGACTTAGCACAAACTTGGGAGCGCTTGGTGGCTGACTTGAAAAATATGGATCGGCCGACTCTGGATGGCTCCACAAAGTCCTCACCAAAAGCCACCAGCCAACAGTAACCCCCCCAACGGCCCAAGAGACTAATTGCACTTTAGTAGAGCTAGATCAGTAGACCTGCCGACATTGCCCTCTCCTGGGACGATTGATGATAGACACACACTGACACACCAATTGCACTCAACAGAGATACACTTCAGGCACCGGGTGGCGTAAAAGAGCTAGGAGGGGAAGAGGAGAGGCGGGGTTTAACGCAAGTTGCCTGAAGGGAAAATTATGGAACCTAATATCCTTATTTAAGTACACTGTATGTATATGTTTAAATATTGCAAATGTCAATAAAATCTGTTTACAAAA
This sequence comes from Pleurodeles waltl, assembly GCF_031143425.1. Lineage (NCBI taxonomy): Eukaryota > Metazoa > Chordata > Amphibia > Caudata > Salamandridae > Pleurodeles > Pleurodeles waltl. The sequence continues at coordinate 1,174,744,422 of NC_090444.1, forward strand.
ATATGATGGATCAGGAGTAGCCTGAGGAAGCACTTGGGAAGTAGCAGGAATCTCACTCTAGATTGTGACGTTTATTCAACCAAGAGCAGAACTTACTGTTTTTGCTGCCTCACGATGGGGAAACGTAAAGCTGTGGATGTTCCTGCATCGTCGAGTGGTATAAAAAAACTGAAATAACGGTCAATTAACCAAGTGAGTTCTTTAACTCACAAAATAAATAATCCCCTAGATGATATTGACATATTGTTTGAAGAGGTGGAGGCCATTTTGAAAAGTAATTCCAACCCACCGTCCATAAAGAGTGGCAATCTGGGAAAAAAGTTCAGGATATATTTAAGAAGAAGTCGCAATTTTCCAATTCTTGAGTGGAGACTACTTCAAAATAGGCATCTCAGGTTCCTAGGTCAAATTTTCCTTCCTTGTTGACTAAAACATCCTGTAGTGACTTGGGTGCTGCTTTTTGTGCGAATAGTGCTTCATTCATGGTGGATGAGGCTCTTCGTCCCCGCTAAGTCCAGTGATTATGGTGGCGTCTAATATACCGTGCACAAATCGGATCGGACCCTTGGCGGAGGAAGGGGGACCTTCTGTCTGTGCTCTACCTGGAGCCCGTGTCAATGATAATGCTTTGACTAATTTGCCCCATGACACTGGCAGATTGTCACATCTCATGAGGGAATTGATTTGCCCACTGTTCTCCAGAGGGTGGATGAAGTTAAGAGTCTGGTGTTATTATTGATGGACACTTTAAGGGGGGGACAGGCACAAAAGCATGAGTGTAAGTGCCAGAGGTCAGATGGGGTTAATTGGGGGTGGGAGTACTATCTTGTCTGAGTTAAGGTTGAGAGTAGGCACCCCTCCTTTGGGTTCTGTTCCACTCCCCCTCTAAAAAAAGTGTCTATTTCTTGTGCAGAGGGATCCAAGCATGCGCCTGCAACCGTAAGGCGGAAGCACAGTATAGCTCTTAAAAATAGGAATCCCTTGGGGTCTCAAAGGCCCGTTAAAGTTCAGTCTACTGACCTTGTTAAGGGCCCTCGGGGGATGTTGGCATCCAAGCTCCTGTCAGGGCTGCAAGCTCCCTTGCACATTCAACTAAGGCTTCCAAGTTTCCTACTGATGCGGTAGCCCAGGCTAGCATAAAATGGCCAGTTCACACGGAACGGGGCTAAGGATTGAGGAGCAAATGTGGCACCATCTACATGGCTGAGGTGCCTAAATTGCCCTCTGGCTCACTGGAAACCCATAAATCCTTGATAAATAAGGTTATTTACTGGTTACGTGTCCAGCGCAATTGTCTTTCAGTCATTCGCGCTGATATCCTTGAGGTGGGCAGGCATAGTCAACCTGGCTCAAACTTTGATTTTTTCTCTATTTGTTTTGTAGACAGGCTGCTGGTGGACAAACTCATGGATTTCAAATTACGTACTTGCCATCTTAGGAACTTGAGAGGGCCTGGCATTAGACTCGTACCACACGCACCCTCTGCCCGTTCACCTACATTTTTGGATGGCCTAGCTCCTACACTAAAGTGTGCTCTAGCTTCAGTAGCAAAATCCCCCCATATTCTACCAGAAATTGACTGACTAAATATTGACCTATATCAAGCAGCTTCTCTGGTGGTTAAATCAGGAGTATTTGATGAGGCTATACATCATAGGGAGACCGGTGTCCCAGGCCTAGAGATGTGGCAACCAGTTCAGAATTATCTATTATGTCCTGGAATTTAGCGGGGCTTGACAGGAAGCTGGGAGACCCCGAGTGGGTCAACTACATCAATAACCAGGATATTTGTCTTTTTTGGGAGACTTGGGCTGAGGATCAAGTTTATATAGATGGGTTTCTATCATACTGTGTTGAGGCTTAATCAGCAGAGAGGGGCTTAGGTCGTGCTAAAGGGGGCCTACTGGTATTGCTAAACAAGAAACTACAGGGTGATCATTCTGTATTAAAAATTGACTCACCTGATTTACTGGGAGCACAACTTATATTTGATCGAGATTTTAAGATTACCATAATTAACGTTTGCGCTCGGTCTGCCCAACGGGGACTTGAGTCTCAGACTCTGGCGCAGCTGTCTGAATTCTTGGATACCTTGCACCCTCTGACAAATTTAGAGATTGCAGGAGATATGAACTGTACTTTTGAACCTTCCTGTCTAAATAGCGGTCTAATGGATGAAGAAGATGAACTTTGGGGTATTCCACAACTAATGAATAAACGACAGTGTATTCGTTCCTATGCTGCTTCCCAGTTGGTATCCTTATGCCTTAAACATGGACTTAGGTCCTGTAATGGCCACACTCCCTCTGATTTGAGTACTGCGCCGACTTTCAAGAGAGGCACATCCACTAGTGTAATTGATTACTTCTTAATGGATGTTAGGTTATGGGCTTCCTTAAAAGATATGAAGGTGGATTTACGTTATGAGAGTGATCATAATCCTTTGCTCCTCAACATGCACAGTGATGTATTTAGGAGATCACAGAATGACCATCGTACTGTGGTCCCAGCACCACTGTTGGGTAAAAGTTCTACGCAGGTCTGCTGGCCAAAAGTACTGTCTAACCCCTTTTTGATAAATAGGATTTATAAATTGTTCATTGATGTAATGGCTGTATATGAGGAGTATGAAGTTAATAACATTCCAATTCTTAGTATTCATGAAGACTTGTTGAAGAAATTGCAGTTTTTTTTTATAAAAAGACCAGCATTAAGTATTTTGATGGCAACCCCAAAAATAATGTGTGGTTCAACAAGGATTGTTCTAAGGCCAAGTTAGCATTAAAAATAGCTATTACGATGTTCTCAGGGGGTGTTACAATCAGCTAGACTCGCTCATAACAAGATCATAAAACAAGCAAAGAAAGGCTGGGAAGTTTCAATCTGGCGAAACTTGCTCAATGCAATCAAACACAATGACAATGTGACTTTCTGGAAGTTATTGTCCAATAGACAAAGAGGAGGCAAGAGCACTATAAGTAACTATATTCAACCTGAGAGCTGGGTGAATCATTTTCCAAACTTTACACCCTAACCTGTAATCTCCCAATCCATGAATCTTTTTCCCTGTTGTCGGTTAGAACGAGCTACCTTCCGGATAAACCAGGACTAGACTCTTTTACTTATGAAGATCCAATTACCTTTATTTTGGAGGAAACTATAGCAGCAATTAACTCCCTAAAATCTGCTAAAGCGCCAGGACCAGATAAGATTCCGGGGGACTTACATAAATCTGAACCAATAATATGGTCCTGGTATATAAACCTGATCTCGAACAAAATCGCAGCTGGGGGCCCAATACCGAGTACTTGGAAAGGGGCTGAAGTAATTCTGATACATAAAAAGGGCGATGTGAGCTCTCCAGCTAATTATAAACCTATTAGCCTTATTGACAATCTGAAGAAAATTTAGGCTAAACAGCTTTTGGAAAGGCTATTACGCTGGGTTCAAGACCGTCAGGTGCTATCCCCAATACAGGTGGGTTTTCACCCAAAAACCAGTACGGTAGATCAGGTCTTTAGGCTGATGCTTTTATATTGAAAATATATTGTCCTTGCCAAGCAAAATCTATATTTCGTTTTTGTGGACCTTCGATCTGCTTTTGATATGGTCCCCAGAGAAAAACTATGGGAAGTGTTACATAGAATGGGTACTCCTATCAATATAATCCATCTATTACAACGGTTACATGAAAATACATATGCTCAGGTGAGATGTGGTAACCAGGGAGAACTAACAGAACATATCCCCATTCAGAGGGGGGTTTGCCAAGGATGTGTCTTGGCCCCAACCTTATTTACTTTAGTCATAAATGAAGTGGTACAAGTCTTGTCTACTTGTCAGAATGATGCCCCCTCCCTAAACGTGCAGAAAAACCCTATACTACTCTTTGCAGATGATTCTCTACTTATTTCTAAGACCCCAATGGGTCTTCAGATTCTTGTTGACAAGTTTAAACCATACTGTGCAGATTATGGCCTGGAACTGAATGTTAGTAAAACTAAATTAATGGTGTTTAGTTCAGGATCAATTAGGAGATGCACTATTATTTTAGAAGGGACCCCTCTAAGCAAGGTTGATTCAATAGATTACCTAGGAGTGAGGATCTCAAATAATTTACAATGGGAGGATCAGATTAGTAAAAGTGCGGCACTTCTCCAGCATAGGGCGGGCGCTATTCTGTGTTTCTATAAAAGCTCTGTAACAAAAGCTGTATCTCTGGCTATCAAGATCTATTTGGCAAAGGCGCAGGGCGCGGCCGCCTGTGGATCCGAGGTGTGGGGGTTTCATAATAGCAAAAGATTGTCTGTGGGCGAAAATAATTTTGCCAGGGCTCTACTTGCGTGCCCTCGTAGCACACCCTTGACCCCTGCTTTTCTGGACCTCGAGTTTAATCGCATCGCTGATTTGATAGCCCTGAGACCCTTACTTTTTTGGGTAAGGATCCGGACTACTCCTGACCTCATTATATACAGGGACTCCCTTCTTGACCTCCTAAAAAGACCGAATGCAGTTTCTATCCCATGGTTCAGGCATGTGTCAAAATGGTTTCGTATTCTGGGGCTTGAAAGCTATTGGGAGAACCCACAGAACTTAGGGAAAAACCACAAATCGTCTTTGAAAGCCGCTTATTGGTCTTAAGTAAGGAACAACCTCCTCCTTTGTGCATCGCATGGTCGGCTGACTAATCAATTTCTTGTTTTTAAGTGGTATCCCCAGTTCAAACCTTATTTAGATCTTATACCTGACACATTGGGAAAGAGTTTGTTTGCTCGTTTTCATTTTGGGTGTTTACCGCTGCTGTCCTTAACTGGCAGCTGGGATCATCTCTAACATCTGACTTATGTCCTGCCTGTTGTGACAGCATCGAATCTGTTGAACATTTTATGTTTTTTTGCCTGGCATATTCTATTCCCCGGTGCAAGTGGATTCGTACAATTTGCCAAAATTTGGGCATAAAACAATGTTGTACTGCTTTAAGGATTTTGAAAAGTGACACTTCAACCATTTTAATTTCTGCAGTTAGCAAGTTCCTTGTGGCTGCTTGGTATATATGCATTCGTCTTCTTAAAAAAAAAAAAAAAAATCCTTGTAAATGAGTATGTTGTGGATATGAAGTGGGAGGTTTTACATTTTATTGTAATTGTTGGATGATCTTTTTAACTCCCCCCATGTTTTAAACAATTTATGATTTTAAATTGTTTTATGGTTGCTTTGATGGTTATGTTGACTGAATAAAGCTTGTGTTTATTATTATATACTGTATGTTCCCTGTTTCTATAGTAACAACATCTCACAATACAACGCGAAGGCACCATAAAGAGGACCAGCACTTATCAATTAAGAAGATGCAAAAAATTGAAAAACATATAGGTGGTCATTCCAACCCTGGCGGTCCATGACCGCCGGGTTGGAGGACCGCGGGAGCACCGCCGACAGGCCGGCGGTGCTCCAATGGGCATTCCGACCGCGGCGGTAAAGCCGCGGTCGGACCGGCAACACTGGCGGTCACCCGCCAGTGTACCGCCGCCCATTGGAATCCTCCAAGGCGGCGCAGCTAGCTGCGCCGCCGAGGGGATTCCGACCCCCCCTACCGCCATCCAGTTCCCGGCGGTCCGCCCGCCGGGAACCGGATGGCGGTAGGGGGGGTCGCGGGGCCCCTGGGGGCCCCTGCAGTGCCCATGCCACTGGCATGGGCACTGCAGGGGCCCCCGTAAGAGGGCCCCTAAATGTATTTCACTGTCTGCTGCGCAGACAGTGAAATACGCGACGGGTGCAACTGCACCCGTCGCACAGCTTTTACTCCGCCGGCTCGATTCCGAGCCGGCTTCATCGTGGAAGCCTCTTTCCCGCTGGGCTGGCGGGCGGCCTGAAGGCGGCCGCCCGCCAGCCCAGCGGGAATGTCAGAATTACCGCCGCGGTCTTTCGACCGCGGAACGGTAACCTGACGGCGGGACTTTGGCGGGCGGCCTCCGCCGCCCGCCAAGGTCAGAATGAGGGCCATAGTCTGCCTCTAAAGAGCTGGTATGTTGTTAGTTTTTACTCTATTTGAACATAGAAATGTCCTTGCGGGAGTGAGAAATATCCACTCCACCTGCCTCTGAAAGACAGCTCAGTGAGTCGCTTTGTGCTTGCAGACACCATCTTGGGTGCAAAAGTTTGGCTATCTAGGGAAAACAGTGTGTGTGGGACTGGAAGCTATATCATATTGAAGGACGGTTAGAGGAAGTCAGACAAGGAGGTAATAAACTTATTGTGTTTCAGTGATTGCCAGACAGGGAGGAGAGAGAAGTGCAGATAAGTATAAAATGAAAGAAAACAGAGATATTGAGACATTGCGAAAGGAAACATCTGAGTGAAAGTAGAAGGAGGAAAATAAACACGAGGGGATTAGCAAAGAAGGTAGGAAGAAAGAAAGAAAGCCAGAAGCAAGTCAAGTAATTATATAGGCATAGGTTTAGCATTGCCCAAACCTCTGTCCAAAAACCTGGCACTGGTAAAGAGATATCAGAACAGATGTTTAGTGGAAGATTGCTGTGCTTGATATTGGTTTTCATTGCGTGTTCTAACCACTAATGATGTCTAGACAGCATTGGAGTGAAGCCAGGATCTTCTTTAATCAATATGATATTTGCAACTGCTCACAATCAGTTTCAGATGTCATTATATCAATTTAACCCAGCACGCGGTTTCATAATTCGACTTGGATAGAGTGCACACATACATATTGCATCCGTACTGAGTGTCTTCTGAATCACAACTGCATTGCCTGTTGCCTATGCGTCCCCTTTGCGCAGGGATGAAAATACATCAAGCACCAAGATGGAATGCAACAGCAATACAGGCAATTCTCTAGACACTTCATGCCCCCCCAAATTACATACAAAGTTCAATGTCAATCCTTTATGGTGATGAACCGTTCTCGAGTATACACGTTTCAACAGGGTTGTGTTAGGAGAGTAGAAGGAGTGAAAGTTTGCAAGGGTGTGGTAGAAGAAGATAAACAGGGAAGAGTTGGGGATTGAGAAGATAGAGGAGTAATATGAGGTGGGTCTGGGTGCAGAGTAGAGAAAAAAAAGATCATGAACCACATGATCATCAGCATCTGTAGAAGTGTTTCAGGAAGCCTCTGATCCTCCTTATGTTCTCTCTCCTCATCTTGTTTGATGATGTTGTCATAATAAAGGAGATGTTCTAGCAATGATAATACTTACATGTCTCCACAGAGTGACCTGTAATACAATACATTTTCTATGATAATGTGTCAATCTTGCCATTCCATGATCGTGGCTCCTTAATAACAGTGATCACATATCACTAAGGGCTATAGTTTGAGTCATCGTTGTGGAGGCCTTTGGACTTGACAAGTAGCATGCAACCCTGTGACAACAGTGAGGATTTGGCTTTCTGCCTTTTATTATCATGCATCTTCATCTTTTCTTTGGCAACAGCATCATAAGCCTAAATCTTCTGAGTGGCTGAAAGACTGATATCCTTTACTCAAAATGGAGTTGTACAAATCTTCCTCCCAAACATAACTTCTGCTGGAGAGATATGTGTAGGAGTACTCCTGTAGCCTCAAACACTGGCATAATATTCTTGAGATAGAGCTGTGAGTGACCTTGACAACCTAAAGTGCCTTTGTGAGAGTAGCCATGAAACACTCAGCTAAAACCCAAATTTGTAGCAAAGTCTTTAAATTCTTTTAGGAAACAAGGGGTCCGATTCACAAAGGTAAACTTAGATGTTTGGTCTAAAGTTAGACCAAACGTCTAAGTTTACGACTTTGTGAATTCACAAAGGGCATTTACGAGTACTATCTTTAGGTCCGCACTCAGCATGGCTCTCTGCCCATCTGAAGCTTAGACCAAACGTCTAAGTTTACCTTTGAGAATCGGGCCTCTGGCTTTTTGCAGGTTGCCCCCCACTTTTTGCCCTCATTTGAACTACTAGCTTCTGGAGTTTGGCTCTGGTAGTGCACTGGGTCCCTGCTAACCAGGCCCCAGTGCCAGTGCTGCTTTATTAAAATGAGACAAATGACAACTGTAACCTAATTGGCAAGGACTTTAGCACCCCTGTAAGCCCTTAGTAAATGGTAGCCCTGGTAGTTTGGGCATGGGTACTAAAGAGAGGGGAAACGCCCTGAATGCCGACTCCGGAACAACAAAAGCAGAACAACGCTTTCGTTAACCACGACTTTGTTGTTTTGTGCCTTAATCACACATGTGCTGAACAACGCACATGCGTGGTTAAGGCACAAAACAAGGGAGTCGGCTGAGGAGGACGACGTGACGAGTCAGGTAAGTGGGGCGGGGTGGGGGGTTGGGGTTTTAGTTTTAGGGGAGGGGGTGGGGGGTCGGGGTATTTTTAGGTTTAGGGGCGGGGTGGGGGCTGGGGTTTTAGTTTTAGGGGCGGGGGTGGGGGGTCGGGGTATTTTTAGTTTTAGGGGCAGGGATGGAGGGTTGGGGTTTTAGTTTTAGGGGCGGGGTGGGGGGGTCGAGGTATTTTTTGTTTTAGGGGCGGGGTGGGGGTTGGGCTTTTAGTTTTAGGGGGGGCGTCGGGCGGTTTAAGGGCGGGGAGACCGGGGTATTTTTAGTTTTAGGGGTTGGGGTGGGGGGTTGGTGTTTTAGTTTAGGGTCGGGGTGGGGGGTCGGGGTATTTTTAGTTTTAGGGGCGGGGTGGGGGGTTGGGCTTTTAGTTTTAGGGGGGCGTCGGGTGGTTTAGGGGTGGGGTGGGGGGTCAGGGTATTTTTAGGGGTGGGGTGGGGGTCTGGGGGTTTTAGTTTTAGGGGTGGGGGTGGGGGGTCGGGGTATTTTTTGTTTTAGGGGCGGGGTGGGGGTCGGGGGGTTTTAGTTTTAGAGGCGGGGAGGGGGGTCGGGGTATTTTTTGTTTTAGCGGCGGGGTGGGGGGTTGGGGTTTTAGCTTTAGGGGAGAGGGCGTCAGGCGGTTTAGGGCGGGGGAGGGAGGGGAAGGGTATTTTTAGTTTTAGGGGCGAGGGTGGGGGGGTCGGGGTATTTTTAGTTTTAGGGGTGGGGGTCGGGCGGTTTAGGGGAGGGGTATTTTTAGTTTTAGGGCCAGGGTGGGGGGTCGGGTATTTTTAGTATTTGGGGGTGGAGGGTCGGGGTGGTTTAGGGTTTTAGGGGTGGGGTGGGGGATTGGGGTGGTTTAGGTTTTAGGGGTGGGGGTTGGGGTGGTTTTAGGTTTTAGGGGCGGGGTGAGGGGTTGCGGTAATTTTAGGGGTGGGGGTTGAGGTGGTTTTAGGTTTTAGGGGTGGGTTGGGGGGTCAGGTAATTTTAGGGGCAGGGTGTTGGGGTGGTTTTGGGTTTTAGGGGTAGGGGTTGGGGTAGTTAAGGTTTTAGGGATGGGGTGGGGGTTGGGGTTGTTTAAGGGGTGGAGGTTGGGGTGGTTTTAGGTTTTAGGGGTGGGCTGGGGGTCGGATAATTTTAGGGGCGGGTGGGGGTGGTTGCGGGGGTTTAGGTTTTAGGGGCAGGGTGGGGGTCTCGGGTAGTTTTAAGGGTGGGGTGGGTTTAGGTTTTAGGGGTGGGGGTTGGGGTACTTTAGGTTTCAGGGATGGGGTGGGGGTTGGGGTTGTTTTAGGTTTTGGGGGTAGGGTGGGGGTTGCAGTAATTTTAGGGACGAGGTAGGGGGTTGGGGTAGTTTTAGGGGCAAGGGTGGGGGGTTGGTGTGGCTTTAGGGGAGGGGGTAATTTTTAGGGGTGGGGGGCCAGTGGGGACGCATGCTGGAACCATGCATGCCTATCACTAATGCCTTTACCAGGAATGCCTTTACAACGAAAAATCGTTGTTAAGGCATTCGTGGTAAAGGCATTAGTGGTAACAACGCGGTCATTGTTCCAACCTCGTTGTTCAGGCATGCGTTGTTCCAGCATGCGTTGTTCCGACATACATTCTAAAGAGAGTCCCTAAGGGCTGCAGCATGTATTATGCCACCTTGAGGGACCCACACCCACATTGTATGCAGACTGCCATGGAAGAATGTGTGAAATGGTGCAAACCGTTTTGAAAACACAACATTTCACACTCCTGTTTGCAATGCCCACTGACACTGCAGGGGTTATATGCAAGTCACTCCTACAGCAGGCCTTAAAGCCTAAAGGCATGGTGCATTATAGCACATGTGAAGACACAACTGCATGAGCATATGTACCCCTGCAATGCCTAGTTCCATTGCTAAACATTGCAAGTGTTCAGGAATCCATATAGAGACCATGTACTAGCAGCAGCGGCTCCTCCACTATGGCGGAGGAGCATCACCCCCCTGCCCCTCCCTGGCCCACCCACCCCTCCCAGCAGCGGCAAAACTTTAAAAATAGAATTATAATAAACAATTGTTTTATCTTTTAAGGGGACGGCCATGGGGGATGACAGACATAGAGGGGAGTGGTGTGCACTCCCCTCAGTGTGCATGTGTGCTTGGCCGGCTGTCTCAGGACGGCCAAACACACTTGCGCACTGAGCTCTCTCCAACCCACCACTGTGTTGCCAGGTTGGGGAGAGCAGGCACAGGATCCCAGTCTGCCTGGGAGAGCAAAGCCAGGGCACTCAGGCCAATCCTGATGCTGCTTTCATGCTGCCAGCAGCATGAGAGCAGCGTCAGGATTGGCTGCAGGGTGGCTGGGAGCCTATGCCTGCCTGCAGTGCAACGGAGAGCAGAAGAGAGGCAGTGCGGTGGGGTCAAGGTACGTTTTTTTAAAATTATATTTTAAAAAATTTACCCAAATGCCACCACCCAACCTTTGTCCCGTCGGCAGCAGCAACTGTGTACTGGGCACTGGTCATTATGAGTTACCCAGCTACATTATGGCTTTACTGAAGATACTCGTGTTTGGTATCAAACACCTCATTTTGATAAATCCGTACTGATGCCAGTATCGGATTTATCTTGACATGCACCGAGAGAGCACATTAGAGGTGCCTTCTTGAATCAAACCAGCCATGTAGTGTCCTGGCTGACTGGTACGGTCCAGCCTACCACCACAGATGACCTGACCCCCTGCTTGTGGGAGCTCGTGTTGTCATAGGCCAGAAACAATGCCTGCTACGGAGCAAGGTGTTTTTACCTCCTCCAGCAGGATGGTTACGAATTTAGCATATCTGTTCTGAAGGCTTCAAAGAATCTGCCACCTTTGATATGCAAGACCTGGGGAATGCCACCACCTGCCCTGAGGCCCATTGCCTTGAGGCCCATTTGGGACCAGAGCGGGCGGGAAATTAGATATTCAGGAGGCGTGTTGCACTTCTGGGCTAGTCAGACCACTAAGGTGGGCTACCCGAAGTGCACAGCCAAGGAGGGGTTTCACCATCTTGTTTTTGCTGAAACTAGGAACTCTGGGTCAAGACATTTCTCACACTCCACAGGAAGTGGTCATCGGGGGCTGTAGTCATCCCAGTGGTAAGTAGCCCATTGGCTACTACCCTGCACTCCCCTAAACACCCCTACCTGGGAACTGAGGACAGACAAGGAAGAGCAGCTGCCATGAGAACTGAGGACTTACATGAGGACTTGGCGCCAAACCCTGTCCTGCTGCTGGTACCTCGATGCTTGGAAAAATCTGACTTGTCCAAAAGCTGTGTATCCTTCTAAGCATCAGGAGGACTGTCCAGTGCTTCAACAAGCACTTAGCATCTCCTTTGGGGTGGAGGAGCCATCCCCTTGCATCTGCAGGCAGCAATCACACTTTTCTGGTACAATGTTTTGCTGGGAGTTTCGAGACGCTAGACCCTCCAGGAGCCCCTGTGCACTAAATACCCTGGGTACCAGAGCATTTGTCACAACCAAGGCTTAAGTGTCCAGCCCGGACACCTCCACCGCAAAAGATGACCTGCCATCGATGGGCTTTAGGACCGACAAGGCCTATATTGAGTGTCCATACTGTCTTCTTTTCTCTCCTCCAGGTCGACCCAAGAACCATGAGAGCCTCTGACGCAAGTGACAAGCTAGCCAAGCCCCTCTGCACCAGAGCCCCACAGCACAGGTTTACAACTTCTACCTGCATCTCCTTGGCCTAGGAGTCCCCTCAAGCCGAGCAACCCTTGGGGTTCTGCAGACTTGTCACCAAGTCCCTCTTTGGAGTATTTGTTGATTTGGCAGGTCCCTTTAAACCTTTACCGCTGTAGCGCTCAAGGCTACCAATGCAACAATCACCTGTGCACCTGGACACACCAGGGCAGGTAAACCCAAACTGCTGTTGGATCCTTTGACCTTGGCTCCCCCAGAACCTTAAGTTCAAAAAGGCCCCTTCGACAATTACTTGGAAGTATTTGTATGCAGTATATGTCTTTTTATCCATAGGAAACCATTACTGCATTGAAGGCGAATGCCTCAAAAACTGTCATTTTAATGTTTTCTTCTAAAATAGTTAACGCCAAAAGTACTTACCTGATTTTGATTACCTTGTCTAAATTTATATAAAAATCTGTGTAATTTTTATAAATTGGTCTTGGGTTTCTTTTTGAGTGTGTGTCTCATTTATTGTGTTTACAAACAAATGCTCAGCACTCCCCTCTAATAAGCCTAAACTGCCCGACCACACTACCACCAGTAGAGCACTTGGGATTTTTAAAGTAAGCCACTGTAAACCATGGTACCCCTATATTGGTACCCTACATAAAAACCCAGCTTCCTACATTTCCAGGGGTTTGGAATTCCTATAGCCCAACCCCCAGACATATTGTTTGGGGTCAAGGGCAACAGGTTTGTATGTTTATTTCTCACCACAAACTCTGGCTGCCAGTTCATAATAACACATTATGGATCAGGGAAGGGCATTGCCTGCTCTAAAGGTAATATCTGTGCTCGTATGTTAATGCTATTTGAACTTGTATATATGGTTCATGAATGTAAAGCCTTTATAATAAGGGTGAGTGGTCTAAGAAAATGTTGTAAGCTAGGACTGCACTATTGATAGTGGTTCCAGTATACAAATATGTACACGTCAGCAAAGTTTAACAATATGAGGCTACGTGTAATGCTCCCAGAATGCTCTCTGATCAGATGCAAATATTTGCAGAAGCTTGAAAGCAAGATTGATGATTCTTTGCTTTCAAAATAAAATGTTCACAAAAAAATGCAACCAACAGAAATTTTGTTTCTCCAAATTACTGTGAAAATTTAGGTACCATTTATTTGAAGGATTATTTAGTAGAATGTGTTGATACATGCTAGTATGTTCAAAATATATTCATAATAAAAAACAGTGTAACAGTTTCAACAAGATTATTGGACACATGCAACTAGACAATCAATGGCAAAGCTAAGAGGCCTGACAATGGTAGTAAGCCTTTTGGATTTTTGTCAATGTGTTTCTTGTTTTGGTATGGTTTTTGTAAAACTTTATTACAGTGGGGGCAGCTGGGTACTTGGCATTATAACAAATACTGGGAAAAAGCAAAATTGCTTTTTGGTCTCAAAAAGCACACACTGCTACACTAAGTTCCTGTCACTGCACAAAACTTTGTGTACTTAAATGGTCCTTGTGAAAGAGCAGAATGCTGTCACAGTGAAGACAGTCAATAGAGAAACAAATACACCTTTAATAAAAACAAAAGATCTTGGTTAACATCAGACCTAATAAGATGCCCAATTCTTAAAGAATCTGCATTAGTGCAGATTTATGACTTTCATGAATTCACAAGAATTGACAAAAGTAGGCCAGGAAATCATACTCATTGAAAATATCTGTGAACTCCACATTAATATGAGCAAATATGCATGTGTAGACATGTTCATGTAAAAATCTTTTGAGCCTTTACAAGTTCACCTTCCCTCCAACCACTTTTTTTCCAACTCTGGAAGAAGTTTTACTTCTGCCCTTGTCAAGAAGTACACTTCCAGCCGTTGTCAGTATGGGAAAAGATTACAGAAGAGCTAGTGAAAACCCCTAAAATATGCAAGTTAGTAGTTTTGCACACACTCAGAAGTGCATTCCAACCCAGAAGCTATTGCTTACCGCTACCTCCATTCCCAGTATGCACATCTGTGAACAGGGGGCAAAGTAATGGAACTGCTAACATTTAAAACCTTCTATACTATGAGCCTTGGCATCATCAGAGAGGCTATTATCAGAGCTCCTATATAATGAGATTGGTGGCATAATTTGTCGCCGCACTACATGGCACCAAAGGGACAAGTGGATTTTGTTACAGAACAACTAGATTTTGAGAAGCACCCTGCCCCATGGACAGGTAGATATTTTATTCAATTTCACACCCATGATTGTATTATTGTTCTTCAGACTGAACTTAATGTCTGGAGATCTGTCATTCAACCCTGTGAAAAACTGATTCAAAGTGTCCTCTTGTCCTGTTCAGATACAAAAAAACATTGTCCATATATCTCAACCAACTGCCATTTGATGGGAGAAAGGATTATTACGGTAGATGTATTGTTCCTCAAATTGAGCCATCTACAACACTGCCAGCTCTGGAGCAAAGGGACAACCAGAGGCTGCCCTTTTGTTTAGAAAAAATAATCTTCACCAAACTTGAAATAATTCCTCTTAAGGGCAAATCCTGCTAGTTCAATGGTGAATTTAGTAGGGACTTGTTGAGGACTCGGTCTATTCTCAAGGGAAATCTCTATTGCTTCTACTCCATCTTCTTTGGGAATCTGAGTGTAAAGTGATGTTCCATCAAAGGTAACTAGCCTTTGTGACAGTGGATTAAACTCAAGGTTTTCAATCTTGTTGATAAAGTGCATTGTGTCCCTTAAGTATGATGGAGCCTAATGCATGAAAGGGTTTAAGAAAAACAATTCACATACTGTGCAATGGGTTAAAAACCTGAATCACTTTTGGGCACTATAGGGCACCCTGGAGGTGATCTGTCATCTTTATGTCGTTTCGGAAGCAGGTATAAAACCGCCTCCTGTGTGAGCTACAGGGAAATAACCAGGTCCAGAGACATTGCACTTGGTGTTTTCTAGAGTGTATCTTAGCCCCACAAGGTCCAGGACTGTTGGAAATTCTATTAAAGATGCTGCTCCTGCCTATCCCTAAAACTTGGGACTTAAACAATTTTTCACCAAAAAATGCCAGAAGAACAAACAGAAGACCAGAACCCATCTGCCAGTATATCCACCCAAGGTACATAGCTGGTCGGCCTGACTTTGCAGTAGTTACTGCTACATTTTTCACCACAGCAGCAAATGCTGTTCAGCGGGACCTCTCAGTGATGTTTTCTGGCCCTGTGGAGCCCTCTTTGCCTATAACTTGCAGCTTCATCCAGCTGCAGATTTTTCGACTTCCAAAAAGTTGTCTATGTCCAAAGGTAAAAATCTTCACCTAGCTCAACAATGACAGGCTTCCCATCGATGATAACCTCTATGGCCTTGAAATTCAGCTTTGCCAACTCAGAGCTTATTCAAAGGCAAGCTGCTGGACGAAGGCTCCATGAAGCCATCGACTCCTCCTCGAACACAGCCTGCTGCCTTGCCCTGCAGAACTCTACCTTCTCCTGGACTTTTTAGCAAGAAATTTCCAAGTCTGAAGGTAAGCCAAGACCAGGCACAAATCACTCCTTGTATCTGACCCACATTCCATCGCAGCCAGCTTTAACTTTTGATCTTACCCTGTTTTTGCGCAACCAAATGGCGGTGGCTGGCACCTTAATCTTTTAGGTGCTAGATTTCACACAAAAAACTTTAGAAATACTGAAACCGCAGTTCTGTTGATTGGATTTAATTCATTTTGGTGTAATTTTATGTATTACAATATTCTATATTTTTCTTAATTAGTTTGGATTTTTTTTCATGTGTTTGTTTTTTACCTTATTACTGTCTGTGCTCTGTATAAATACTTTACAAAGTGCCTCTAAATTAAGCCTGACAGCTTTTGTGCCAAGCTACCAGAGGGTTGAGCAAGGGTTAATTTAGTGACTGGTTCATCCTGACAAGGATTTTGATTGTTGCCTGAGTGGGGCTTAAATCCCAGAGAAATCAATAAACCCATTTCTTGCACAGTACTTTTGCAGGGTTGAACAGGTATACAGCGCAGCCAGGCAGTGCCCAAATGGCTGGTCTGACAGGCTAGTGTGTGGGCTGTTTCTATGGCTGTTCATAGGCCTGTTGTATGGTCTGCTGAGCAAGGTTTTACTCTTGATTTTCCTGTTATTAAAACAAACATTGCCTATAGCAAATTCAAAAATATATAGTCTTTCATACCTTGCAATAAAACAATTACAGCGTGTCTGCACTAGAGGGACTGGGGAGTTTGGGGGAGAGGAGAGGAGGGCAGCTGAGTGGCAGGAAACCCGGAATGCACTGAGGCAGCCGGCATCAGGCTGGTGCGGCTTGTGCACCAAAAGGAGCCTGGAGGTGAGACAACTGCACCACCCTTCCTTTCCTTGGCTACTCACTACCTCCCACTACCAGAAAACCTCACGAGACCCCTTATGAAAAGTTTGCAGTGGAAGGAGGTGGGTTCCAAGTCAAGCTAGGAACCACAGCTCCCATGCTCCGCCAGGGACACCCCTAGAACAAAAAGAGAAACCTTAGCTATAACTTACACGAAAACTCACAAGAAAGACCTCAGAAGCATTAGCGAATAATAGCTCACTGTAGTTCATTAAACATAAGAACATAACACATTATAACTGTAATCCAACTGTAAGACAGCTGCAGAGTGAGACCAGCGAACTACCATGAGGACACGCAGCTCACTGCTACTTTATAATCCCAGCCCCCTGACATACCTCCGTAAAACAATTGTTGTCCAGGGATTTTCATTTGGGATTTATGTTTTGGATCATTAGAGGAGTAATTTAGCTTGGGTAGCCATTGCTGATCGGGAAAAACATTTTCTGGACAACATTTTTAAAAATGGCAGATGTGTTGCAGTGATGATGTAATATTTCAGGAACCATGAGACCTATATACTTCAATTTGGTGTCAAAACATAGGTTTTCGGGGTCAAGTAGTCTTATAGAAACACAAATGAAACAAACAAGAATGGTTTTTAATCCTTTTATGTATACGCCAAACAACGCTTATGATCGGAATATTTAAAAAAATTATGTTTATCATTCCTGTTTTAGATCCATTTTCATAGTTCACTTTATTTATTTCTGTCATTGATTGTGGTACATTTGCAGAATGTTGAACATTTGAGAAGAGCATATCGACAGGGACATCTTTTTGTAGCACAGGTTCTGCAATTACATGTACATGTAGGTTTTGTGGGTAGACGCCTTAGAAATTTTGTAGGTTTTAGCACCCCATCAATATCTTCCCAACCAAATTCACACTGATCTTTCTCTACATATGCATGATCCAAACATTTACACATTTTCTGAGCAAGTAGAACACTCTTTTAATGTGTCCATGCACAGAATATGACATTGGTGGAAGGTCACTTAGCAGGAATAATCTCTTGAACTCAGTGTAGCGAAGATCTTCAAATGTCTGACAGTCAGAACTTGTTTTCCACACACGCACAAGGTATGGTCCTACGTTTTTAAAGTCACATTCTTCTTCTGTCTCAGCAGATCCTTTTAGAAACTTCACAAGTTCAGCAGTTGAAGCTCCAAACTTTGTTCCAATTTTCCTGATAGTGTCATCACCCGTTAAAATATGTGCCCTGATAAGACCACTGGCAGAAAAAAAATCATCCAAGATTAGCAATGTCTACCCAGGCTAATTTACTACTCTAATGATACAAAAACACAAATAAAAAATGAAACTCTCTGGACAACAATTTCTTTTACGGAGGTATAACAAGGGGCCTTGGCTATTTTTCATCATGCTCAAAATCACCCTAATAAAACCATAAAGAGGCAAGAACGGAACAAGACATTCATAAGCAAACCAGGGTGCTCAATAGAAGGACGCCAGTCACACCAGAAATGTTATTAACAACATCTTGCGCTACCACCAGACCCAACGAACAGAGGAATCACCTCTGCCAAACACTAAGACTCAGCCCTCTACTGCACCTTATCGAAGGAAGGACATTAGAGGGTATTTCACTAGGCAAGTTAAGACCCTCCAACGATCTTGTAGCCAAAAAGAAATATGTGGAAGGCCCTGCCTAGTAATGCTTACAAAGCGATTGCAACATACTAAGGGCAGACACATCAAATGCCACCCTGACCGCATGGCACTCCTGTTCCAGCAGCTCTCTTGAGCAACAACCAAGGGACATAGCACTAACCCAACAGTGTGTGTATAAAACCTGGCTCACGTCTCCTCCAGCATACTAAGCGCTTGGACAATATGGTTCAGCAACATAGAGCAGACTAATAGCACTGGCAAAAGGCTCCGTTAACCACTGCAGCAGCAGCCAATGCAACTGCTCCACCAAGAGTCGAAGTCTGTATAGCCAGTACCCGAGGAAGCCAGGAAAGTGTAAAAATTTTTTGAAACATCTTTTTATTGGGGTTTTGAGAAATGCACAATGCTAGTAGGAGAACATATAAATGTGCAATAACTCAGCGGATGTCATTGATCCAAGAAAAGAAAAACAGAAGCATTGTATAGCGTCAGGATTTGTGGAGAAAGTGGCAAGGAGGTATGTCCATGCTCTGCTGCCATGCTAGTAACTTGGGGGAGGTGATATAACTGGGATGGGGACAGTGGTAGTGCTGTGGTATTGGTGATAAGTAGAATACTGTCTTGGGGGTTGTATGTGGTATAGGGCATGGGTCCTCGCGTCGTGAAGGGAACTGTCATAATGTAGTGTGATGTGCCTACCGTGGAGGATCGACAATGGGGAAACAAATAAGAGTGGGGAGAGGGTGTAGGAAGGCAGATGGGAGGGGAGGGTGCAAATGAGGGCAACGGGTGTGAGGGATAGTTACCAGAAATGCTAACTATGGGACACAGGGAGTGGCAGTGTAGGTGGGAGTGTCTTAAGGCGGGCATATCATCCTTGCTCACTTTCTGTTGAAAATCCATGAAGAGGGTAGCCCATTGGGGAGAGATGGGGTGTTTATGAAGGTGCCGGACCGCTTTATAGCGGAGGGCTTTCTCTCCAGCAGTGCCTCACTTGCTCAGTGCCTCGTGCCATGCTTCCACCGGTGGGGGTGTTGGAGAGTGCCAATGGAGTGTTAGTGTGTGCTTAGCAAGGAGGAGTGTTAGAGCTGCAAAACAGGTGTACACTTTGGCCCATATTTATACTTTTTGACGCTAAACTGCGCTAACGCAGTTTAGCGTCAAAAAATTTTGCGCCGTCTAACGCCATTCTGAAGCGCCATGCGGGCGCCGTATTTATGGAATGGCGTTAGCCGGCGCAAGCAGACCGGCGCTGCCTGGTTTGCGTGGAAAAAAAACACGTAGACCAGGCAGCGCCGGCGTTGGGAAAAAATGACGTTAGGGCGTCTTAAAATGGGGCAAGTCAGGTTGAGGCAAAAAAATCGCCTCAACCCGATTTGCGCCATTTTTTTACGACGCCCAGATGCCATTTCATGACTCCTGTCTTAGTAAAGACAGGAGTCATGCCCCCTTGCCCAATGGCCATGCCCAGGGGACTTGTGTCCCCTGGGCATGGTCATTGGGCATAGTGGCATGTAGGGGGGCACAAATAAGGCCCCCCTATGCCACCCAAAAAAAAGTAAAAAAATATAAAAAATAATACTTACCTGAACTTACCGGAATGTCCCTGGGGTGGGTCCCTCCATCCTTGGGTGTCCTCCTGGGGTGGGCAGGGGTGGCAGGGGGGGTCCCTGGGGGCAGGGGAGGGCACCTGTGGGCTCTTTTTGAGCCCACAGGCCCCTTAACGCCTACCCTGACCCAGGCGTTAAATAGTGGCGCAAATGCGGGGTTTTTTGACCCGCAAACTCCCGGGCGTGATTTTTGCCCGGGAGTATAAATACGACGCATTTGCGTCGCCGTCATTTTTTTAGACGGGAACGCCTTCCTTGCATCTCATTAACGCAAGGAAGGCGTTCACGCAAAAAAATGACGCTATTTGCCAATACTTTGGCGCTAGACGCGTCTAACGCCAAAGTATAAATATGGCGTTAGTTTTGCGCCGAATTTGCGTCGAAAAAAACGACGCAAATTCGGCGCAAACGGAGTATAAATACGGGCCTCTGTGTCTCTTCCTGTGCTTGAAAATGCCCAATGCACATGCCTCCCATGTATGGATGTCTGTGAGTTGTGTGACCTCTTGTAGAGTAGTATGTACCGTGTGCCAGTAACCCAGGAGTGCTACGCAGAACCATAACATGTACGTGAGGTTGGCATCCGGGACATGACAGCAGGGGCAGGTAGCATGTGTACCAGGGTAATAGCGATTGAACTGGACGGGGTGAGGTATGCTTTATGCAACATGAAGAATTGGATGTTCTTGAATCAGGAGTTCCATGAGATCTGCTGGGGATGGTCTAGAGCCTGTTCCCATTCCTTATCATGTATGCATGTCCCGAAATCCTCCTCCTGTCTACCTTTCAGCACAGTGATGGGGGCATCCCAGAAGTCGCAAATGGATTTATAGAGCCAGGTAATGAGGTGATGGCCTGCAGAACAGGATGAATGGTCGGTTCTGATTCAAAGGTGTCCCAGAGAGTGCAACATGTTGCAGATTTACCTGTATAGAAGGAACTGGCCTGGAGGGACAACATAGTCTGCAGTCAGCTGGTCAAAAGAGAGGAAGTGGCCCTTTTAATAAAAGTCGATGATTGTGTGTAAGGAGTGCATCTTCTAGGTTGTCAGGTTAGCTGACGTAAAGAAACTGGGGAAGCGAGGAAGCCAATCAAGTGGATATTGGGGACATGTGTCAGCTTGCTGTATAATAGGCGATGTATTTGACACACGCATGCACATACAGCCGACAACTGAGGAAGAACAAGGGAACAGTTTCAGGAGAAGGATATTATGTATTGTGGAGGAAGGTGCAAACTTTACTAGCAGCTTCAGTCCAAAGGGCTAACCAAGATAACACTGAAAAAGCCCTTTCCATCTAACCACCAGGAGTGGGCACACAGAGGGTAGCTGCAAATTTTCCCCAGGGGGGGTGCAGTAATGATACTGACTGTGATGAATCTCTGGCATCAGAAACAGCACCACCAACCCCTTGGGTCTTTATTTCGAATTGCCACTCCCCTACCCTGACTGAACCTCATGAACAAATAGGAAGGAAGACAATGGGCAAAATCTGCAGCACAATGGCTGCCATGGCCAGAGCTGCCTCGCTTCACACTGACAAACTGGATATGCAAGTAACCTTCTTGTGAACAGCCTCTCTCTTAATAATAACAGTATACGGGAAGCTTGATGAATTAAACCAGTAGTGACTATCCAAGGCCTAGTCAAATCGAAGGAGGAACAACTACAATGCTCATGCAGTCCCCTGATAGAGAAACTCTTCTCCCTCCCAGAGATAATAGGGACCCTGTTCAAAGACTTAAAGAAAGCATTGTCAATATCAAGGACCAGGCAAGAGGCAGATCGAGGCTGGGAACCCAAAAGTGATACCCATCCAAAAGGACCTTTTTACTCAATTCTAAAAACTTTGCACAATCCAGCAGGAGTAATAGATGGCGGAAAGGAACAACCCATGGCTACCAGTATGTTCCAGGTGCAAGTACACCCTGAAGCCAACCCAACTCAACACCTAGAAAACAACCTTCAGGAGGCCGAAACTGAGGCCCAAGGACTCAAAACAGACACTGAGCAGCCCCTTCCTGTGGAACCACCAATGTTGAGGAAAAATTAGAAAGGGTTAAAGAAGCTTAATAAATCAAGAATGAAGCTCAGCTGTACTTTACCCTAAGTGGGGGAAAACAAGACAACATCTGCCTCAGCTGGGGCAGCATAAAGGAAAAGGAAATCATTCCAAAACCCATACTGAGAAGCCCACAATCAATCAAATTAAGGGTCACAAACTGTAGGCAGCAGGATGCAGCAAAGAGCCAAGCAGACGCCTGGTGCATTTGACAAAACCAAAGAGAAGGCATATTGAACCACAGGAGGGAAGACTGGCCACTTCCTACCCCACATCCCGGGATGCAACTAGAAGAGCCACAGCAACAGCTCGAAGCAGGGGATACCAAAATTAATTTACTGCCATCTTAAGATCACACAATGATATCAATGCTACCAATTACTAATCCAAGGAGCACTTTCAGGCCTCCGTGCCTGCATACAGTACCTACTCCGAGCCTGAGCAATAAGTACGTCCATCCACTAAGTGAAAGCGACAAGATCATTTTGGGCCCAGAATACACATCAATGAGCAAATGGGACCTCCTAAAAGTGGCAACATTATCAAGTCATGCTCAGCACTCCCAGGCTCGGAAGTGTTTAAGAGAAAGGACACTGCATCAGTCACTTTTCTCCCACCGGACAACGGAGAGATAAACAAGCGATCAGAAGTCACCTTCACAAATGCTAAATTGGCCCAAGTTTAAGGGAAAATCAAACACATTTAGAGCAATGGGGAATAAAAATCAGAAACCCCATTGTGCCCAAATACCCTGCCTTATTTATGAAACAAGTCGTGCAGAGAGAAAGTACAAGCCAGAACGGAGTTATAAGGGGTGAATCGAAACTCCATGAATACTGCTTGATCCAAAAAGCACAACTAAACCTCCACAGGTATCCAATGGCAAAATAACGATTACAACTAGAACATCTGGGAACAACAGAATATGCAATTCCTGTCAAACGGGGGTCACAGACTGGTCATGGCTACCAGGTGCCCTAACAACATGCCCCTAGTGTAAAAAGATACAAACATCCACCCATGTTTACTGTATGCTCATGGAATGCCAGGGATCTCTCAGAATCAAACAAAAAAGGGAAACCAGGGTGTGGAATTCCTAAAGCCGACATCCAGGACATATTGTTTGGGGTCAAGGAAAACACGTTTTTATGTTTATTTTGTTCTTGTGACAAGCAGGCCCAACCCGCTGCAGCTCAAACCCTTTGGCTGCCAATTTACAGGGAAGGAAACTGTCTGCAGTTGATGTAGTATTAGTGTCCCTTTATTATGCTGTTTGAACTTGTATTTATGGTTTATGAATGTATTATGAGGGTAAACGCTCTATATAAATGTTGTAAGGTCACATCTTATTACTGACAGTGGTTCCACAATAAAAAAGTGTACACACGTTTGAAACTTTTAACAACATGGGGCTACGTATAATGCTTTCTGATTAGATGCAAATGTTTGCTGAGCCTTGTAAGCAAGACTGATGATTCTTTGCTTTAAAAAAAAATGTTCAGAAAAATGAAAAGTTTTTTTTTGTTGCTAAAATACTGTGAAATTTTAGGTACTATTTCTCTGAGGCATCATTTAGTAAAATGTGTTGAAGCATGCCAGTATTTCCAAAAAATATTCAAAATGGAAAATCAGTGTAACCATTTTCAACAAGGTTATGGGAAACATGAAAATAAACAAGACCTGCCAAAGCCAACCAATCTGACATTGGTTGTCAGTCATTTTAATTTTGTCAATGCGTGGCTTGTTTTGACTTGGCTTTACTAACACTTTATTGTTGTGAGAGCTGCCAGGGACGCATCATTGTAACAAACATTGTCAAAAAGCAAAATAAAATGCTTTCAAAAGGCACACATTGCCACAGTAGATGGTGGCACTGAACAAAACTACTTTGTGTGCCAGTCTACTCCTTGTGGAAGAACAGAATGCCATCACTCACAGTAAAACCAGCCTAGATAGAGAGAGAAATAGAATTTAAAACAAATCAAAATATCTTGGTTAACACCAGGCCTAATTAGGGGCCCAATTCTTAAAGAAAGTCAGAAAAGTGCACCCATTCTTTATGTCTTTGAATTAGTAACTTTCATGAACTCAGCCCCAGTTTGTAGATCTGTGGAATGGTGGCAAAATAAGGAAATTTCTATAGTGGGGCTTGAAATTGCTAGTATTCAAGCTCTACTATTGTATTAGCCCTGGCATAATCAGAAAGGTTATTACCAGAGCTCTTACATAATAATATTGCTGCCATAATTTGTCACTGCACTACATGGCACCAAAGGGACAAGTAGATATTTTATTAAATTCCACACCCCTGGAAGCAATTGCATCCTTAAGGTTGGCGGACATAGGGGGTCATTACAACATTGGCGGTACAAGCCACTTACCGCTGTGCAGAAGACCACCAACACACCGCCGCGGAATTCCACCACGGTCATTATGACCCACAGCTCGGAATCCGCCCAAATTTAGACACCGACACAAGTCTGCCACACCAAAGGTCAGTGATAAACTGGCGAAAACAAAACCTCCACCGTCACGCCAACAGGAATACACTCACACTATCACAACCCACAAATCCACGCGGCGGTCTTTCAACTGCGGTATTCCATTGGCGGTACACACTGCACGCTCAAAATACACACACTCTTACAAAACACATCCACATTGGACAATTCCAAATACACACACCTGATACACATACACACACCACTCCCACACATCCAATACAATATAAAACACACACTCACATCACCCACAAACCCCTACGACAACAACTGCGACTGAAGGCCAGAGAGAGACACTACCATCTACAAACGAGCATCCACAGGCACTCAACACCATCATCCACATAACATCCATGCACCTCACACAACACACCACTAAATATCACCCCACATATCACAACACACACCAACCCACACATCACCCACACCACCCCATGGCACGGCAAAGACACCTGAGGTTCTCTGAGGAGGAGCTCAGAGTCATGGTGGAGGAAATCATCCGGGTAGAGCCACAGCTATTCGGATCACAGGTGCAGCACACCTCCATAGCTAGGAAGATGGAGCTATGGCGAAGAATCGTGGACAGTGTCAACGCAGTGGGACATCACCCAAGAAATAGGGATGACATCAGGAAGAGGTCGAACGACCTACGGGGGAAGGTGTGTTCCGTAGTCTCAAGACACCACATCGCGGTACAGAGGACTTGCAGCGGACCCCCACCTCCTCCCCCACAACTAACAACATGGGAGGAGCAGGTCTTGGCTATTCTGCATCCTGAGGGCCTCGCAGGAGTAGCTGGAGGAATGGACTCTGGTAAGGCAAATCTTCACTACTATATCCCCCACCCTACCTGCATGCCATCACATACCCCCACCCTCGCCCTCACCCCCATCACTCCTAATCCTCACAAATGTCCCAATATCACAAACCACCCACGCCAACACCAAGCCCTGCATGCAACACCAAAGCATGGACACCCATCACCAAAGCATGTCCACTACAGATACCCATACACCCCCCTAAACCATCATCACACAAGGTCCCACACAGGAATGCAAGCACTGGGGTACACGGTCAACCACCCATTGCATACCATGGCACACACAGATGCAATAATCATGCTTTTACACCCCTGCAGGACCCCTACCCAACGCCAATGGACAGGAAGGTCCAGACATGTCCACACCACCCACAGAAGAAGCCCACAGTGATGACAGCAGCTCTGTCCAAATGGATCTAGATGACCAGCCCGGCCCATCTGGGACCTCGGGACAGTCGGTTCCCCTCACACTGGCACAGGCCACCACAGAGCTTCCCCCCTCTGGAAACACCAGCACAGCACCCACCCAGTGGGCCCATACCTCTGTCCCCAGGACATGTCAATCAGCAGTGTGTCCACCACTACAGGGAACCCAGGCTAACCCACCACCCCAACAACAACAGGGCAGTGGGCACACCGTTCAGGGGACAGAGGCCCAGGGAAACAGGGGAACTGGGAGGGCTGCTGTGCGACAAGGGGAGGACAGGCCCAGGGAACCCACTCTCCACGAGGCCCTCTCCAACATCATGGGAGCCTACCATCATTCCCAGGAGACGATGGCAACGGTACTGGCCAAGTTTCAGGAGACCCAGTGGCTGCAGGAGGAACAGTATTGGGGCTTCAGGGAGGAACTCAAATCCATCAATTCCACCTTGTGCACCATTGTAGGGGTGCTGAAGGAAGTCCTCAACACCAGGAGGGACACTGTGGCACAACAAGGGGCCCCTGACACTAGCCTGGATGATGAACTGCCCACCACCTCTGCCGGGGCTAGTGGACAGGAGGCACCGCCACAGGACCACTACACCAGCACCCCTCCCCCTGCAGAGGGAGAACCACCGCGCAAACGGGCCCTGAGATCCAGGACAAAGACAGAGAATGATGCCAAGACCCCTGCCAAGAAATAAGACCACCCTGATTGTCATCCTTTTGTCCCATCTTGTCACCCTGTCCATCCTCAAACTGCTCCAGCTCCACTTCCTATGCCCCTTTGGACAATGCACCTGTGAGACTAATAGATTGGACTCTGCCATGGACATTCCTCCACCATCACCCTCACCATTTTACAACCCCCTCCAATATTGAGCACTTAAATAAACACCCTTAAAGCACAAAACAATCTGGAGTCTGTCTGTGATTTCGAATTAGTGTATTAGCAATTAGTGACAAAATGCTCTTTCAAATGTAATGTCAGCATACCTATGTCACACAGCTCTAGTCCATGAGGAAACAAAGCAGATGTCACATAGTGGGACCCACATCTGTGAAATCGTAAGGGAAAGTGACAACTCAGTGACTACACACTGGGTGAAAAGGACATACAGTAGAGGGGTAGTAGTTTTAAAGTACATGTAGCAGGCAGGTTTGTCTTCTTACCTGTGTCTCACTGGAAGTATTGCAGGATCACCGAGTTCCTGTTGTCGATGTCCTCTTCTTCTGCTTCCTCGTCTTCACTATCCACAGGCTCCACAGCTGCCACAACACCTCCATCTGGACCATCCTCCTGCAGAAAAGGCACCTGTCGTTGCAAAGCCAAGTTGTGAAGCATACAGCAGGCCACGATGATCTGGCACACCTTCTTTGGTGAGTAGAATAGGGAACCTCCTGTCACATTGAGGCACCGGAACCTGGCCTTCAGGAGGCCAAAGGTCCGCTCTATAATCCTCCTAGTTCGCCCATGGGCCTCATTGTAGCGTTCCTCTGCCCTTGTCCTGGGATTCCTCACTGGAGTCAGTAGCCATGGCAGGTTGGGGTAACCAGAGTCACCTGCAAATGACGAGGGACAACTGTTAGATACACACTAACTCTTAGGGACATCCACAGACCCAGACAACTATTCCCACTGATTTGGTTCCAGGTGCTCACCTAATAGCCACACCCGGTGCCTCTGTAGTTGCCCCATCACATAAGGGATGCTGCTATTCCGCAGGATGTAAGCGTCATGCACTGAGCCAGGGAATTTAGCATTAACATGGGAGATGTACTGGTCTGCCAAAAACACCATCTGCACATTCATCAAATGGTAACTCTTCCGGTTTCTGTTCACCTGTTCACTCTTCGGGGGGTACCAAGGCCACATGTGTCCCATCAATGGCACCTATGATGTTGGGGATATGTCCCAGGGCATAGAAATCACCTTTCACTGTAGGCAAATCCTCCACCTGAGGGAAAATGATGTAGCTGCGCATGTGTTTCAGCAGGGCAGACAACACTCTGGACAACACGTTGGAAAACATAGGCTGGGACATCCCTGATGCTATGGCCACTGTTGTTTGAAATGACCCACTTGCTAGGAAATGGAGTACCAACAGCACCTGCGCTTGAGGGGGGATTTCTGTGGAATGGCGGATAGCTGACATTAGGTCTGGCTCCAACTGGGCACACAGTTCCTGGATTGTGGCACTATCAAGCCTGTTGGTGATGATCACATGTCTTTCCTCCATTGTCGACAGGTCCCCCAGCGGTCTGTACCCCGGAGGATGCCGCCATCTCCTCACATGCCCCAGCGGACGGTGCCTCTGGATGAGAACAGCGAGCACAGAGTCAACCAACTCTGAGGTACGTAAACACAGCTTACTCCGAAAACCATTCATAAACCGAATTTTGCCTGTATGAGTGTTTAGCCAAGGCCTAGGTATGTGTGACACAGTCAAAAATAAAGTCATGTGGGCCCCTGAAATGGCGGCTGCCTGACCTGTCAACTGGGACAATGGGATATGAGGTAACTGCGCTGGCATTGTACACCGTTGCGGTAGGCGGTCGAAGACCGTGGCGCAATTCTGCATTGGTTAACATTGGACCCTATGGGTCCCAAGATCCAATGATGATGTACTCCGACGGTGACGATACGCACCGCCGCGGATGCCATTTTCTCACTGTTCAATCACTCGATACCTGATCTTCGACAGGAGAGGACCTACACTGCAAGTGCTGCTGTGACCTCAGTCTGGAAGAGACAATGGCTCGTGCGTCTGGGGAAAGGGCCCCTGCCTTCAGCACGGAGGAGTTGGAGAAACTTGTGGATGGGGTCCTCCCCCAGTACACGCTACTCTACGGTCCTCCAGACAAACAGGTAAGTACACAGTTACCATGTGGAATGGGCAATGCCTGTGTGGAGTGGGGTGGATGAAACATAGGGGGGGGAGAATGAGGCGTGCATGAAACGACGGTGAGTGCATGTGCCACATGGCAAGGGTAGGGATGCGGGTCAATGACTGTGACAGTGCAGTTGGTTATTACTTTTCTTTTTCCCCTGTACAATTCCTGTAGGTCAGCGCCCACCAGAAGAAGGATATTTGGCGTGCCATCGCCAAGGAAGTCCGGACCCTGGGGATCTACCACAGACGGAGCACCCACTGCCGGAAAAGATGGGAGGACATTCGCCGCTGGAGCAAGAAGACGGCGGAGGCCCAGCTGGGGATGGCCTCCCAAAGTGGGAGGGGCGCCCGTCGCACCATGACCCCCCTGATGTTCAGGATCCTGGCGGTGGCATACCCAGAGTTGGATGGGCGCTTGAGGGCATCACAGCAGCAACAAGGGGGTGAGTACACTCTCATACAGCTGATTCAGCGCGCATTGGAGGTGTCTGGGCGGGGGAGGTGGGCTGTGGGTTCCCCTAGGCCAAGGCGAGTTTGCTAGTTAAGTCCCCTTTGTCAGGCAGTCCCTGTGGCACCCCACCACACCTGGGTACAGTGCCAACTACACTTACTCAGGCTCCTGTGACATCCATGTGTGCAGAAATCGGCCATAGCCTTGTAAGCCATGTCCCAGGGATTGAATAGTGGACCACAAGTGAGCGGCGTAGTGCAGGGGGCTTCTGTGTCTGTTGTGTCCGCCAACTGTAGCGGTATTGCATGCACTCAACATGTCTTTCTTCTGTCTCCCCCCCCTTTTTGTGGTCTCCCTGTACTTGTGTGCATTAGCATCATCAGGCGGAGGAGCAGTGGCACCGGAGCAGTAGGGAGCTGCATCCCACATGGCCCTGGAGGGCGACACTACGGACTCCGAATTCACCAGTGGGAGGGAGGGCGAGGGGAGCTCCACGGCAGGACCGGAGCTGACACCAGCGATACAGACTCCTCCTCTGATGGGAGCTCCCTTCCGGTGGCGGCCCCATCTGTGCCCCCGCATCTACAGGTACAGCCGCCACCCCCCCTACCAGCACCGCCCTCCCAGCAGCCCCTCAGCCTTTGTCCCGTGCCTGCTCACCCAGGAGGGTGGGCATCACCTTCGCCCCAGGCACCTCAGCTCCTGCCCCAGTCACCCCTGCTGCCCTCAGTGAGGAGGCCACTGACCTCCTGAGATCCCTCACTGTTGGGCAGTCTACCATTTTGAAAGCCATCCAGGGTGTAGAGAGGCAGTTTCAACAAACCAATGCATTCCTGGAGGGCATTCATTCTGATCAGGCAGCCCTTCAGCGAGCTTTTCAGACTCTGGCCTCAGCACTGATGGCAGCCATTGTCCCTGTCTCTAGCCTCCCCCCTCCAACTTCCTCCACCCAGACCCACACTCCTGCACCTCAGCCTATCCCAAGCACACCATCAGACCAGCATGCATACACCTCAACACACAAAGGAAGATCAGGCAAACATAAGCACCATACATCCCACAGGAACTCACGCAAGCTTCACACACATGCAGACACACCAACATCCACTGCCTCCACTGTGTCCCCCTCCTCCTCGTCTCCCTCCTCCCTCCCTGTCTCGTCTCCACTCACACCTGCATGCACTACATCTTCAGCCACTACGTCCATCACCAGCACACCCACCACCACACCCCGCTCACGTGCAGTCACCACCCCCACTACCATTCAAACATCCTCTGTGTTCTCTCCCAGTGTGTCTGTGAAGCCACCTCCCAAGGTACACAAACGCAGCCACACACCCACCCAACAGCCATCCACCTCACGACAGCCTCCAGCCCATGCACCTTCACCCAAAGTCAGCAAACGTACACCTTCTACGACCACAACCTCTTCCTCCACTCCCAAACCCCCTCCAGCTACCCGTCCCAGTGTTCCTAAGAAACTTTTCCTGTCCAGCCTTGACCTCTTTCCCTCACCTCCCCCACCCTGTCAGTCTCCTAGGGCCAGACTCTCCAGGTCCCAACCTGGCATCTCAGCCACAACATCAGCGGGACCAGTATTGCTAGTAGTCACCGGATCATGGAGTGCACCAGGCAGCAGGGCAGGCAGTGTGGCAAGGAGCCACAGCACGGACAGTCCCCCACCTGTCAAGCATAAAAAGTTGGACAGTGCCCGGCAGGAGAGGGGAAAGACACCAGCCACCAAAGCCGCTCCCAGGGGTACAGTTGAGATTGTGGAGACACCTGCGACACCATCCAAGGTGGGGAAGGGGCACAAGAAAACCGGCAAGTCTGGGAAGATAAGCACGGCGGACAAGACCGCCATCAGCCCCGCTGCCCAGGAGGTGACCACCAGCAGCCACACTGCCCCAGACAGGACCTCCAGCAGCAGCCCGCTGCCCAGGAGGCGACCGCCAGCAGCCACACTGCCCCAGACAGGACCGCCAGCAGCAGCCCCACTGCCCAGGAGGCGACTGTGGCTTTGCACTCCCCAGGATATAACAGTGGGCAAACCCACTGTAGAGACTTGAGAGACTATGGCTTTGCACTCCCCAGGATTGAACAGTGGGCATGGGGCCCCCTCATGGATTTGGCGCCGTGCACTCAACCGGCTGATGTGACCCCCCCTTCCGTTCCCCCTGAGGTGCCTGTTTTACTTCTATCTGATGCCCCTGCAGTGTTCTCTCCGTCTTGTTCGGGTATCTTGTGTGGGCCTCGCCCATGCCTTTTGGGCCCAGTGAGCCACGGACTATGATGGTGGACTCCCTTGGACTTGTGTTCTTGGTGTATATAATTGTATATAGTATAAATGTATATATTTGTAAATATTTTTGATGTATGTAATTGAATATATCACAATTATTCGACTCATTTCCTTTTGTCCTTGCATTCTTCCAGGGTGGGGTGTAACTGTGATGTATCAATATGTATTAGCATGTGTGTTGTAGTGGGTGAGGGTGGGGGTGTTGCGTGTGTGTGCCACTCTCTTTTCCCTCCCCCCTCCCCTGTGTCGTAGGTGCAGTACTCACCGTTGTCTTTGCTGCAGGCGTTCGTGCTCCTGGTAGAGGAGCAGGAAGATAAAGGCTGGGAGTATCTGAAGTTCCGGTTCCATGGCGTCCTGGTTCCTCGTGGGATGTGTAGAGGTGAGCGTTTTCCCTTCGAAGTCCTGTTTCCGCCGTGTTTTTGTTCGCGGTGAATCCGCCCCGGAAAAGGTGGTGGATTGGTGGGTTGTAATAATGTGGGCCGTACATTGTCTCCCGCCTGTGTGTTGGTGGTTACCGCCGTGGTGTTTGTTTGTACCGCCGTGGCAGTCGGAGTGTTAAAGTGGCTGTCTATGTTGGCGGTTTCCGCCACAGTCGTAATTCCATTTTTTTTTACCGCCGGCCTGCTGGCGGTCTTACCGCCGCTTTAACACCGACCGCCAGGGTTGTAATGACCACCATAGTCTCAGTGCAAGAAATATGGGCTTTGGCTGCCCTTTGATTGACTTCATGGTGCTCGAAGCCCTGCAAGATGCAGCTGGAGATCACGCCTCGAGGGGCATCTCCATCTAAGTGAAGAATTAACATTATTGATATAATACATTAATCACATATCTATATATCCTGGGTTACATCGGGTGGACATATTAAAATAGTACCTCTTGTCTAACTGAGGTTACTCCTAATGCCCTAATCTGTTATTAGGTTAATTGAGTAATTTCATACCTCTAATAAATTCATCCCTGCCATGCTAGATTATTCAGACAGAGGGGTCCCTTCCTTCTGTCTGGTACTGTTCATGTAAAGTTTAGACCAGGGATTTGTACCTAGCACATAACCAAAACATCCATCAATATAGACTACGGTGGTCATTATGACATTGGCGGTGACTGTTAAAGTGGCGGTAATTACTGCCAAATTATGACCATGGCATTAATACCTCCCATAGACAGCAAATGTACCACTCCAACCGCCAGGGCATTAACACCAGTGACCACGGCAGTAGCCATCAACAGCCAGGCGGAAGCCAAGGTACCACCCACCTTATTATGACATAGCAAGGATTTCCGGGACGGTACCGCCATCAAAAGCCTGGTGGAAACACTGCACAGACAATGAAATACTGACCAACAGGGACACAGAGGATTCCGCTGCCGCCATGGAACCGGATCCTCAAGTCTTCCTGATGCTACGCCATGGCCGTCCTGGAACACCAACTCCGACAAAGATGACAACAGTGAGTAGAGCCGCCTAGCACACAAGGGAGGGAGCGAAGGAGGGAGGAAAAGGAGAGTGACACACACACACACTCACAACACACATCATTCACACACACACCATACACAGAACCAGCTGCACAGTAAAACGAATGTCACAGGACCCACGTTAAATTAGAACAAGGACAACAATTAGACTGAACCAACACTGTAATTTGCTGCCAGCAGCCACCATAATATGAAATCAAATGCAAATGCAGGCGTCAATGTCCAGATTGGGCCAATGGCCAGTACAAAGTACAAAAGGGCCACATGGCCACAGGGCACAGTCCAAGGCCCAACTTGACTCCTGACATAATCCGGACTCCACTATTCAGGGACATCATGTTGGAAATGGGCAGACACCTCAGGGGTAAGGGGGGTGGGCGGGGCACCTCAGCTGAAGTGGGTAACATGCCCACTGGTTCTGGAGGGGGCTCCTTACCCAGTTGTCTCAGGTGGGGAGTGCAAGGCCACAGTCCCTGTAATGGGTAACATGCCCACTTGTTCTGGAGGGGGCTCCTTGCCCAATTGTCTCTGGTGGGGAGTGCAAGGCCACAGTCTCTGATGTGGGTAACATTCCCACTGGTTATGGAGGGGGCTCCTTGCCCAACAGTCCCTGGTGGGTGGCCTACATGCCCTCTGCTGGAGGTGAGGGCTCTCTGCCCTCTGCTGGTGGAAGTGTCTCCTTGGCGGCCTCTGCTGGAGGTGAGCGCTCCTTGCCCTGAGCTGGTGGAGGGGGCCCCTTACCTTTCTTTGGTGGTGGAGTGTGAACCTTGCCTTTCTTTGGTGGTTGGGTGGGAACCTTGGGTTTCTTTGGTGGTGGAGGGGGATCCTTGGCACTCTTTGGTGGTGGAGGGGGATCTATGTGTCCCCTCTTGTGACGGGCCCCCTTGGCTTTTGACATGTGACTTGTGTCCTTGCCTCCAGGACTAGGAGGTGCCTCCACTGTCCCCGTCCTCTGTCCCTTGGTTTTCAACACCCTAGTTCTCCCTTTCTGAGGCGGAGGTGTGCTCTTACTAGGAGTGGCTGCCATCACACTCAGAGGCCCCTTTGTGCCAGCAGCTGATTTTTTGGTGGGAGCAGTGGCAGATTGTTTTGCTGAGGTGATGGGCTGTGTCGTTGGGACCCTGCTCTCATGGGCAGGACGGGGTGTGGGGGGGATGGAAGAGGTCAAGTTGGGCAAGGAAAAGCTTCTTAGGGATGTTGGGGCAGGATGTAGGAGGAGGGATGGGAATGGAGGTAGACAGAGTGGTTGTTGGAGATGTACATCTGTTGGACTTGGGTGCAGGTGCAGGTGCATGTACAGTGTGCATGTGTGAGGTGGATGGATGTTGAGTGCCTGAGTGCGAGAGTTTGTGACTCTTAGGAGAGAGGGTCAGACAGGGTGGGAGAGGACAAACAGGACACATGTTGTGGAGGTTTCTGCAAGTGAGGTGTGTGTGCTGCATGATGTGGTGATGGTGGTGGTGGCTGTTGATGCAGTGTATGCAGGTGCAAGTGTGGATGTGACTGTGAGGGAGGATGAGGAGGGGGGGAGGCGGAGACAGTGGAGGCAGTGGATGTTGTTGTGTGTGCAACTGCCTGTTGTTTGTGTGAGTGCTTGTGGCCTGAAGGGTGCTGCCTGTGTTTGTCTGTGCCACTCTTGTGTGAAGTTTTGTGTGCATGCTTGTCTTTATGTGTGCATGGTTTGGGTTGGGGCTGAGGAAACTGGGACTGGGAAGTGGGGGGGGGCGATAGGAATAGGGACACTGGCTGCCATCAGAGAGGAGGCCAGAGCCTGAAATGATCTCTGTAGGGCCGCCAACCCACCGTGGATGCCCTCCAGGTAGGCACTGCAGTGCTGCATCTGGGATGCCAGCCCATTGATGGCATTCACTATGGTTGACTGCCCTACAGAGATAGATCTCAGGAGGTCAATAGTGTCCTCACTGAGGGCAGCAGGACTCACTGGGGCATGGCTTGAGGTGTCTAGGGCGAAGGAGATGCCCACCCTCCTGGCTGAGTGGGCACGGCCAACTTGTTGGGGTGCTACTGGGAGGGCGGTGCTGGTACGGGGGTGATGACTGTACCTGTAGCTGCGGTGGTTTCAGAGGTGTCCACCACCACCAGGGGGCTTCCATGTGGAGGAATCAGAGTCAGTGTTGTCACCTCCTGTCTCTGTCGTGGTGGTCCCCTTGCCCTTCGTCTCACTGGTCCCCTCTGCGTCTGTGGACTCTGCCTCCTGGGTCCTGCAGCTCCTCAGTCGCCAGTGTCCCTGCTCCTCCGCCAGATGATGCGAATACACACATGGACAGGATGACAGAAGAAAATGGGGGGGAGAGAAAGGGAGCACTGAGTCAATTACAGCACCAACACCACAGATGGCATACACATTACCATCACACACAAGCATCAAGATTGAACACTATGCACCACACTGGCATTCCATCGGCTAGGTACCACAGCATGATTAGAGCCAACCACCGCCATCTGAAAACCTCCTGGGAGCCACTAAGCCCTGTTTGACATGGAATGCCACCTTGCTAGTTAACAAGATTTTATCATACACCTTTTACCTTGAGCTGGACCACGCAGCAATGTATGAGCTGGCATTAAGGGGAACCCACTAACTGAAACGCACCACCAGGATCCCATGCCAGGCAACAAATATGGCTGTTACACACACTCTACTCACCCCCTTGTGGCTGCTGTGCTGCCCTCAAGCGCCCATCCTGCTTTGGGTAGGGCACTGCCAGTATGCGGGCCATCAGGTGGGTCAGGTTCGACGGGCACCCCTCCCTCGTTGGGAGGCCACCCCAGCTGGGTCTCCACGGTTTCCGGGCCCAGTGTATCAGGTCCTCCCACCTTTTCCTGCAGTGGGTGCTCCGCCTGCTATAGACCTCCAGGGTCCACGCGTCCTTGCCGATGGCACGCCACAATCCCTTCTTCTGATGGGCGCTGACCTGCAGAGGTAACACAGATGGAGGACACCATTAACCATACAATCCAGCCAGTCACACATATGGCCCACAAATACCATTTCCCCTCAATTGGCACACACAACACCCAGAGCCCTGCATGTACATTACCACCAGACATACCCCCCACCCAAATGACACACTGCCAGCACACACATCTCCATGCAACCTTGTTGCATACATCGTCCCCATGGTGTACTCACCTGTTGGTCTGGAGGCCCATACAGCTGTCCATACAAGGGTAGGACCCCATTCACCAGGTGCTCCAACTCCTCTGAAGTGAAGGCAGGGGCCCTCTCCCCTGTCACACAGGCCATGGTAGGTTCCAGACACAGGTCACAGCAGCACACGCAGTGGAGGTGTTGTCCTGTAAAAAGCAAGAGAATCAAGTGAGGTTCTAGACAGAATATGGCGGTCACGTCCACGGCGGTGTACACCGTCATCGCCGCCAGTGATCCTCAATGGACACTGTACTCCATAGAGCCTCATGTAAGCCAATGAGGAATAGCACAGTGGTGCAAGACAGCCTCCGCCATGATGCCCAACGGCGGCGGAGTTACATCACTTCCACCTGTCCCTACATACAGGACAGGTGGTCGCCATTTTACGGTGGTGGTCAACAATCTGAAATTGAAAACTGCGTCATTGATGTCAATTATACATACATTGCCATTTACATCATCCAATTGCATACATGCTCAGTTACACTGATGTGGTAGTGCCATTGTTCAGTTTGTGACACCCTTCTCACTCATGTGTCCCTTAGATATCTACCACTGCGGAGGAATAAGAGGAGGAGGAGGCAAGACCCCGTGTACAGACCCGTTGTGGACTTGGCTACATTGGAGGACAGGCACATAATACTCACCTATAAACTGGACAGGGCCACAATCACAGAGCTATGTACTCAATTGGAACCTGATATGATATCAGCTATCCGTCATCCCACTGGGATCCCCCCTTTTGTGCAAGTTCTATCTGTGTTCCATTTCCTGGCAACTGGTTCTTTCCAAGTAACAGTGGGTTTGGCAGCAGGAATGTCACAGCGAATGTTCCTAATAGTGCTGACAAGGGTTTTGTCTGCCTTGCTCAAACACATGTGCAGCTACATCGCTTTCCCCCAAGTGGAAGACTTGGCCACTGTGAAGTCTGGATTCCATGCAATGGGACATATTCCAAATATTATTGGGGCCATTGACGGAACACATATTGCATTTGTACCTCCCCTCCGGCACAATGCACAGGTGTACAGAAATCGGAAGAGTTTCCACTCACTCAATGTGAAAATGGTGTGCCTGGCTGACTAGTACATCTCCGACATCACTGCCATGTATCCTGGGTGGGTGCATGACACCTTCGTTTTGAGGAATAGCAGCATCCCAAATGTGATGGCACAACCACAGAGGCACAGGGTGTGGCTAATAGGTGAGAGTGAGTCCCCACCCAACGCATGTCAGTGTATTCCTTCAGGAGTTATCGCCCATACTATTGTGCAGGGCTAATGTTTGTACCTCAATTCTTGCACGTGACTCTGGCTACCCAAACCTGTCCTGGCTCTTGACCCCATTGAGGAATGCTAGGACAGGGCTGAGAATTGGCATAATGATGCTCATGGGTGAACCAGGCGGATAATTGAGCAAACCTTCGGCCTCCTGAAGGCCAGGTTCAGGTGCCTCCATCTGACAGGTGGATCCCTGTGCTACTCCCCTCAGAAGGTCTGCCAGATAGTTGTTGTATGCTACATGTTGCACAACCTGGCCCTCAGACGACATGTGCCCTATCTGCAGGAGGAGGGTGAAACTGCTCCTATGGCAGCAGTGGACTCTGAGGACAGTGAGGATGAGGAGGTAGAGGATGAGGATGTGGACAACAGGACATCAGTAATATGGCAGCACTTCCAATGACACAAGGGTAAGACAGTGGAACTGACCATTCCTCTGATTATTTATCTTTTCAGTGTGGATGTAGCATGATGGCAGTCACGTCCTTTGCATCTCAACTGACTGTCACCTATGCCTTCTCATTTTGCAGATGCTGGTGTTATTACAACTGTGTACTGATGTGATGACTACAGACAGCTGCAGGGCATTATTTGTATGCAATCACAAAGTTCAGGACAATTGCACAAGATGTAACTGTTGGTATTAGCGCACATTTTCGTCACATAAATCACTATCACTCAAGTTGTTTTCAAGGGTGTTTATGGAAGTGAAAAATATAGGAGGGGTAGTGCAATGGAATGGGGTGATGGTAGAGAAAAGTCCAGGGAATTGGTCCAGTCTGTTTGTAGCACAGGTCCAGTGTCCAAGGGGCCATAGGAAGGGGAGCAATGGCAGTTCAAAGTGGACAAGGTGACAGAGTGGAACACAAAGAGTGCATACAGTAAGGTCTCATTTCCTGGTGGTGGTCTTGGTCTTGGCAAGTATCTCTGGAATCTGTCTGGGTCGCAGGGAAAAGTTTGCGGGGTGGTTCACCTTCTGCAGGGGGAGGGGTGCTGTTGGCCTGTGGATCCTGTGGCAGGGCCTCCTATCCACTAGCTGCAGCAGTTGTGGAGGGCTGTTCAGTTGACTGGCTAGTGGAAGGGGCCCGCTGGTGTGCTGTGTAGTTCCTCATGATGTTGGCCATATCAGCCAGCAACCCTGCTATTGAGACCATGGTGGTGTTGAGGGCCTGCAAATCTTTCCTGATCTCCTGATGAGGTACCTCCTGCAGCCGCTGGTTCTCCTGCATGATGTTTAGAATCTGACCCATCTTGTTCTGGGATTGTTGGTAAGCCCCCAGGACATTGGTGAGTTCCTCCTGGCCAGTCGGTTCCCTGGGCCTGTCCTCCCCCTGGCACACAGCTGTCCTCCGACTGTCTCTGGCCCCCAGTGCCTGTGTCCGCTGAACGGTGTGTCCACTGCCACTGACCCCAGGCCCTTGATTGTCTTGGCTGTGAGGTGTGGACTGGGGTCCCTGTACAGGTGGACACACTGCTGATTGATGTGTCCTGGGGACAGAGGTCTGGGGACGTTGGGTGGCTGCTGTGGTGTTGGATACTGAGGGGGGAGGCTCTGTTGTGGAGTGGGTGTGGGTGTGGGCTGGGGTTGCCGACTGACCAGTGGTCCCTGATGGGCCAGGTAGTTCATCCAGATCCAGAAGTCCAGAGTTACTATCATCACTAGGGGCATCTTCTGTTGGGGGACTGGGTAGCCGTGGCAACTCCTTGCCGCTGAGATTGGCTGGGGCACCTGTGGGGATGTAAGTGGTGTATTATGCTACATGTCTGTGACATTTTCTACATCCCTAGCCCCCCTATATCGTTGATGTTGCCCTGCCACCTTTGTTTGTGTATGGTGATGTCTTGTGGGATTGCTAGTTCTCCATGCTGTGCATGCATTGGTGGTGGGTGTACATGCAGGGCTGGGAGGGATATTCATGCAGTGGGTATGGCATGCAGGGCTTGGCATTGAGGTTAGTCAACTGTTGTGGTGCACTGTGAGGGATGGAGTGGAGTGATGGGTGTCAGGGTGAGGGGTGGTGGTGGCATGCAGGTTTGTGGGGATAGGTAGTAACTCCAGTGAGTCCCTCAGGATGCAGTATTTCCAAGACTTGCTCCTCCCATGCTGTCAGCTGTAGGGGAGGAGGTGGGGCCCCACCGCCAGTTCTCTGGATGGCGAGCTGGTGCCTTGCTGCCATGGAACTTACCTTCCCCTGTAGGTCGTTCTACCTCTTCCTGATGTCATCCCTTGTTCTTGGATGCTGTCCCACGGCATTCACCCTGTCCACGATTCTCCGCCATAGCTCCATCTTCCTTGCAATGGAGATTTGCTGTACCTGTGTTCCAAACAGCTGTGGCTCTACCCTGACTATTTCCTCCACCATGACCCGCAACTCCTCATCTGTGAAACGGGGGTGCCTTTGTGGGGACATGGGTGTTGTGTGGTGTGTATTGTACAGTGGGTGTTGTATAATGTGGTAGGGTGTGGGGTGCGTGACGTATGGATGGGTGTTGGTGGTGTGTGTATTTGTTGCTGTGATTTGCGTGGCTATCTCTCGGCTATTTCTTGTGTTCATAAAGGGTTGTGTGTAATGTGTGTGTGTGTTTTATAGTGCTATGGGTGGGTGTGGTGTGTGTATCAGTGTCAGGTGTGTGGTTTTAGTTTTGGCCAATGTTGTGTTGTTTTGTATTTGGGTGGCCATTCTGACCGCGCCGGTGTGTACCGCCAATGGTTTATTACCATTGAATGACCACTGTGTTGATTTGTGGGTCATAATGTGGAGGGGATTGTTTTGTTGGTGTGACGGTATGGGTGTTCGTACTGACACTTTAACACTTAACTTTAGTCTGGCAGATATGTGTTTGTGGCCGTATTATGTCGGTTTTGTGTGTGTCATATTATAGTGAACGGGTGTTCGCCTTCGCAATGGTATGTTGGCGGCCGTCACCGCAGCGGTAAGCGGGATTTACAGCCAATGTCATAATGAGGATCTATATGTTAATTATTGGTTACTTTAAATTAACACTCCTTTCAGTTTACTTACTTACAATTATTTGGTGTATTTTTTGTCCCACACTTCTTTCAGTCTCCACTGCATGTAGAAGGAATTACACTTGGTTATGCTATCCAAAAGAGGGGCATAATAATATGTCATAATACCATGACCTATTTGGGCCTAATATTACTCCCCAACATACCAATTAGCACACGAGTTATATAACTCACTGATATTTTTAACAAAACATTTTTAATGATGTGTATGAAGTTTTAATGTGGTATTATTCATACTGTTTATATATATATTATTAAATGAATATCTTTATAACATTATAGCGAGACAGAGTTATTTTTGCATTGTTTATGTAAAGGAATAAATTGCCATTATGCATTTGTAAATTATCATATGCAATTGAGATTGTACATGCACAAGTGAATAGTATACATTGGCGTGAATCCTTGAATTACAAGCAAATGGTGTGGCTTGGCAGACACTTATTAACGAGGGAAACCCTTCTGTTTTTTGTTTTATATTACCCTGTCCCTTGTTGGCTTTCAAGGGTAACTTTCGTCTGGTTGAAGAATGAACTAATGGTATCAGTGGCCGTCTTGGCAATAAGGAAGAGTGACTATATTATCATATGTCACTCAGGACACTAAACCTAAACAACAGAGAGGTCAGCCATTGAGTATAGGCAGTATATATCTACATCCAGCAAAGTGCAGACCTGAAAACTCAATGGCTTCACTGGTCTCTGTGCTGAGATACCTTAAAGCATCCCATACGGACTCGTTAAGGCTACTAATGGGAGTCTTCAATGCCAACTTATTGACCATAGAAACCAACAACATATGGCAGAAATTAAATGACCAAACATTGAACATACCCAAGATCAAATATCAATTCTAAAGACATTACAAGCATGGGATGGAAGTCAGCATGGCGCTTAAAAACATGAGCTTCCGCCCCCTAAATGGTAGACTCTCGACAGACTCACCAGCAGCTTACACACATTTTTCAGCTGGGAGCCTAGCAACAATGGGTTTAAGGTGGATATCAGTAGCCCATTTTCAGCATGTGAACTCATTTGAGGTACACACAACAATAGCCAGCGACGACTCAATGCTAAAATGCAGGCTGAATCTGTCAAATGAGCACTACTCCAAACAGCAGCATATAGGCAAGCCAGAGGGTCTAGAATGTTTCAAAAGATTAAAATGGCTCACTAAAAATCAGGAGGTGCTAGGCTGGACAATGGACAAAATGCTAGATCACTATCAAAACAAAGCAGAATGAGCCCGAAAACGTGAAGATCCCTGGAGTGAATGGGCCCTGCTCCTCCAAAAAATGTAATCTGGCTGCACAAAATCCAACAGCAACGACGGGGGGGGGGGCAATAACGCAAATCAATGAAGCACTGCAAAAAATAAGC
Source organism: Pleurodeles waltl (assembly GCF_031143425.1). Taxonomy (NCBI): domain Eukaryota; kingdom Metazoa; phylum Chordata; class Amphibia; order Caudata; family Salamandridae; genus Pleurodeles; species Pleurodeles waltl. The sequence continues at coordinate 1,174,785,836 of NC_090444.1, forward strand.
AAAATAAAGCTGCTACTAAACAAGGCCATCAGAGAACAAAGCTGGAGGAATAATGACAACAAACTTCCCTGAAACAAAGTCAACATGATAAGAAGATCCTATAGAAAATTGTTATACAAGAAAAGACAAGAGTAAGAGGCTAACAAATGGGCACAAATACACAAGATTATAAGATCCAACAATAAGAGACGGTTTTGGGCACGGATAAACAGCATTGAATGAGCTCCACCCCCAAAAGAAGTCACAGACGTCTTCCCAGAACAATGGGAAGCCCACATAAAGAACATATTCAGTGATCCAGTGCCAACCATCTTTCAGACCATAGATGTCAGCAGAGACAAGTGAGCAAATATTAAAAAATACCCACAAATCAGGTTGAAAAGGGGATTGTCTAATTGCGTGAAAATGGTATAAATGCTAGCATTAAACACAAGATTTTTGGCTTACAGTCTAAAACTCACAACACACACTTTGCCTTGTGCCACCTGCCATGTTGTTCTATTCTTTGACTTTTCTTTTGTTTCTGAACAGTTGGCACACAGGCCCTCATTCTGACCCTGGCGGTCGGTGATAAAGCGGCGGCCAAGCCGCCAACAGGCCGGCGGTCTAAAATATGCAATTCTGACCCTGGCGGGAACCGCCACCACAGCCCGCCAACTTAACACTCCTACCACCACAGCGGTACAAACAAACAGCGCGGCGGTTCCCGCCAACAGCCCGGCGGCAGACAAAGTACCGCCCACCCTATTACGACCCACCAATCTGCCACCTTTTCCGGGGCGGGAGCACCGCCGATAAGAACACGGCGGAAACAGACTACGAACGGGAAAACGCTCACCTCTACGCACTCCACGAGAGATTCCGGCAGTATGGAGCCAGAGTTGCAGGTCATCCCCGCACTCCTATTCCTGCTCATATACCAGGAGCACGCCCGGCGGCGCGGAAGACATCGGTGAGTACGGCACCTACGACACAGGGGAGGGAAAAGATTACCGGCACACACCCACCCACCCACACCCACTACAACACACACATCAATGCATTCCCACAGATCACTGTCACAACCCACAAACCACCCCCCTCCGAAATAATGCAAAGACCAAAAGAAGAGATCATAAACGGGCAGATATATTGAAATATGTACACCATTAATCCCAATAAATAAATAAACTATGTACAAAATATATACAGCTACTAAATGTAGTCCAACCACTGTCCGTGGATCACAGGGGTCCTGTGCAAAGGGGCAAGGCCCAGTCCCACGACAAGAACTCCACCGAGAGAACACTGCAGGGGCATCAGAAAGAAAATAGGACAGGCACCTCAGGGGGAAGGGAAGGGGGGGCACCTCAGCCACTTGAGTACACGACGCCAGATCCACGAGGGGACTCCATGACCACTGGCCCATCCTGGGGAGAGCAAAGCCACAGTCCATACAGTCCATACAGTGGGTGGCCTGCCCACTGGGCCATCCTGGGGAGAGCAAAGCCACAGTCCATACAGTCCATACAGTGGGTGGCCTGCCCACTGGGCCATCCTGGGGAGAGCAAAGCCACAGTCCATACAGTCCATACAGTGGGTGGCCTGCCCACTGGGCCATCCTGGGGAGAGCAAAGCCACAGTCCATACAGTCCATACAGTGGGTGGCCTGCCCACTGGGCCATCCTGGGGAGAGCAAAGCCACAGTCCAAACAGTCCATACAGTGGGTGGCCTGCCCACTGGGCCATCCTGGGGAGAGCAAAGCCACAGTCCATACAGTCCATACAGTGGGTGGCCTGCCCACTGGGCCATCCTGGGGAGAGCAAAGCCACAGTCCATACAGTCCATACAGTGGGTGGCCTGCCCACTGGGCCATCCTGGGGAGAGCAAAGCCACAGTCCATACAGTCCATAACAGACCCCACTGCCACTGGAGGAGGCAAGTTGGCCAGAGGACATCCTGCAGCCCTGCCCGAGATAGATCCTGCCCTGCCACGTCTGCCAAAGGGCCAGCGGTTCTTGCCCTGAAGGGCCCAGTTCAGCGGTTCTTGAGACGGCGGGGCCCAGTTCAGCGGTTCTTGAGACGGCGGGGCCCAGTTCAGCGGTTCTTGAGACGGCGGGGCCCAGTTCAGCGCTCCTTGCCCTGAAGGGCCCAGTTCAGCGGTTCTTGAGACGGCGGGGCCCAGTTCAGCGGTTCTGGAGACGGCGGGGCCCAGTTCAGCGGTTCTGGAGACGGCGGGGCCCAGTTCAGCGCTTCTTGCCTTGAAGGGCCCAGTTCAGCGGTTCTTGAGACGGCGGGGCCCAGTTCAGCGCTCCTTGCCCTGAAGGGCCCAGTTCAGCGGTTCTTGCCCTGAAGGGCCCAGTTCAGCGGTTCTTGAGACGGCGGGGCCCAGTTCAGCGCTCCTTGCCCTGAAGGGCCCAGTTCAGCGGTTCTTGAGACGGCGGGGCCCAGTTCAGCGGTTCTGGAGACGGCGGGGCCCAGTTCAGCGGTTCTGGAGACGGCGGGGCCCAGTTCAGCGCTTCTTGCCTTGAAGGGCCCAGTTCAGCGGTTCTTGAGACGGCGGGGCCCAGTTCAGCGCTCCTTGCCCTGAAGGGCCCAGTTCAGCGGTTCTTGAGACGGCGGGGCCCAGTTCAGCGGTTCTTGAGACGGCGGGGCCCAGTTCAGCGGTTCTTGAGACGGCGGGGCCCAGTTCAGCGCTCCTTGCCCTGAAGGGCCCAGTTCAGCGGTTCTTGAGACGGCGGGGCCCAGTTCAGCGGTTCTTGAGACGGCGGGGCCCAGTTCAGCGCTCCTTGCCCTGAAGGGCCCAGTTCAGCGGTTCTTGAGACGGCGGGGCCCAGTTCAGCGGTTCTGGAGACGGCGGGCCCAGTTCAGCGGTTCTGGAGACGGCGGGGCCCAGTTCAGCGCTTCTTGCCTTGAAGGGCCCAGTTCAGCGGTTCTTGAGACGGCGGGGCCCAGTTCAGCGCTCCTTGCCCTGAAGGGCCCAGTTCAGCGGTTCTTGCCCTGAAGGGCCCAGTTCAGCGGTTCTTGAGACGGCGGGGCCCAGTTCAGCGGTTCTGGAGACGGCGGGGCCCAGTTCAGCGGTTCTGGAGACGGCGGGGCCCAGTTCAGCGCTTCTTGCCTTGAAGGGCCCAGTTCAGCGCTCCTTGCCCTGAAGGGCCCAGTTCAGCGGTTCTTGAGACGGCGGGGCCCAGTTCAGCGCTCCTTGCCCTGAAGGGCCCAGTTCAGCGGTTCTTGAGACGGCGGGGCCCAGTTCAGCGGTTCTGGAGACGGCGGGGCCCAGTTCAGCGGTTCTGGAGACGGCGGCCGGTCTATGGCCAACTGCTAATTGCCTGGTGGTGCCCTCCTGGGCAGTGGGGATGGTGCTCCTTCACTGCCCACCTGGGCTGTGGGTGGTGGGGCCCTCCTGGCCAGCTGGGCTGGGTCCTCCCTGGGCAGCGGCTATGGGGGTGGTGGGCTCTCCCGGGGCAGCTGTGCCGGTTCCTCCCGGGGCAGCGGCTATGGGGGTTGTGGGCTCCTCCTGGGCAGCAGGCCTGCTGCCTGACCTCTCCGACTTGCTGCCCTTGCCCTCCTTAGTCGTGGGCCTGTGGCCCTTTCCTCCCTTTGGAGCTGTGGCTGGTGACTGTCTCTGGGTGGTGTCCGGGGGGGATGTAGAAGGCGTGCTCCTGCGGCGACCCTTCCGCCTTCTGCTCCTCTTCCCAGGGGGTGGGCTGGCTGTCCCCTTGCTGCTGGGCGAAGATCCAGACATGCGGGCTGGCGGGCTCCAATACCCCTGCACCCTTGTCAAGGGGGCTGCAGGGCTGGTGGTGGCTGAGGTGCTCTTCTTACCCCGACGAGAAGGAGGGGGGGGCTCAGGGTCAGGAAAGAAGTTAGTAGTGGCGAGGAAGAGCTTCTTGGGACAATGGAGAGTGGTAGGTACAGTGGGAATGGGAGTGGAGGGAGAGGATGTGGTTGTAGGTGAGTCACGTTTGCTGTCTTTGGGTGCAGGTGCAGGAGGGATAGGCTGTCGTGAGGTGGATGGCTGTTGGGTGGGTGGGTGGCTGCGTTTGTGTGGTGTGGAAGAGGGGGTGACAGACACAGTGGGAGAGGACACAGGGGACGTGTAAATGGCAGTGGGGGTGGTGACTGCACGTGTGCGGACTGGAGTGGAGGGTGTGCTGGTGATGGAAACACTGGCTGATGGTGAGGTGAATGGAGGTGTGAGTGTAGACGTCACAGGGAGGGAGGAGGGAGACGAGGAGGTGGGGGTCACAGAGGTGGTAGTGACTGTTGGCATGTCTGCATCGGAATGTTGCGTGTGTGAATGTCTGCGTGATCTGTGGTGCTTATGTTTGGATGAGCTTCTCTTGGGTGTTGAGGTGTGTGCAGGCTAGTCTGATGGTGTGGGTGGGACAGGCAGAGGAACAGGAGACTGGGAGGAGGGAGTTAGTAGAGGCAGGCAGGAGACAGGGACAATGGCTGCCGTCAGTGCTGAGGCCAGAGCCTGGAACGATCGCTGATGGGCAGCCTGACCCGAATGAATGCCCTCCAGGTACGCATTGCTGCGATGAACCTCCCTCTCCACCCCCTGGATGGCATTCAAAAGGGTAGTCTGCCCAACAATGAGCGTTCGGAGGAGGTCAATGACCTCCTCACTGAGGGCAGCGGGGGTAACAGGGGCAGGGCCTGAGGTGCCTGGGGCGAAGGAGATGCCCGGCTTCCTGGCAGAGCGGGCACGGGGCGAACGCTGAGGGGCTGCTGGGAGGGCGGAGATGGTGCGCTGGGTGGCGGCTGTACCTGTAATGGCGGGGGGCACGGATGGTGCCACCCCCGCAAGGGAGCCCCCTTCCGAGGACGTGTCCGTGTCGCTGCAGGCTCCAGTCGTCCCCGTCGTGGAGCTCCCCTCGCCCTCCGTCTCACTGGTCCAGTCTGACTCTGTGGCATGGCCCTCCTGGGCCATGTGAGATGCAGCTCCCTCCTGCCCCGATGCCACTTCTCCTCCGCCTGATGATGCTGATGCACACAAGCACAGAAAGACAAACAAAAAGGGGGGGGGGAGAGAGAAATAAAGGGATATTGAGTACATGGATCTCCGGTACAGTTAGCGGACATGACAGACACAGATGCCCCCTGCACTAACTTGCGCACTTGGGGTACGCTACGCATTCCGTGGAACATGCCCTACACGCCTAGAGTTGACAACTGCACCCATGGATGACACGGCCCAGGGATGGCTGTACTGACAAACTACTGAGGTTGGTGGCTGGGGACACAGGGGCTTACGGGGGTGCCCAGCCTACAGATATCGCCCTGGCCTAGGGGGACCCCCAGCCCTCCTCCCCCACCCAGACACCTCCACTGCGCGACAACAGAGTAGATAATGCTTGTACTCACCCCCTTGTGTCTGCTGTGCTGCCCTCACGCGCCCATCCAATTCAGGGTAGGCCACCGCCAGGATCCGGAACATCAGGGGGCTCAGTTGACGGCAGGCACCCCGCCTACGTTGGGAGGCCATCCCCAGCAGAGACTCAGCGGTCTTCTTGGTCCCGCGGCGGATGTCCTCCCACCTCTTGCGGCAGTGGGTGCCCCGTCGATGGTGGACCCCCAGGGCCCGGACTTCCTTGGCGATGGCACGCCAAATCCCGATCTTCTCATGGGCGCGGACCTATGTGACACGTACAGGGAGGGAGAAATACCACGTTCAAGTTTCTCAGCATTTTCCTTTCCAGTGGCCCAACGCCCCCCATCCCCGCCAGGCCCCCCGCCATGCCCAACATGCCCCCCATCCCCGCCAGGCCCCCCGCCAGCCCCAACATGCCCCCCATCCCCGCCAGGCCCCCCGCCATGCCCCCCGCCATGCCCAACATGCCCCCCATCCCCGCCAGGCCCCCCGCCATGCCCAACATGCCCCCCATCCCCGCCAGGCCCCCCGCCAGGCCCCCCGCCATGCCCAACATGCCCCCCATCCCCGCCAGGCCCCCCGCCATGCCCCCCGCCATGCCCAACATGCCCCCCATCCCCGCCAGGCCCCCAAGCCAGCCAGTGGCCCCAAATCCATATTGAATTAAACTCACTTGTTGGTCTGGAGGACCGTAGAGTAGCGCATACTGGGGGAGGACCCCATCCACAAGTTTCTCCAACTCCTCTCCAGTGAAGGCAGGGGCCCTTTCCCCAGTCGCAGCAGCCATTGTCCCTTCCAGACCGAGGTCACAGCAACACTTGCAGTATAGGTCCTCTCCTGTGAAAGTTCAAGTCGCAAGTGGATAAGTAGATAGAAAATGGCGGTCACGTCCGCGGCGGTGCGTACCGCGGCGGTGCGTCCCGCCACCGCCGGCGCCCTTCGCCATTGGCTCCTGAAACCCATAGGCTTCAATGTTAACCAATGCGGCTTCGCGCCGCGGTCTTCGCCCGCCGCCCGCCGCGGTGTGCCACGCCAGCGCATTGACCTCACATCCCATTGTCACACTTCACAGGTCAGGCAGCCGCCATTTCCAGGGCCCACATGGCTCAATTTCAACTGCGTCACACAGGCCTAGGCCTTGCATAGCCACTCAGACACGCCATTCAGTGCATAGAGAATCGTATACTGTGCTAGCTGTGAGTACGTACCTGTGGGTTGCTTGACTGTGTGCTCCATGTTGTCCTTCCTAGGCACCGTCCGCTGGGTTGGGCGAGGAGACGGATGAATCCTCCCGTGTACCGACCGCTGGTGGACCTGTCGACAATGGAAGAACGCCACATTATCCTGACCTACCGTCTTAACCGTGCCACTATCCATGAACTGTGTGCCCGGCTGGAGCCCGACCTGATGTCCCCCATCCGCCAACCCACAGGGATTCCCCCTCTGGTGCAGGTCATGTCAGTACTACATTTCTTGGCAAGTGGGTCATTTCAGACAACCGTGGGAATTGCTTCCGGGATGTCTCAGCCCATGTTTTCGAAGGTGTTATCCAGAGTGTTGTCTGCCCTGATGAAATCCGTGAGGAACTACATCATTTTCCCTGAGGTGGGCGAATTGGCTACAGTGAAGGGTGATTTCTACGCCCTTGGACATATTCCCAACGTAATTGGTGCCATTGATGGGACCCATGTGGCTTTGGTTCCCCCAAGAGACAGGGAGCAGGTGTACAGGAACAGAAAAAATTACCATTCAATGAACATCCAGGTGGTGTGTTTGGCTGACCAGTACATCTCGCATGTAAATGCCAAATTCCCAGGGTCAGTGCATGACGCCTACATCCTCAGGAATAGCAGCATCCCTTACGTGATGGAACAGCTACAGAGACACCGTGTATGGCTAGTGGGGGACTCTGGGTACCCCAACCTGTCGTGGCTACTGACCCCAGTAAGGAATCCCCGGACCAGGGCAGAGGAACGGTACAATGAGGCCCATGGGCGTACTAGGAGGGTGATCGAACGCACCTTTGGCCTCCTAAAGGCCAGGTTTCGCTGCCTGCATATGACAGGTGGATCCCTAATGTACTCACCTAAGAAGGTGTGTCACATCATCGTGGCCTGCTGCATGCTTCACAACCTGGCTTTGCGCCGCCAGGTGCCTTTCCTGCAGGAGGATGGTCGAGACGGTGGTGTTGTGGCAGCGGTGGAACCTGAGGAGAGTGACGAGGAGGAAGACGACGGGGCTGAAACAGACAACAGGGACAGAATCATTGAACAGTACTTCCAATAGGACACAGGTAACATTTCAAATATAATTTAGTAAATGTTAACTACTCTCCAGCATCTCTGCTGCCTGTCTATTTGCCCCAGTGTATGATGACTGAGTTTTGGCTTTTCCCTCCCTATTTCAGATCTGGGGTCCCCACTACGAGTCCTGTGCTTCGTTTCCCCATGGACTACAGCTTTGTGGCAGCTGTTTGTTGACTTCACCATGTACAAGGACATATTTGCACTGTCATGTCAATTACAATCTATTGAAATCACAGCCAGACTCCTGATATTTTGGTGCAAAATAGGTGTTTATTGAAGTGCTCAATATGGGATGGGTGGTTTCAAGTGGGTGGGGGCTATGGTGAAGGAATGTCCATGGCAGAGTCCAGAGTAACAGTCACACAGGTGCATTGTCCAGAGGCCTGTGGAGAGATGGAGCATGGGCAGTTCAAGGATGGACAGGGTGACAATGTGGGACAGTGGGATGACATCAGGTGGTATCCTTTGCTGGCGGGGGTCTTGACATCCTACTCTGTCTTCTTGCGAGATCTCAGGGCCCTCTTGCGGGGTGGTTCTTCTCCTGCAGGAGGTGGGGGTCTGGTGGGCTGCTGCTGTGCGGGGGCCTCCTGTCCACTAGCGCCGGCGGAGGTGGATGGCTGTTCTTGGTCCAGGCTAGTGGCAGGGGCCCTTGGGTGTTGTTCAGTGTCCGCCCTGCTGTTTACGAGGTCCTGCAGCAGCCCTACCATGGTAACCAGGGTGGTGTTGATGGCTCTGATGTCCTCCCTGTACCCCCGATAGTGTTCCTCCTGCAGCGCCTGGATCTCCTGGAACCGGGCCAGTACCGTCGCCATCGTCTCCTGGGAGCGGTTGTATGCTCCCATGATGGTGGTGAGGACCTCGTGGAGAGTGGGTTCCCTGGGCCTCTCCTCCCCCCCCTGTCGCACAGCTGCCCGCCGAGTTGCCCTGTTTCCCTGGGCCTCTGCCCCCTGGCCGGTGTGCCCACTACCACTGCCCCCAGGTCCCTGTTGTTGTTGGGGTGGTGGGTTATCCTGGGTGCCCTGTAGTGGTAGACACACCGCAGATTGACGCGCCCTGGAGACAGAGGCATGGGCCCGCTGGGTGGGAGCTGTGCTGGTGTTCCCAGAGGGGTTTGGGTCTGTAGTGGCCTGGGCCTGTGTGAGGGGAACCGACTGTCCAGAGGTCCCCGATGGTCCGGGCTGGTCATCGGTGTCCAGGTCGACAGAGCTGCTGTCATCGCTGACGGCCTCTTGGGTGGGGGGTGTGGAGAATTCTGGCCCCTCCGCCGCGGTGTGTTGACGGTCGGGTCCTGCAGGGGTATAGTTTCAATGTGTCGCATATGGGTGTATCTGTGGGTTCTCGTGTCCCCAAGTGCTGGCATTCGTGTGTGGGGGCTTTGGTGAGGGTGGCTTGTGGGGGGGATGTGTATATGCATTGGGCATGCTTTGGTGATGGGTGTCCATGCTTAGTGGACGCATGCAGGCCTATGTTTTGGGATGTGTGGGTTGTGATGGTGAGACATTGGCGGGGAATAGGTGTGCTGGGGGTGGGGGTGAGGATGGTGGTGGGGGTGAGGATGGTGGTGGGGGTGAGGGTGGGGGTGAGGATGGGGGTGGGGGTGAGGGTGGGGTTCGAGGATGGGGGTGAGGGTTGGGGTCTGATTTGGCATGCAGGTGGGGGGGAAGCAGTATTGAAGCTTCAACTTACCAGTATCCATTCCTCCGCCGACTCCTGCGAGGCCGTCAGGATGCAGGATGTTCAAGACTTCCTCCTCCCATGATGTGAATTGTGGGGGTTGAGGTGGGGGTCCTCCGCCAGTCTTCTGCACGGCGATGTTGTGCCTGGATACCATGGAACGCACCTTCCCCCGTAGGTCGTTCCATCGCTTCCTGATGTCTTCCCGATTTCTGGGGTGCTGTCCCACTGCGTTGACCCTGTCGACAATCCTCTGCCATAGCTCCGTCCTCCGGGCAATGCTGGTGTATTGTATCTGTGTGCCGAACAGCTGGGGCTCTACCCGAACGATTTCCTCCACCATGACCCTGAGTTCTTCGTCTGTGAAGCGGGGTTGTCTTTGGGGTGCCATGGGGTGGTGTGTATGATGTGTGGGGTGGAGTATGTGTATTTAAGTGAGTTGAGTGTGGTGGTGTGTGTTGTTTTGTGTGTGGATAGTGTGTGGGTGATGGTGTTGAGTGGCTGTGGCTGTTAGTTTGTGGATGCTGGTGTCTCGCTCTGGCCTTCTTTCAGAATTTTTTAGCGTAGGGGTTTGTGGGTGATGTGGGTGTGTGTTTTATATTGTATTGTGTGTGTGGGAGTGGTGTGTGTATGTGTATCAGGTGTGTGGGATTCAAATCGTCCAATGTGGCTGAGTTTTGTTCGTTTGTGTGTATTCTGACCGCGGCGGTGTGTCCCGCCAATGGAATACCGCGTTTGAATGAAGGCCGCGTGGATTCGTGGGTCGTAATGGGATGGGCGTATTTCTGTTGGCGTGGCGGTGGAGGTTTGGTCACCTCCACCTTTCCGCCGACCGCTGGTCTGGCGGTCTGTTGTGGCGGTCGGATTTTCGGAGGTTTGCCTTCTGCGGGTCAGAATGACCGTGGCGGGTTTCCGCGACCGCGGCGGGATTATGGAGGATTTCTGACCGGCGGTAGGCGCCTTTTACCGCCGAGGTCAGAATGACCACCACAGTGTTTTGAGTACTGCAGTCATTGCAAACTATGGCACGTTATGTGAGTGTAACCATACCATAACTGGTGAATTTCATTGGATTGTTGCATTTGAGCCATATCTCTGTTTTAACTGTGTTTTTTTCAATGAATTTCATTTTTAGAATGAGGTACTTAATTTTCAATCCACTCAGTGCACAGATGAGATGGACAGAGGCCATGGCCAGGGGCCATGCCCACTAACCAACTCTCAACTGTCAGCCAACCTTCCTATGCACGGCCTTTGGGTGTGTCCCAAGGAGGTTTGGAACAGGGCGTGGCCCAACCCTCTTCAATCAGCCAAACATCACTGTGCATGGCCTTTGGTCACGTGCAGTGGGGATTTGGTATAGTGCCTGAGCCCCAGGCCATAAACCCTTCTGTCAATTAACCCCACTGTGCACGGCTTTGGCCAGGTGCTTCGGGCGCTGGCTGCAGTGCCTTCCCAGGTGCCAGGCTCTGCACCTTCTTCCCACCCTTTGTGCAAAGTTTGTTGTCAATCTAAATCAGTGCAGCTTTTTGTGCTGTATTCATGAGCAAAATGTCCTATGGGTTTAAAACAGGAAATCAATTATTTTTCAACACCCTCCACCCATTTAACTTTTTCTCCCCTACATGTACCTGCATGAAAATTCGCATTCTGGATTTTAGCTAAGCTAGCGATTTGCAGATTTTGTGCAAATCTCTTCACAGAGTCAAACGTTATAGCCTAATCAAAAAAATGCCTCTTCAATGGAAAGTGCATAACTACAGAGTGGCAACCATCATTGCCCACTTTTTAAATATAAGCAGTTTTAAATTGTAGTCTTATTGGATTCAAATTACAAGTATTTTTTAATATGTTTTATGCTTACATATATATATATATATATATATATATATTTGTTTTATGCATACATATTACCTAGTGGCGGTTGCCATTAGGTAGTTATAGTTAGGACCCAGTTTTGATAGAAAAAGCATTTTTTGTTTTGCTAATAAGTTTGGTGGCATTTGATAAATTATCACGAAATCTTCCAAAAAACTTTCACGTTCACGCTCACGTCAGCTGCTGTTTGGAATGTTTTGGGGCGATCCATCAAGCGGGGATCGAGTAAAAGGGGGAGGGCAAAACGCGTTTTCCCCATTAATTTTTCCATAGGGATTTTGAACTGTGACAGCACCAAAACCAGTGGACGGATTTACACCAAATTTGGCAGAAAGGTAGCTCCTGGTCCATGTTGGAGAATGCCTTTTTTGCAGGGTTATCCCCAAACCTTTTGCCACGTTCCTCTTATTTTTTCAGATCTGTTTTGCTGGTTTGTTGTCTCTACGCACTAGTAAATCCCTAGTAAAGTGCACTATGGCCCTCAGTACAACCCTGTTGGTCGGTGATAAAGCGGTCGTAACAAAAATGGAACTATGACCACGGCATAAACCGCTCAGACAAACAGCCACTTTAACACACCGACCACCACGGCTGTATCAACAAGTACTACGGCGGTAACCACCAACAGCCAGGCGGAAGACAATGCACCGCCCACACTATTACAACAGGTCTACCCGCCACCTTTTCCGGAGCGGTACCAACAACATCAAAAGCACGGCAGAAACAGAACACAGAAGTCAAAGGACTCACCTCTGGAGACTCTGGGAACAACCACAACGCCATGGAGCCCGAGCTGCACATATTTCCGATGCTCGTCTACCTTTTCCTGCATTATGAGCACCAACGCTGGCGAAGACAACCACGGTGAGTACTGCCACCTAGCACACAAGGGAGGGGGAGGAAAAAGAGAGTGACACACACATGCAACATGCAACACTCCCACCCCCAACACCATACACACAATCAGATGCACAAACATTACATATCCACCCCGTACCCCTCAGGAATAATGCAAGGACAAAATGATTGGAAGAAAGTGAGTGTAATACGATAAAATAACATGAATAAGTGCATCAAAATACAAACGTATATACATATTTACAAATGTAGGGACACTGCTCAGTCCTCAATGTCCGTGGGCCACAGGGCCACATAACATAGGCCAAGGCCCCACCTCTCTCCTGCAACAACACGGAGAGAACACTGCAGGGGCATCAGGTCGAAAATACACAAGCACCTCAAGGGGATGGGGAATGGGGGGGCACCTCAGCCAGAAGATGGCACTGGTCCTGGAGGGGGCTACATGCCCTGTGCGATGTCCTGGGGAGTGCAAGGCCACAGTCTCTCTAGTGGGTGGTTTGCCCACTGCTTGGTCCTTGGGAATTCTAGGCCACAGTCTCTCTAGTGGGTGGTTTGCCTACTGCTTGGTCCTAGGGAGTGCAAGGCCACAGTCTCTCTAGTGAGTGGCTTATCCACTGGTTCTGGAGGGGGCCTTGTGCCCAGTGTGCTTCATCTTGGGAAGGATGGGGTGAGTGGATGGCTTCTTCCACTGGTTCTGGAGGGGGCATTGTGCCCTGTGATGCAGATCTTGGGGAGTACAAGGTCACAGTCTCTCACCTGGGTGTCAGACCCACAGGATTTGCAGGGGCCAGCACCCACAACAGCCCATGGAGGCAGGACTACACTCTGTCCGCCGGCGGTGACAGCTGCTCAGTGGTGGCAGTGGCGGGGCTGGTGTCAGTGCTAGGGGGAGGCTCCAGCCCATCCCCTGCAGCCTCGGACAGCTGCCCACTAGGGCTACTGCTGCTGGCAGTGGTGCTGGCAGTGGTGGGGGGAGGCTCCAGCCCATCCCCTGCAGCCTCGTACGGCTGAACCACCAAACAGTGGAGGTGGGGGTTCCGAATGAGTCCCAGCACCAGGCCTCCTGTCCTTCCTGCCTGCTGGTGCAGGCCCTTGCCCTTCCCTCCTGCAGCTGGTAGTGCCTCCTTGCCCTTCCTAGACCCTGCTGGTGGTGCCTCCTTGCCCTTCCCTGTCGCAGCTGGTGGTGCCTCCTTGCCCTTCCTTGTTGCACCTGGTGCAGGCACCTTGTCAGTGTTGCTGCCTGGTGCCAGGGATCTTCTCCCACCTGCAGTAGCTGTTGACACTACTGTGGGGGAGGGAGGCTAGAAACAGGGAGAATGGCTGCCATCACAGAGGAGTCGTGCTCTAAAGAGGTCCACCCACATAACCCCACTAGACCTGGGTAATGTTAAAGCCTTGCAAAAGGTTCTATATTTCAACTTTGATATATAAAGCATTAAACAGGTCTCAGAAAGACTTTTGACTAGGTAAAAGTGTGTGAAATCAGTTTAGTTTGTGTGCTATTCCAGGCGGTTAAGGTCAACTGTAGACCATATTTTGGAGAGCCTTCTAGACAGATTTTTGTTTACATTTATTTTTTCAATTGTTTTAGTATTATTACGTTAACTTGATGATCACTAGATTTGTGAGCTTGTTGCACATTTGCTTTGAATTTTCACCTTTGGTAGTTATTAGTTTAGGATGTCAACACACACCAAAGGTACCCCTATTTAATTAACTTTAATTAATAGTTTCAGCTGACAAAGGACAGTACTGTCTCACCCATTTCTGCATGTACGGGTACCTTTATATGCCGCATATAGGTTCCACGATATGTACAAGCCCCATTTCAAGATGGCGCCCATGAAAAAACAAATTAATGGTAGACGCGTGCTTTGTACGTAGTGCGCTCTAGTTGAAAAGGGTGCTCCTTCTCCGCCCACGTCTTGGCGGACTTTCAAAACACGGGACTCACTCGAGAAGACCGGCACGCATGCATGTCTTCAGCATGCCAGCTGCAGTTAATATAAGATTTGTACGAGGCAGATGACACCGAGAATTAGTAAGTACCATAAAGTAGAGATGCTAAGCATAATACTAGGCCATGGCAGTCTCATGCCGTTATCAGAATAGTATTATTTCATTTTCAAATATAGGGCTCCGGGTCATATAGACCGCCGTGATTATTATTTTTTGGAGAGCACAAGGAAGAATAGTGAACTCCGTTCCAGGTATTGGCCGGCAATATTGAAGTAGTTAAGTATCCCAGCATTTGAAATACGCACAGAGCGTTTTCAAAATATACGTTTGTTTGCGTCACCATTGAGGCTGGTGTTTTCATACAATTGTACTTCACATCATTTTCAGTTGATAATTATGCTTCACAACGGGGTGCACTAGAGTGATCTGAATCTTATTAGTGTTTTTATTATTTACATTGTTCAATAGCACTATTGTTTTTAATAGTATCTGCTTGAGCCTTAGCATGTTTTTTGAAGGCAGTTAAAAAGCTGAATGGCTAACATTTATTCATGGCTATATTGACAGGGATTAAGGACAAATCACTCATTTGCATTCATGTCCAATAGGCATTGTTATCTCCAATTAGTCCTGGTGAGGCCCAGAAGGGATGGGGCCGAAACGTGTCAACAACATGATTTTGGGAGGTTGCAGCAAATGTTAAGGAACCAAGAACTATACTATACATATTCTCTATATTATAAAAAAAAGTTCATAAAATGAGATATGTCTTTCTTTCAGAGCAACCATCACTGACTCGTGGATTTATGCTTAATTGAAATGTAAAACCACATTGTGAATAATTTTATTGGAGAGCAACGATATCTCTTCTTTATGGAGATCACTGATATTACAATTTCAAAATCTGTGTGCAAATTGATGTATATACTTTAGTTGCTGTTTGAAATTGATTGTTTGCTTTCAATGATTCCTCGCTTCATTTTTCATAATTAGTATGAATACATTTTGAAATTAATTTTCACTACTAACAGGTGGATTGATTACCCTGTCCAGGAAGAACTTGTTTGGTATTTTTTCCTACTAGTTTACCGTATGTCTTTGCAAGGCCATCAGGGAGAAGGCCAGAGCCTGGATCGATCTCTGTTGGGCCGTCATGCCAGAGTGAATGCCCTCCAGGAATGCATTTGTTTGTTGCAAATGGGCTGCCAGCCCCTGGATGGCATTCACAATGGTTAACTGCCCAAAAGAGATGGATCGCAGGAGGTCAATAGCCTCCTCACTCAGGGCAGCAAGGCTAACTGGGGCAGGGCCTGAGGTGCCTGGGGCAAAGGAGATGCCCACCCTCCTGGGTGAGCGGGCACGGGAAACACGCTGAGGGGCTGCTGGGAGGCGGTGCTGGTACGGGGAGTGGCGGCTGTACCTGTAGTTGGGGTGGACATAGAGGTGTCCGCCACCACCAGGGAGCTTCCATCGGAGGAGGTATCACTGTCAGAACTGTTCCCTCCAGTCTCCGCCGTGGTGCTCCCCTCGCGCCCTCTGTCCCACTGGTGCCCTTACAGTCAGTGGATTCGGCCTCCTGGGCCCTGTGGGATGTAGCTCTCCCCATTGCTGGTGCCTCTGCTCCTACGCCAGATGATGCAAATGCACATAAGGACAGGGTGTCTAAACAAAAAGATGGGGGAGAGACAAAGGATACCCTTGGTCAATGGCGGCAACAACACCTCCATTGGCGTACACGACACACACACAGGGAACAGAGCTACGCACTAGGCAATGCACTAACAGTCACAATGCTAGTCACCAGCCCATGGAAAGGGATACCTAACGCCAATTGCAGCATACCTGAGACCCACAGACACTTGCCCAGTAGTGGATGCCTACTAGCCTGGTCTAGGGGCACCCACAGGCCCACATCCCCCACCCAGATGCCACCCCACCACAAGTAGTATATTGGGGCACTGTGCTCACCCCCTTGTGGCTGCTCTGATGCCCCCAAGCGCCCATCCAGCTCCGGATAGGCCACCACCAGTATGCGGGCAATCAGGGGGGTCAGGGTTCGACGGGCCCCCCTTCCTCATTGGGAGGCCATCCTCAGCTGGGCCTCCACAGTCTTCCGTGCCCAGCGTCTCAGGTCCTCCCACCGTTTCCGACAGTGGGTGCTCCGCCTGCCGTAGACCCCCAGAGTCCGCACATCCTTGGCAATGGAACGCCATATGCCCTTTTTTGATGGGCGCTGACCTGCAGAGAAATACACATAGGAAAAGGTATCAGTCAGACTGTCCTGCCTGTTAGACTCATTGCCCACCATAGCCCTCACATCCCCTTATGCACAGACATTGCCCACCATACATGCAGCACGCTGCCCAGGTCCCTTCCACCAACCCCCCCACACGAGGCCCTCACACACAGCACTTCATGCATTCATGCCCAATGCATCGTGCTCACAGTGTACTCACCTGTTGGTCTGGAGGCCCATACAGCATTCGGTACTGGGGTAGGACCCCATCCACCAGTCTCTCCAACTCTGATGCGGTGAAGGCAGGGGCCCTTTCCCCAGTGACATGAGCCATGGTTGGTTCCAGACACAGGTCATAGCAGCACTTGCAGTGTAGGTCCTCTTCTGTTGAAGGTCAGGTAGCAAGTGAGTGAACAGATAGAAAATGACGGTCACGTACGTGGTGGTGCGTACCGTCACCGCCGGCGTATATCACCATTGGCCACTGTAACCCATAGGGCCCAATGGTATCCAGTCAGGAGTTGCAGGGCGGTTCTCCACCACCTCCTGCAACGGTGCACAACGTTAGCGGAATTACCTCATTTCCACATGTCCCTTCATACAGGACAGGCGGATGGCATTTCGGGGGGGCAGGCCATGGCACCTAACTGCGTCACAGTACACATAGGCACCATTTGGGCCTATCCAACAATGTACTGTTGCAGTCTTAACATGCAATGCAGTGTAGTGTTTGGAAATATGGAATACTGACCAGCTGCTCACCGTTTGCCCCCTAGATTGCAACCGCTGCGGATGAATAGGAGATTGAGACATCCCCCTGTGTACAGGCCCCTGGTGGACTTGGCAACAATGGAGGACAGGCACATTATCCTCACCTATAGATTGGACATGGCCCCAATCACAGAGCTGTGTGCCCAATTGGAACCTGACCTGATAGCTGCTATCCATCAGCCCACCGGGATCCGCCTTCTTGTGCAAGTCCTATCAGTGCTCCATTTCCTGGCAACTGGCTCCTTCCAAGTGACAGTGGGCTTCGCAGCAGGAATGTCTCAGCCAATGTTCTCAATAGTGCTGACCAGAGTGTTGTCTGCCCTGATTAAACACATGCGCAGCTACATCGTTTTCCTCCAGGTGGAGGATTTGGCCACAGAGAAAGCTGATTTCTATACAATGGGACAAATCCCGAACATTATTAGGGCAATAGATGGTACACATAATGCATTTGTCCCCACCCCCAGAGAAAAGAACAGGTGTTCAGATATCGAAAGAGTTTTCACTCCATGAATGTGCAGATAGTGTGCCGGGCGGACCGGTACATCTCACATGTCAATGCAAAGTATCCTGCGTCTGTGCATGATGCCTTTATCATGAGGAATAGCAGCATCTCATATCTGATGGCTCAACTCCAGAGGCACCGGGTGTGGCTAATGGGTGAGCCCGGGTTCCCACCCAGTAGGTGTTGGTGTATGGGTATGGTGTGGGCCCTAAGGGTTAGTGTGTGGCTAACAGTTGTCCCTCGATATTTGCAGGTGACTCTGGTTACCCCAACCTCTCATGGCTACTGACCCCTGTAAGGAATGCCAGGACAAGGGCAGAGGAACATTACAATGAGGCACATGGGCGAACAAGAAGAATAATAGAAAGGACACTCGGCCTCCTGAAGGCCAGGTTTCGTTGCCTCCATCTAACAGGTGGATCCCTGTACTACTCACCCAAGAAGTTGTGCCAGATCATCGTGGCATGCTGTATGTTGCACAACCTTGCCTTACATCGCCAGGTTCCTTTCTGCAGGAGGATGAGGCTGGAGATGGGCGTGTGGCAGCAGTCGACCCTGTGCACAGTGAAGAAGAGGAGGCAGAGGATGAGGATGAGGACAACAGAAGTGCAATAATACGACAATACTTCCAATGACACACAGGTAAGACACTGTAATTTCACTTTACATTGTCAGTTTTGTGTTTGACATTGTCCCTGACAGGCTGATTTTCCCACTTCTATTGCCACTTACTGTAACTTTTGGCATCTTTATTTTCAGATATTTGTGGCCCACTATCACTTCTGGTGTATTGACTGCAGCCAACTACAGGTCATTCCTATGTTTACATTACTGTACAGTTGTACATGAGTCTGTGCCCATTTGTGCAGTATATGGTGTGTTCTCCTTTGGGTCTGTATTCTCTGTTGGTGTATTTTCTGTTCAGAGGGGGTGTTTGTAAATAGAAATGATCAATATTTTTGATAAAAAGGATAATATTATTGTGTTTATTATAAATAGATATTACTAATGTTTGATATTATTATCGCTTTCATGTCTGCCAGCACTCCTGCAATGGTGACCAGGGTAGTGTTGATGTCCTTCAAATCCTCCCTGATCCCCAAGTACTGTCCCTCCTGCAGCCACTGGGTTTCCTGAAACCTGTCCAGTATCTGGCCCATTGTCACCTGGGAATGGTGGTATACTCCCAGGATGTTGGTGAGTGCCTCCAGGAGATTCGGTTCCCTGGGCCTATCCTCCCCCTGTCGCACAGCAGTCCTCCCAGCTTCCCTGTTGTCCTGTGTCTCTGAACCGTGTGCCCACTGCCACTGACCCCAGGTCCCTGATCATCCTGTGTTTGTGGTGTGCCCTGGGGTCCCTGTAGTGGTGAACACACTGCTGATTGACATGTCTTGGGGACAGAGGTATGGGCCCGCTGGGTGGGTACTGTGCTGGTGTTTCCTGAGGGGGAGGCTCTGTGGTGGCATGGGACTGTGCCTGGGTTACTGACTGTCCGGAGATCCCTGATGGGCCAGGTTGGTCATCCAGATCCAGGCATCCAGAGCTGCTGTCATCATTGTGGGCCTCTTCTGGGGGTGGACTGGATGTTGCTGGTGCCTCCTCTCGGGTGACGTTGGGTGGGGGACCGGTGGGGATGTAAATGTAGTGTTATTGTTTCTGTGTGTGTCATCTTGTGCGTGGGTGTGTTGCCCTCTATGGTTGTTACTGCCCTGGCAGTGTTGCCTTGCATGAGTAGTTATTTTGTGGGCTAGGTGATTCTCTCTAGTGTGCATGTTTAGTGATGGGTGCCCTTGCAGGTCTGTGATGGGGGCCCGGGCATTGGTGCTACATGCAAGGCTTGGTATTGGGAGGGGTGGGTTGTGATGGTGGGGTGTGTGAGGTGGTACAGTGATGGGAGTAAGGGTAAGGGTGGGGGTTTGTGATGGCATGCAGGTAGGGGGGTGATAGTAATAGAGATTTGACTTACCAGAGCCCAGTCATCCTCCTACTCCTGCCAGGCCCTCAGGATGCATGATTGCCAAGACTTGCTCCTCCCACGTGGTTAGTTGTGGGGGAGGAGGTGGGGATCCACGGCCAGTCCTCTGTACAACTATTTGGTGTCTTGCTGCTGTGGAACAGACCTTCCCCCGTAGGACGTTCCACCTCTTCCTGATTTCATCCCTTGTTCTGGGGTGTTGTCCCACGGCGTTGACCCCGTCCACGATTCTCCGCCATAGCTCCATCTTCCTAGCAATGGATGTCTGCTGCACCTGTGATCCGAATAGCTGTGGCTCTACCCAGATGATTTCCTACACCATGACCCTTAGCTCCTCCTCAGAGAACCCGGGGTGTTGTTGTGGTGCCATAGGTGTAGTGTGAGGGGTGTGGGTGAGGGTGTGTGGGGTGATGTATTGCGGTGTGTGATGTAAGGTGCGTGGATGGTGTATAGGTGATGGTGGTTTGTGGCTGTGATCTTGTCTGTGGTTCTGCTATCTCTCTTGTGGCAATTGTTTGTATTCGTAAAGGGTTGTGGGTAATGTGGGTCTGTGTTTTATAGAGGTGTGGGTGTGGTGTGTGTATGTGTGTCAGGTGTGTGTTACTCAAATTGTCCAATGTAGTCTTGTTTTGTATGTGTGTGTATATTTTGAGCGCGGCGGTATGTACCGCCAATGGTTTAGCGCCATTGAATGTCTGCCGCGGTGATTCGTGGGTCATAATGCTGTGGGCCTAGTTCTGTCGGCGTAACAGTGTGGGTTTTGCTACCACCAGTTTATCACTGACCTTTGAGCTGGCAGACTTGTGTGTGTGGCTGTATAGTGACGGATTGCTATGTGTGGGTCATAATATGGGTGGCGGTAATCCGCTGTGGCGGCGGTATTTTGGTGGCAGTCAGCATGGCGGCAAGCGGTACTTACCGCCAATGTCATAATGAGGGCCTATGTGTGCCCAGGGTCTGTAAATCAAATGCTACTAGTGGGCCTGCAGCACTGATTGTGCCACCAGCAGGAGTAGCCCTGTAAACATGCCTCAGACCTGCCACTGCAGTGTCTGTGTGAGGGTAGGTTTGCACTGCCAATTCGACCTGGCAAGTATACCCACTTGCCAGGCCCAAACCACCCCTTTTACTATATGCAAGTCACCCCTAAGGTAGAGACTAGGTAGCCCCATGGGCAGGGTGCACTGTATTTAAAAGATAGGATATGTACTGGTGTGTTTTACATGTCATGATAGTGAAATACTGCCAAATTTGGAGTTCACTATTGCAAAGGCCTATCCCTCCCATAGAGTAACATGAGGACTGCCTTTAAATACCTTTTACGTGCAGTTTTCTATTGGGAGCAGTTAGAGATTTGGAGTTTGGGGTCTCTGAACTCAATTTAAAGATATATCTTTTGGTAGTGTTGGTTTTTAGATTGTCTGTTTGAAAATGCCACTTTTAAAAAGTGGGCATTTAGGGCCAGATGTAGCAAGCAGTTTTGCCCATTCTGTGTCTATGGGAAAATGTGTTCATACATATGGCCCTTATTTGCTTAACCATTCTGTCCCTCTGCCTGCCTGTGGAATCCACATCTGGGTCAGACTGACAGTTGGGGTATTTGTGAATTCCCTCTAGACAGTTACACAAATGAAGCTGAGGTGTGTCCTGCATATCCTAACAAGTCTTTCTGGGCTAGAGGTGGGAGGGAGTAGCTGACACCTGCATCTGAAAGGGCTGTGCTTGTCCTCACACAAAGCAGTGTCCGACCCCCTGCAGTGTGTCTGGAGCCAGGCCTGGGCAAGACAGGATCTTGTGAATAACAAAGACTTTCCTTTGAAGTTTGCCTTCTTCAAAGGTAGAAATGAGCATGAGTAGAGGACCCAAAACCCCAGACTTGTAGAACACTTCTGGAGCAAAAGGAACCTCTGCCAAGGCGAAGAGTGGAGGAGCTGGAGGAGGAGTACTGCCATTGGCTGTGTGTGCTTTGCTGGGTTGGACTGCAGTTGCTACCTCTGCCTGACAGAGGACAAAGACTGGACTTTGCTGTGTATCCTGCTTGTGAAGTTTCTCCAAGGGCTTGAACTGGAGGTTGGCCTTCTGTTGGAAGTCTTAGGCCTATCAAAGACTTCAGATTTTTCTGCCTACAGCACTGGGAACTGTGTGTTTTATGCTGCAACAGAAAAAAAAAACACTGCAACACCGTCCACAACGCCGCTGTCTGCACTGTGCCCTGATGGTACCACACGGAGCCGTTCCCCACTTGCCACCGCAACCCTGGTCTCACTGACGCCACCACTTGACGCCGTCACCGAGCTGCTGTTTGCACCATGACCTATGGGACCCGCACTCCGCATCTCCTTGCTCACACCGCAGCCTTTGTATCCCCAACGATGGCGCTCTACACTGACATCGATGCCAAGTGCAGCACTGTGGCATGAGGACACAGCTCGTGAGGCGAAGCATCGTCCCGTACCGCACCGCAGCCCCAGTCCACCGATACCAGCGCCATCAACGCCAGCATCTTCAACAGGTGCCCCTGTGCACTGTGACCCGTGGGTGCCGCATGGAGCCCGCCGCGCGTTGTACCGCCGCCTTGGGCCTACCGATGACAGCGATTTAGCAACAACGATGCCGCTGCCTGCACCCTAACCTAGAGACACCGCACATCGCACTGCCCCACTTCACACTACATCCTTGGTCTCACCGATGGCGCAGGATGCCGTCACCGAGCCACTGCCTGCACCATGACCTTTGGGCTTAATGCCATTAACACCAGCACTCCTGGCTTCGTCATCAGCCCGGAGTTCACTCTGCAACGCGTGTGACTTTAAGGGCCTGACGACCACTGCACCGACCTCTGGAACCGATGCAATCGATGCCGCCCTCCGAATCTCATTGCAAGGATCACATCGCCATTTCTAAGGTACTGTTAGCAGGTCTTCCCAACACCGTAGCATGCCCACGACCCTGTGGTTCGCCTGAACTGTTGGATTTGTTTTTCACAATGCCGTGATAGCCCCAGCCGGTGCTATCAACCTCAAGGAACTGTATTTTTAAGTTAATTCTTGCAAAATTCGTAACTTTATTACTGTATGCTGGATTTTTCTCATTTTCGTCTTGTTTTACACAGATAAATATTGGCTATTTACTAAAACGTATGTGGTTCCCTTTTGTAGCGTTTTCACTGTATTACTGTGTGTTACGTGCAAATGCTTTACACACTGCTTCTGAGATAAGCCTGACTGCCCGTGCCAAACTACCAAGGGGTAGCAGGGGTTATCTGAGCTGGGTATCTCCCTTTTCCTGACTAGAGTGAGGGTCCCAACTTGGACAGGTGTAATCTGACTGCCAATTAGAGACCCCATTTCCAACAGTCCAGAAAGGGTTATTTATGAAGTATGTTTTTAGCAAATGTTGGAGAACACCAAGGCAGTGTGTGGGAAAAGTGACATAAATTTACCATATGTATCCTTCATTAAAATTTTCAGTCCTGCCCCAGTAAATTGTACCTTGGTCATTGCCACCACAGTGCACAATCATGAGGTCTGGATGTTTGCAATCTGCAGTGCTTTCAACCAAAGGCAGCCATTGGTGCCACTTTAACTCTCTCTGGTCAATCCAAGTAATGTCTACATTAGGTAGACCTATGTCACTGTCAATGCCACACTTTCTAGCTCTCTCCCTGTTCCATACCACAAAATGATGCCCCATAATCAATACTCTGACCTTTTTGGAGACAATCGCAAGTAACACACAGGAAAGTACTGCAGCAAAATTGTGCAGGTTTGAAGATGAAGGGCAGTTAAAAGCAAGGACAGCAAGTAAAATATAAAATAATATATTTGATTGGACGGTGAAGATATTCAAGGACCTAAAATTAGCTAGTTACTTTAAGAAAAAAAGTAACTAACTCTGCAATTAGCTTTGGAAAAATAAAAAATGATATGTTGATTAGGATATGCTTGGAAATGCAAACAGTAAACCACACCTGCTACAATTAATCTGAAGCTAGTATCCTGTTGACAGAAAGTCTTGTGAACTTTTGACCTACAGGTAGGTAAAGACTATTGGAAACATGGTTACTATGGAAACTGACCTAAAAGAGTGTGGGGGGAGTGAACAAAAGAGACTGCAGTGTGAAACTGAAAAGAAGACTGGTGCACACAAATTGCTCAGAATGCAGTATGTGTCTTGTAATTGGCAGTATTTTACAGAGTAAAATATAAATGAAAAGCATTGACAGCAGATTGTTGTATGCATTTACGGGCTGCCGTGCGGAGCCACTGCGGACCACATGGTGAGTTGGGTGTGGGGCTGTGCTGAGTGCCACTGCGGACTGGCGGATCCACACAAAACCTACTGATTTGGGCTTCTTTACGGGAAACATGGAAAGGGTTAACAAACAGTGACCATTTAGAAGTGGTATAACAAAACTAAAAGGAAAAGGAAAGGAAGTCTGTGATTTTGTAACTACAGCAGTATGAGTAACAGCACATTGGAAAGGATAGCCATTATTGGTACATTTCTACTGCAAGTGGAGGAGAATTGCTATATTTTTTATTTGAGATTTGCAGTGGGAAATTATATTATGAGACATTAACATAAAAGTTGTATAACAGCAAAGAGATTTTACATGTATGTGAATTAGGTGTGTACTATAGAAAGTATATTTAAAAAACTATGGGGGTCATTACGAGTTTGGTGGATCCGTGACCGCCATGATGGTGGTGGCGGTCGTACAGCCAACAGGCTGGTGGAGAAGACCACCAAATTATGACCATGGCGGTCTACACAACAGAAGACAGACAATTCACTGCTGGCACCGTCAGTGTGGTCAAGCCGCCACGGATGGCAGGAGGCACCTTCAGGCCGGTGGAGTCCATGTATCTGCCAGACAGATTTCGAAGTTGCACACCGCCAAAGCTTCCGCTGCAGTAGCACAACCACAGAAACCCTTGCGGAAATCAACAGTATAAATGAAGACACTCCTCTTCAGGAAGCCATACCTGTTTGGCGCAGCCGTGGAACCTGAACTAGACGTCTTCCTGCTGCTCCTGCTTGCCCAACGACTCTGAAACCAGGGACAACGGCAGCAACTGTGAGTATACACACTTATCTGTCACTGCTGCATAATGCCAAGGTCGCAACACACACACAACATACACATCCGGTATGGGTGGCGATTGCGACACCTACACGTACCCCAACACTGACATGCACATTCACATACAGCCACATACACAAATCCGCAGACTCAGTACACACACTACGGCCAACCCACACTACCACAACACACACCGAGCCGCAGACACACTGCACAGGCACTGTCAAATACAACAACACATAACACCAGCAAAGTACACAAATATACAGCAACCGCAACACCTCATATGCACCGTCAACACTCCACAACACACCCCCCACCTGACAATACATACAAACAACAAAACGTAACAACACCATTGTACCAATACACACAATCATCAAGCCATACAACAAGGCAAACGTCACACCACGCAAACACACCACACAGCGGTTCTGACATATCAATCACCACACACAGGCACAAACACAGTATAGCTATACAAGGGCACACCACACTCTAAATAACAAATGGCAACACTATCAATACACACAATATCAACATAAATGAATGTCCCAAACACATACATGCCCAACACACTATACCCAGCCATCACAGCAGGACAAATGCAAAGCACACACCCACACAAGCAGCACAGAGACAACTGGTAGTACAAGCACCACACACACAAAACACACTCATACACAAAAGAAAATAGGCAAGACCATAACAGGCATGAGGAATGAAAGGCAGGACAAATATGTAGCGCTGGGGCCAAAAACTGGTCTGCCCACATGTATGTACATTAATTAATATATAAATATATATGAATTATGAACTGTATACAATACAAAATAGCCCTTAGGCTAGTCCAAACAAGAGAGTGCACAATGCACAGTTTGCATATCAGCATGCCCCTACTTGACCCTGACTGCTAAATTACCTCCACAGGTAGGGGCATGAAGGGGGCAGGCATGGACCTCAGGGATTAGGTGTTGGTGGGTAGGTTTGGGCTTTGCTTTGGGAGTGGAGTACTTGGGCTTGGGTGGGGGGGCTTTGGATGTGGCTTAGGGGAGGGCTGGGAACACTTTGAAAGGGTCGACTTCCTCGCAGGAAGGGGCATGGGTCGTAGCAGGGGGTAGGGGAGGACTTGGAGGTGGTAGGGCTGGACTTGGGGAGGGAAACTTATCTCTTGGGGGGTCACATGGGTGGGAGAGGAGTAGGGAAAAGGGACAACTCCGAGAGGAGAAACTTCTTAGACACTGGAGGACTGTCATGGCAAAAAGGTTTGGGAGTGGAGGTTGGGGAAGTACTTGTAAGAGGTGTCTTGGTGGATGTTTTGGGTGCTGTCTGTCTGTTGGGTAGGTGATTGTGGGTGTTTATGTGTCTTGGGAGAATGGGGTGGAGGAGCTGGGAGCTGCTGTGCTGGATGGGTGACTGTCTGTTGGAGTGGTGACTGCAGGTATGGTGGATGTGCTGCATGTGGGTGTGTCTGTAGTTGTGGTGCCTGCAGATGTGGTGACTGGGGTGGATGTCTATGGGTCTGCTATTGTGCTGACTTTGGGTAGGATAGGAGTTGTGGCTGTATCAGTGAATGTCGGTTTGGTGTCTGCAGATGTGTCTGGTGTAGTGTATGTGAAGGTGGAGGTGGTGGAGGAGTCTGTGCAGGTAGTGGGTGTTGGTGTGTCTACAAGTGGGTGTTGTTTTTGTGCATGCCAGTAGTGGGTCTTGTGGTGCCTGTGTTTCTCTGCAGAACCCTTGGCTGTTGAGGTGGATGCATGCTTGTCTGTGTGCTCTGGCTGGGACAGGGAAGAGGGAGTGGGATTGGGAAGAGGAAGATGGAGGGGGGGTGGAAGACAATAGGTGACTGGCTGCTGTCAATGCGGAGGCCAGAGCCTGAAAGGATCTCTGTAGGCCAGCCAGTGCACAGTGAATGCCCTCCAGGTACACACTGTTCTGTTTGACTTGAGTTGCAAGTCCATGGATGGCATTCACAATGGTCAAGTGACTCGCAGAGATGGACCTCAGGAGATCAATAGCCTCCTCACTGAGGGCAGCAGGGCTGACTGGGCAGGGGCAGAGGTGCCTGCGGCGAAGGAGACGCCAACCATCCTTGGTAAGCGGACACAGACAACTGAGTGGGGAGCTACAGGGAGGGCAGTGGTAGTAAGGGGTTGGCAGACAAAGATGGTGCTGGGGTGGTCCCAGATGGGTCTGCCACCGCCAGGGAGTGTCCACTGGAGGAGGATTCTGAAGATGATGATGCGGAAGATCCGGTCTCCCAGTGGCACTCCCCTCACCCTCCACTGGGTCCTTCGCGGTCGCAGCACTCCGAGTCCCATGGCCAGCAGCATCCCCACTTGCCTGTGCCTTGTCTTCTTTGCCTGCCGATGTTGATGCACACAAATAGAGAGAGAGAGGGAGAGAAAGGATTATCATGTAAATATGTACAACTGTAGGTAAACATCTCCAGGCTAGGCTATCTTTGTTGGCATTACACATATCCTACAGCTTGTCACAACATATTACAACTATCCACCCCTTTATGACATCCCTCACACCCACATCATATTCCAAGTCAGTTAGCAGAACTGGAATAGTCCAACAGAAAACCTGTAAAGCCATGTCAGCATGCTACTCAAGCCCTGGCAGAAGTAGGTATATAAATCATATTCCAGATCATACCTCTCCATTCTCCTAACACCTATTGGAAGAGCAGGTGACTGATCACCACACATCATGCATGTCCTGAAACAACACCTGACCAGTCCATCTCAATTAGTAATGTCCCTTGATAGTGTAGACTACCCTATTCACAGACCACACAGCACCTGCCCTACATATCACATGGCTGGCTCACCCCAAACTTATATATATGGCAACATGGGAAACTGAACTGATGAGGCCAGAACAAGTGGGACTCCCATACAGGTGACAACTCATGTGTATTATATATGTCTGGAGTACAGGAATTGCGTGCCATTCGCACATTCCCAGAGAAGTATCTGCAAAACACAGATACACCACTTCACTGCATAAATGCATGTGCAGCTACAATGACCTACAGAGTCCACAATACATCCATTGGCAATCACTGAGTACAGTGTCACAACAACTACACTTCAGGCAGCCACAATTGACATCACAGGACACCTACTATTCCACCTGACATGCAGTTACAGTTCCAGGACTTGACAACATGAATAAACCAACATCACTAACACCATACCTGACGTGATTTTCTGTACCTAACTCCAGACTACACAAATTTCACACAGAAATGACATGTACAGATGATGTACACATGGACCAACACACCTGCCAGTGCATATACGATTGCCATTCCAAAAAATTCCTGCTTTATAATTAGTAGAACAAAAAAACATTACTTCATGATCACATAAGTGATGCAATACCTAATCCTCACCAGACTGACACATCAGCTAGGCCGAGGGTAGCAAAGATTGTCCCACTTCATATGGTGTGCCCCCAAGTAACCATTGAGACATGATGTAGGCAGCATATAACCAACTTTGCTAAGGAATTTGTAGGGCGTTGCCACACATAGCATTAGCATAGCATATTGTAAAAGGCTAGCTCTGCCAAGGCACTTACCTCCTCTAGAACTAACCCACTGGGATAGAGATGAAACGCCCACATGGCAATCACATGGAAAAGCATGATTAGTCTAAATACACAAATCAGACACCCAAAGTAGTATGTCTTTTCATTGCAGCATTCACATACCCCATAGAATGGAGATGAACGGACAATGGGGGTACAACAAAAAACAGATATGTACTGTCTTACACAGGTCATAACTGTGGTCTAAATGAGATGGCAGCCTCACAAAGAGGCCATACGTGTACCAGCACTGTTTATGTTTGGACCCTGAACCAAATAAGTGAGTCACCCAGTTGAAACTACAGGTGATCAGCACAGATCGCAGTGGTTAGACATCTAAGAGCCACTTACGCTCATATGCAGAAGGCCATGGGTATGGTGAAACACCAGCTCACATCCACAGGAATGGCAGGATGAGGCAACACATGTGACATTGACATTTGAGCATCTCCACATGCGGTCAGAACGAAGTCTTCATGCAGGAGTCCAAAACATACACATAGTTTACTATGATGCCAGATCCACATCTCATACACTGGCAAGGTGGTATCAACTGTTTCCCACTAGTCTACAAACATTTGTCACCAACTACATTGTCACAAAAGCTACAGTGAGACAGCAACCACCATACAACCAGAGCCAAGTACCAGGAAACAGTCAGTACCTACCCCCTTGTGGCTGCTGTGCTGGCCTCAAACGCCCATCCACCTCAGGGGAGTCCACCGCCAAAATGCAGGCCATTGGGGGGGGTCAGGGTCCAACAGGCACCCCTCCCTCGTTGGGAGGACATACTCAGCTTGGCCTCTGTGGTCTTACAGGCCCGATGTCTCAGGTCCTCCTACCGCTTCTGACAATGGGTGTTCTGCAGGCTGTGGACCCTCAGGGTCTGCACTTGCTTGGCGATGGCATACTAGATCCCCTTCTTCTGAGGGGTGTTCACATGCATGGATGACACAAAAAAAGGAGAAAGTCATGTACACATGCCCCATACCATCAGGGGTTGACACTACACAACTGTAACAGAACACACATACCCATCCTCTTAGCACACACGCCTGTACGGTATGCCACATGCATGCATCTACTCCAACTACAGTTCACGTGGCCGACTGACCGTGACACACAACACCAAGCACACATGGCTGGCCCATTGGACTCATCTGTTCCTCCTATGAACCATATAGCTGTTCATACAGGGGTAGCACCTCCTCCATCGGCTTCTCCAGCTGTTCCTGTGTGAAGGCAGGGGCCCTATCGTCTGCAGGACGTGCCATAATGGCTCCCGGAGGCAGTACACAGAAGCTTACTTAGTGGAGGTCTTGCTAGCATCAGTGTCAGGAGTCAAGTGAGCACGACTGCAGAAAATGTCAGTCACGGCCGCCACGTACAGAACTGTCACCGCCGCCGGTCATCGCCATTGGCCCCAGTCCGCCATGGGTAGCAATGTTATCCTCCGAGAAGTTGCACAGCGGTTGCAACTGCCTACTGCCATGACAACTTCCGCCAGCAGACTTATGTCACTTCCAACTGTCCAGAACAGTAGGTAAGGTGCCTGCCATTTTGGGCACATGTACTCAATGCATGTGCCTAAATAATAGCATCAGACACCTAATGATCTAGATATCTGTGTCACACAATGTTGTGACTTCATGGTTGTGCTACATAATGGGCCAATCATGAGAATGTGACGTGTTGAGCCTCTATATATGTGTATAGTTCTGTGAAGCTACTCTGAGGTACATATGTGTTGAATACCTATAAGTTGATTTAATTACATATGTGTGATCAGTGCAGGACTGCACAGTCACCCACACATTTTCTTATACATATGTGTCATATGTCTTATCCGACTTACATTTCAGCCAATGTGCTGCACTGACCGTGTATGATGTGCATTTCTATGGCCTGTAATGTTCATGTCAGCACTGCTACGCACTGCTACACATCCCCCATCTCCTGCTTCAAAAAGCTGCAAGAAAATAAGCAACGCGTTCTGCAGAACCAGCGACCCCTGAAAAGCCTCTAGAGGACTGCCTGCATCACCAAGGACCAAGAAACTCCTGTGGACAGTGGACCTGTCAAAAAAGGAGACCAAGAAACCAACTTTCAAGGGACTCTCACCTCACTCCAGAAGCGTGAGTCCAACTACTCTGCACCCGACGCCCCCTGCCGGTGTCCAGAGAAACCAACCATCCAGAGAGGACCCCCAGGCGACTGCGACGACGTGTCCACCCTGGGCTGACTTCTTTGCACCCCCACGACGATGCCTGCAGAGGGAATCCCGAAGACCCCCTGACCGCGACTGCCCAGGACGAAGATATCCGACGCCTGGAGAAGCACTGCAACCGCAGCCCCCTGGCCCGAGAGAAACCAACCACTGGTGCAGCAATGACCAGCAGGTGGCCCTCACACTTACCCAGTCAGTGGCTTGCCCAAGAGGCCCCCCCTGTGCCCTGCCTGAAGCGCCTAAGTGACCCCCGTGTCCCTCCATAGAGTTCTATTGAGGACCCGACGCTCTGTTTGCACACTGCACCCGGCCACCCCGTGCCACTGAAGGTGTGGTTTTTGTGCCTACTTGGGGCCCTTCCAGTCAGTACTCCTCCAAACCCCCCTGGTCTGCCCTCTGGCAATGTGGGTACTTACCTGCAAGCAGACCGGAACCGGAGTACCCCCTGTCTTCAGAGGGGAACACG
Organism: Pleurodeles waltl; assembly: GCF_031143425.1. NCBI lineage: Eukaryota > Metazoa > Chordata > Amphibia > Caudata > Salamandridae > Pleurodeles > Pleurodeles waltl. The sequence goes on from NC_090444.1 coordinate 1,174,816,740, forward strand.
TTATTTTGGCTCCTGTTTGACCTCTGCACCTGACGGACCCTGTGTTGCTGGTGCTAGGTGTTTGGGGTTATCTTGAGACCCCCAACAATGGGCTACCTATGCTTCGGAGATTGAACCCATAAGTTTGTTACTTACCTCCAAAACTGTACTTTAATTACCTCACCCAGGAACTGTTGAAAATTGCAGTGTCCACTTTTAATATAGCTTTTTGCCATTTTAAAGAACACTGTGTTCATTGTTGATTCCATTCAATGTTCTAAGTATTACTGTGTAAAGTACCTTTCATTTTATGTACTTACCTGCTAAATTTATCTTGTGGTTCTAGAAATAAATTAATGAAATAATATTTTTCTAGATAAAAACCTATTGGCCTAGAGTTAAGTCATTGAGTGTGTGTTTTCACTTATTGCCTGTGTGTGTACAACAAATGCTTAACACCACCCTCTGATAAGCCTAACTGCTCGACCACACTACCACAAATAGAGCATTAGTATTATCTATTATTGCCTCTGTCAAGCCTCTTGGGGAACCCCTGGACTCTGTGCACACTATATCTCATTTTGATATAGTACATACAGAGCCAGCTTCCTACAGGAATGTGCTTTCTTGAAACACCTGGACAACTACATCAGGTTTCCCCAAAGAGCGGATATGGCCTATGTGAAGGCTGACTTTTATCAGATGGGACAGATTCCTCATGTGGTAGGGGCCAATGAATGCACCCATGTATCCTTGGTCACTCCCAGTGTCAATGGACAGGTGTATAGGAACAGGAAGAACTACTAATTTGTCAATGTGCTGGTGTGTGTCTGGCAGGCCAAGTGGCTGCCAAGTTTCCTGGATCAGTGCATGACTCCTTCATTGTGTGGAACAGCAATATCCCACACATGATTGCACGACTACTCACAGAGAGGGCTTTGCTGGTTGGTAAGTATGCATTGTAACGTGTTTTTTTAATGTAATGTGACCTGTCATCACAATCTGCCCACTAGCTGAACCCTCAATTTAAATAGTTCTACCATTGTGTTCACAGGTGACTCTGGCTATCCAAACCTTCCTTGGCTGTTGACCCCTATGCAGTACCCAGCCACGCCAGGGGAATTCCATTTCAGTGAGGCCCACTGGAGGACAAGGCGTATAATCGAACGAACTTTCAGCCTCCCGAAGGCAAGATTGAGGTGCCTGGACCCATCTGGAGGTGCACTCCTCTATGTGCCCTACAAGGTTTGCCAAATCATTGTTGCTGTTGCATGCTCCACAATCTAGCCCTGAGACGCTGGATACCATTGCTGGCTGATGTCAGTGAGGCAGCTGTACCTGTGACTGCACATGATAATATGATAAGTAATGAAGAGCCAGAGGAAAAAGAAGAAGCTGACTGTAAGGCCAAGCTCATCAATCAGTACTTCCAGTGACAAACAGGTATGTGAGGTAGGCCTTTTCAAGTCTTGTCTATGTACAATTAGAAGTGGATAGCAGACATTACACCTCCTGACCTTTAGCATATGTGATGGAGTAATGATGTCCAATGCCTTGTGTGATTTGTGGAAGCAGACAGATAGAATGTAAGGTGTACAGTATTAGTGGTTGACCTCTAACGTGTTGTAGCAACTGATTCCAACATTCACTTATCTCATGGACTGACCAGTATTGAGCTGGATTACCTGCATTCTCCTATTTCCATCTCCTCCCACCCAATGGATATGGATGTCATCAGTGGGTCTGCTACCTAAGGCTTGAGGTATAAATTGTCAGTAGTCAATGGTGATTGAGTACAGTTCTGAGAGGTGTACAGGACAGCCTGTTAAATGGATCTTGTGAAAGGCCTAAGCCTGGTGCTGTATAGGTCCAATCTGGGTGCCCATTATTAGGAGCTATACACTACAATAGGCATGCAGTTGATTACCTGTATATGTGCTTACAATGTCATCATGCCTTCCATCTTGATGGTACTCTGTCTTGCTCTAATTGCAGATGGCTCAACGGACTAGACCATGGTGTTACTGTGGATTTCAACCTCACTCACAGACATCTGTCCAGTGACGGTACTGTTGTCATGTGTGTCCTGCTGAGGAAGCATCTGTCTGATGGCTATTACACTGCCAGTTCGAATCGGGGGCATTGCAGACCTCAGTTGGGTAGAAGGACAGTTAGGTGGTCATTATGACAATGGTTGTGACTGTTACAGTGGTGGTAACACTGCCAACAGACTGGCGGTAATTACAGCCAAATTTTGACCATGGCGGCGATAACTCCCATAGATAGCCAATGGACAACACCAACCGCCAGGGTGTTAACACCACTGACCACGGCGGCAGCCATCATCAGCCAGGCGGAAGACAAGGTACTGCCCACCATATTATGACATAGCAAACCACCACGATTTCCGGGGCAGTACCAATGCCAGCAAAAGCCTGGTGGAAAAAGAGCACAGAAGACAAAAGACTCACCATCAGAGACACAGAGAAGATCAATGCCACCATGGAACTGGAACTTCAAGTCTTCCCGATGCTCCTCTACGCCATGCTCCACCTGGAACACCAACGCTGACGAAGACGACAACAGTGAGTACAGCCGCCTAGCCCACAAGGGAGGGAGGGAGGAAAAGGAGAGTGACACACACACGCACGCACAACACACACCATACACACACACACACACCATACACACAACCAGCTGCAGAGGAAAACCAATCTCACAGGACACACGTCATAAAAATGCAAGGACAACATTTAGCTATAACTGATATTGTAATTTGATGCCAACAGCCACCATATTGTCCATGTGATAAGAGGAATTTGAGTAAATGTTCAGAAAGGGCCAATGGCCAGTCTAAAGTACAAATGGCCCACATGGCCACAGGGCACAGTCCAAGCCCCAACTTGTTCCTTGACGAAATCCGCACTACAGTGTGCAGTGGCATCATGTTGGAAATGGCCAGGCACCTCAGGTGGAAGAGGGGAACTTGCCCACTGGTTCTGGAGGGGGCTCCATGCCCATTTTTCTTTGCTGGGGAGTGGAAGGTCACAGTCTCTGAGGTAGGGAACTTGCCCACTGGTTCTGGAGGGGGTTCCATGCCCATTATCCTTTCCTGAAGAGTGCAAGGTCAAAGTCTCCGAGGTGGAGAACTTGCCCACTGTTTCTGGAGGGGGCTTCATGCCCATTATCCTTTGTTGGGGAGTGCAAGGTCACAGAGTTTGAAGTGCGGAACTTGCCCACTGGTTCTGGATGGGGCTGCTTGTACAACGGTCCCTGGAGGGTGGGCTACATGCCCTCTGCTGGATGTAAGGGCTGCTGTATCCTAGCTGGAGGTGAGGGCTGATGTGTCCCAGCTGGAGGTGAGGGCTGCTGTGTCCCAGCTGGAGGTGGGGGCTCATTGCCCACTGCTGTTGGAGGGGAAACCCTGCCAGCCTCTGCTGGAGGTGAGGGCGCCTTGCCCACTGCTGTTTGAGGGGGCCACTTGCCTCTCTTAGTTGGTGGAGTGGGGACCTTCTCTTTCTTGGGTTCTGGAGTGAGATCCTTCCCTCTCTTGGGTGGTGGAGTGGGATCCTTCTCTCTCTTGGGTGGTGGAGTGGGATCATTCTCTTTCTTGGGAGGTGGAGTGGGATCCTTTCTTTCTTGGATGGTGGAGTGGCATCCTTCCGTTTCTTGCCTCCACAACTAGGTGGTGCCTCCACTGTCCCCGTGGACTGTTTGGCTGAGGTGCTGGGCTGGCTTGTTGTGACCCTGCTCTTACGGGTAGGACGGGGGGTAGAAGAAGGGGGAAGAGGTCAAGTTGGGCAAGGAAAAGCTTCTTAGGGATGGTGGTACGGGATGAGGGAGGAGGGATGGGAGTGGAGTGGAGGTTGAGGGAGTGGTTGTTGGAGGTGTATGTCTGCAGGAATTGGGTGCAGGTGCATGGGCAGCGTGCTGATGTGAGGTGGATGGCTGTTGGGAATCTGTGTGTGTGCGTTTATGTCTCTTAGGAGGGGGCAGACAGGGTGGGAGAGGACACAGGGGTTGCGTGGATGGATGTTGTGGAGGTGTCTGCAAGTGAGGTGTGTGTGCTGCTTGGTGTGGTGATGGTGGCTGTTGATGCAGTGCATGCAGTTATGAATGCGGATGTGACTGTTAGGGAGTAGGAGGAGGGGGAGACAGTGGAGGTAGTAGATGTTATTGTGTGTGCTACTGTCTGGTGTTTGTGTGAGTGCTGGTTGCCTGAAGTGTGCTGCCTATGTTTGTCTGTGCCACTCTTGTGTGGTGTTTTGTTAGCATGCTTGTCTGTATGTGTGCATGGGATGAGTTGGGGTTGAGGAAACCGAGGCTGGGAAGTGGCAGTTGGAGGGGAGAGGGGACGGTAGGACCAGGGACAATGGCTGCCATCATAGAGGAGGCCAGAGCCTGCAACGATCTCTGTTGGGCCGCCAATCCACAGTGAATACCCTCCAGGAATGCATTGCATTGCTGCATCTGGGATGCCAGCCCCTGGATGGCATTCACAATGGCTGACTGCCCTACAGAGATGGATCTCAGGAGGTCAATAGCCTCCTCACTGAGGGCAGCAGGGCTGACTGGGCCAGGGTCTGAGGTGCCTGGGGCGAAGGAGATGCCCACTCTCCTGGATGAGCGGACACGAGCAACTCAGTGAGGGGCTACTGGAAGGGTGGTGCTGGGTGGTCCCAGAGGTGTCAACCACCACCAGGGAGCTTCCATCGGAGGAGGAATCAATCAGATTCAGTGTTGTCACCTCCTGTCACCACCGTGGTGCTCCCCTCACCCTCCGTCCCACTGGTTCCCTCAGTGTCGGTGGACTCTGCCTCCTGGGTCCTGTGGGATGCAGCTCCCTCTGTTGCCGGTGCCCCTGCTCCTCCGCCAGATGATGCTAATGCACACATGGACAGGTTGACAGAAGAAAAAAGGGGGGGGGGCAAGAGAAAGGGAGCACTGGGTCAATTACAGCACCAACACCACAGATGTCATACATATTACCATCACCCACAGGGATCAGGATTGAGCACCATGCATCGAACTGGCATTCCATTGCCTAGGTACCACGGCAAAATGTGAGCCAACCACTGCCAACTGCACCCCTCCTGGGAATCACTAAGCCCTGTCTGACATGGAATGCAACCTAGCTAGGTAACCAGATTTTGCAATACACCCATTACCCTTGAGCTGGATCACGCTGCAATGTCTGAGCTGGCATTTCCTGGCAACTGGCTCCTTCCAAGTGACAGTGGGCTTCGCAGCAGGAATGTCTCAGCCAATGTTCTCAATAGTGCTGACCAGAGTGTTGTCTGCCCTGATTAAACACATGCGCAGCTACATCGTTTTCCTCCAGGTGGAGGATTTGGCCACAGAGAAAGCTGATTTCTATACAATGGGACAAATCCCGAACATTATTAGGGCAATAGATGGTACACATAATGCATTTGTCCCCACCCCCAGAGAAAAGAACAGGTGTTCAGATATCGAAAGAGTTTTCACTCCATGAATTTGCAGATAGTGTGCCGGGCGGACCGGTACATCTCACATGTCAATGCAAAGTATCCTGCGTCTGTGCATGATGCCTTTATAATGAGGAATAGCAGCATCTCATATCTGATGGCTCAACTCCAGAGGCACCGGGTGTGGCTAATGGGTGAGCCCGGGTTTCCACCCAGTAGGTGTTGGTGTATGGGTATGGTGTGGGCCCTAAGGGTTAGTGTGTGGCTAACAGTTGTCCCTCGATATTTGCAGGTGACTCTGGTTACCCCAACTTCTCATGGCTACTGACCCCTGTGAGGAATGCCAGGACAAGGGCAGAGGAACATTACAATGAGGCACATGGGCGAACAAGAAGAATAATAAAAAGGACAGTCGGCCTCCTGAAGGCCAGGTTTCGTTGCCTCCATCTAACAGGTGGATCCCTGTACTACTCACCCAAGAAGTTGTGCCAGATCATCGTGGCATGCTGTATGTTGCACAACCTTGCCTTACATCGCCAGGTGCCTTTCTGCAGGAGGATGAGGCTGGAGATGGGAGTGTGGCAGCAGTCGACCCTGTGCACAATGAAGAAGAGGAGGCAGAGGATGAGGATGAGGACAACAGAAGTGCAATAATACGACAATACTTCCAATGACACACAGGTAAGACACTGTAATTTCACTTTACATTGTCAGTTTTGTGTTTGACATTGTCCCTGACAGGCTGATTTTCCCACTTCTATTGCCACTTACTGTAACTTTTGGCATCTTTATTTTCAGATATTTGTGGCCCACTATCACTCCTGGTGTGTTGACTGCAGCCAACTACAGGTCATTCCTATGTTTACATTACTGTATAGTTGTACATGAGTCTGTGCCCATTTGTGCAGTATATGTTGTCTTTGTGCATGGTGTGTTCTCCTTTGGGTCTGTATTCTCTGTTGGTGTATTTTCTATTCAGTGGGGGTGTTTGTACATAGCAATGATCAATATTTTTGATAAAAAAGGATAATATTATTGTGTTTATTATAAATAGATATTACTAATGTTTGATATTATTATCGCTTTCATGTCTGCCAGCACTCCTGCAATGGTGACCAGGGTAGTGTTGATGTCCTTCAAATCCTCCCTGATCCCCAAGTACTGTCCCTCCTGCAGCCGCTGGGTTTCCTGAAACCTGTCCAGTATCTGGCCGATCGTCACCTGGGAATGGTGGTATGCTCCCAGGATGTTGGTGAGTGCCTCCAGGAGATTCGGTTCCCTGGGCCTATCCTCCCCCTGTCGCACAGCAGTCCTCCCAGCTTCCCTGTTGTCCTGTGTCTCTGAACCGTGTGCCCACTGCCACTGACCCCAGGTCCCTGATCATCCTGTGTTTGTGGTGTGCCCTGGGGTCCATGTAGTGGTGAACACACTGCTGATTGACATGTCCTGGGGACAGAGGTATGGGCCCGCTGGGTGGGTACTGTGCTGGTGTTTCCTGAGGGGGAGGCTTTGTGGTGGCATGGGACTGTGCCTGGGTTACTGACTGTCCGGAGATCCCTGATGGGCCAGGTTGGTCATCCAGATCCAGGCATCCAGAGCTGCTGTCATCATTGTGGGCCTCTTCTGGGGGTGGCTGGATGTTGCTGGCGCCTCCTCTCAGGTGACGTTGGGTGGGGGACCGGTGGGGATGTAAATGTAGTGTTATTATTTCTGTGTGTGTCATCTTGTGTGTGGGTGTGTTGCCCTCTATGGTTGTTACTGCCCTGGCAGTGTTGCCTTGTGTGAGTAGTTATTTTGTGGGCTAGGTGATTCTCTCTAGTGTGCATGCTTTAGTGATGGGTGCCCATGCAGGTCTGTGATGGGGGCCCAGGCATTGGTGCTACATGCAAGGCTTGGTATTGGGAGGGGTGGGTTGTGATGGTGGGGTGTGTGAGGTGGTAGAGTGATGGGAGTAAGGGTAAGGGTGGGGGTTTGTGATGGCATGCAGGTAGGGGGGTGATAGTAATAGAGATTTGACTTACCAGAGCCCAGTCATCCTCCTACTCCTGCCAGGCCCTCAGGATGCATGATTGCCAAACTTGCTCCTCCCACGTGGTTAGTTGTGGGGGAGGAAGTGGGGATCCACGGCCAGTCCTCTGTACAACTATTTGGTGTCTTGCTGCTGTGGAACAGACCTTCCCCCATAGGACGTTCCACCTCTTCCTGATTTCATCCCTTGTTCTGGGGTGTTGTCCCACGGCATTGACCCCGTCCACGATTCTCCGCCATAGCTCCATCTTCCTAGCAATGGATGTCTGCTGCACTTGTGATCCGAATAGCTGTGGCTCTACCCGGATGATTTCCTACACCATGACCCTTAGCTCCTCCTCAGAGAACCCGGGGTGTTGTTGTGGTGCCATGGGTGTAGTGTGAGGGGGGTGGGTGAGGGTGTGTGGGGTGATGTATTGGGGTGTGTGATGTAAGGTGCGTGGATGGTGTATAGGTGATGGTGGTTTGTGGCTGTGATCTTGTCTGTGGTTCTGCTATCTCTCTTGTGGCAATTGTTTGTATTCGTAAAGGGTTGTGGGTAATGTGGGTGTGTGTTTTATAGAGGTGTGGGTGTGGTGTGTGTATGTGTGTCAGGTGTGTGTTACTCAAATTGTCCAATGTAGTCTTGTTTTGTATGTGTGTGTATATTTTGAGCGCAGCGGTATGTACCGCCAATGGTTTAGCGCCATTGAATGTCCGCAGCGGTGATTCGTGGGTCATAATGCTGTGGGCCTAGTTCTGTTGGCGTAACAGTGTGGGTTTTGCTACCACCAGTTTATCACTGACCTTTGAGCTGGCAGACTTGTGTGTGTGGCTGTATAGTGACGGATTGCTATGTGTGGGTCATAATATGGGTGGCGGTAATCCGCTGTGGCGGCAGTATTTTGGTGGCAGTCAGCATGGCGGTAAGCGGTACTTACCGCCAATGTCATAATGAGGGCCTATGTGTGCCCAGGGCCAAATGCTACTAGTGGGCCTACAGCACTGATTGTGCCACCAACAGGAGTAGCCCTGTAAACATGCCTCAGACCTGCCACTGCAGTGTCTGTGTGAGGGTAGGTTTGCACTGCCAATTCGACCTGGCAAGTGTACCCACTTGCCAGGCCCAAACCACCCCTTTTACTATATGCAAGTCACCCCTAAGGTAGAGACTAGGTAGCCCCATGGGCAGGGTGCACTGTATTTAAAAGATAGGATATGTACTGGTGTGTTTTACATGTCATGATAGTGAAATACTGCCAAATTTGGAGTTCACTATTGCAAAGGCCTATCCCTCCCATAGAGTAACATGAGGACTGCCTTTAAATACCTTTTACATGCAGTTTTCTATTGGGAGCAGGTAGAGATTTGGACTTTGGAGTCTCTGAACTCAATTTAAAGATATATCTTTTGGTAGTGTTGGTTTTTAGATTGTCTGTTTGAAAATGCTACTTTTAAAAAGTGGGCATTTATTTGCTTAACCATTCTGTCCCTCTGCCTGCCTGTGGAATCCACATCTGGGTCAGACTGACAGTTGGGGTATTTGTGAATTCCCTCTAGACAGTTACACAAATGAAGCTGAGGTGTGTCCTGCATATCCTAACAAGTCTTTCTGGGCTAGAGGTGGGAGGGAGTAGCTGACACCTGCATCTGAAAAGGCTGTGCTTGTCCTCACACAAAGCAGTGTCCGACCCCCTGCATTCCATTGCCTAGGTACCACGGCAAAATGTGAGCCAACCACTGCCAACTGCACCCCTCCTGGGAATCACTAAGCCCTGTCTGACATGGAATGCAACCTAGCTAGGTAACCAGATTTTGCAATACACCCATTACCCTTGAGCTGGATCACGCTGCAATGTCTGAGCTGGCATTTCCTGGCAACTGGCTCCTTCCAAGTGACAGTGGGCTTCGCAGCAGGAATGTCTCAGCCAATGTTCTCAATAGTGCTGACCAGAGTGTTGTCTGCCCTGATTAAACACATGCGCAGCTACATCGTTTTCCTCCAGGTGGAGGATTTGGCCACAGAGAAAGCTGATTTCTATACAATGGGACAAATCCCGAACATTATTAGGGCAATAGATGGTACACATAATGCATTTGTCCCCACCCCCAGAGAAAAGAACAGGTGTTCAGATATCGAAAGAGTTTTCACTCCATGAATTTGCAGATAGTGTGCCGGGCGGACCGGTACATCTCACATGTCAATGCAAAGTATCCTGCGTCTGTGCATGATGCCTTTATAATGAGGAATAGCAGCATCTCATATCTGATGGCTCAACTCCAGAGGCACCGGGTGTGGCTAATGGGTGAGCCCGGGTTTCCACCCAGTAGGTGTTGGTGTATGGGTATGGTGTGGGCCCTAAGGGTTAGTGTGTGGCTAACAGTTGTCCCTCGATATTTGCAGGTGACTCTGGTTACCCCAACTTCTCATGGCTACTGACCCCTGTGAGGAATGCCAGGACAAGGGCAGAGGAACATTACAATGAGGCACATGGGCGAACAAGAAGAATAATAAAAAGGACAGTCGGCCTCCTGAAGGCCAGGTTTCGTTGCCTCCATCTAACAGGTGGATCCCTGTACTACTCACCCAAGAAGTTGTGCCAGATCATCGTGGCATGCTGTATGTTGCACAACCTTGCCTTACATCGCCAGGTGCCTTTCTGCAGGAGGATGAGGCTGGAGATGGGAGTGTGGCAGCAGTCGACCCTGTGCACAGTGAAGAAGAGGAGGCAGAGGATGAGGATGAGGACAACAGAAGTGCAATAATACGACAATACTTCCAATGACACACAGGTAAGACACTGTAATTTCACTTTACATTGTCAGTTTTGTGTTTGACATTGTCCCTGACAGGCTGATTTTCCCACTTCTATTGCCACTTACTGTAACTTTTGGCATCTTTATTTTCAGATATTTGTGGCCCACTATCACTCCTGGTGTGTTGACTGCAGCCAACTACAGGTCATTCCTATGTTTACATTACTGTATAGTTGTACATGAGTCTGTGCCCATTTGTGCAGTATATGTTGTCTTTGTGCATGGTGTGTTCTCCTTTGGGTCTGTATTCTCTGTTGGTGTATTTTCTGTTCAGTGGGGGTGTTTGTACATAGCAATGATCAATATTTTTGATAAAAAAGGATAATATTATTGTGTTTATTATAAATAGATATTACTAATGTTTGATATTATTATCGCTTTCATGTCTGCCAGCACTCCTGCAATGGTGACCAGGGTAGTGTTGATGTCCTTCAAATCCTCCCTGATCCCCAAGTACTGTCCCTCCTGCAGCCGCTGGGTTTCCTGAAACCTGTCCAGTATCTGGCCGATCGTCACCTGGGAATGGTGGTATGCTCCCAGGATGTTGGTGAGTGCCTCCAGGAGATTCGGTTCCCTGGGCCTATCCTCCCCCTGTCGCACAGCAGTCCTCCCAGCTTCCCTGTTGTCCTGTGTCTCTGAACCGTGTGCCCACTGCCACTGACCCCAGGTCCCTGATCATCCTGTGTTTGTGGTGTGCCCTGGGGTCCATGTAGTGGTGAACACACTGCTGATTGACATGTCCTGGGGACAGAGGTATGGGCCCGCTGGGTGGGTACTGTGCTGGTGTTTCCTGAGGGGGAGGCTTTGTGGTGGCATGGGACTGTGCCTGGGTTACTGACTGTCCGGAGATCCCTGATGGGCCAGGTTGGTCATCCAGATCCAGGCATCCAGAGCTGCTGTCATCATTGTGGGCCTCTTCTGGGGGTGGCTGGATGTTGCTGGCGCCTCCTCTCAGGTGACGTTGGGTGGGGGACCGGTGGGGATGTAAATGTAGTGTTATTATTTCTGTGTGTGTCATCTTGTGTGTGGGTGTGTTGCCCTCTATGGTTGTTACTGCCCTGGCAGTGTTGCCTTGTGTGAGTAGTTATTTTGTGGGCTAGGTGATTCTCTCTAGTGTGCATGCTTTAGTGATGGGTGCCCATGCAGGTCTGTGATGGGGGCCCAGGCATTGGTGCTACATGCAAGGCTTGGTATTGGGAGGGGTGGGTTGTGATGGTGGGGTGTGTGAGGTGGTAGAGTGATGGGAGTAAGGGTAAGGGTGGGGGTTTGTGATGGCATGCAGGTAGGGGGGTGATAGTAATAGAGATTTGACTTACCAGAGCCCAGTCATCCTCCTACTCCTGCCAGGCCCTCAGGATGCATGATTGCCAAACTTGCTCCTCCCACGTGGTTAGTTGTGGGGGAGGAAGTGGGGATCCACGGCCAGTCCTCTGTACAACTATTTGGTGTCTTGCTGCTGTGGAACAGACCTTCCCCCATAGGACGTTCCACCTCTTCCTGATTTCATCCCTTGTTCTGGGGTGTTGTCCCACGGCATTGACCCCGTCCACGATTCTCCGCCATAGCTCCATCTTCCTAGCAATGGATGTCTGCTGCACTTGTGATCCGAATAGCTGTGGCTCTACCCGGATGATTTCCTACACCATGACCCTTAGCTCCTCCTCAGAGAACCCGGGGTGTTGTTGTGGTGCCATGGGTGTAGTGTGAGGGGGGTGGGTGAGGGTGTGTGGGGTGATGTATTGGGGTGTGTGATGTAAGGTGCGTGGATGGTGTATAGGTGATGGTGGTTTGTGGCTGTGATCTTGTCTGTGGTTCTGCTATCTCTCTTGTGGCAATTGTTTGTATTCGTAAAGGGTTGTGGGTAATGTGGGTGTGTGTTTTATAGAGGTGTGGGTGTGGTGTGTGTATGTGTGTCAGGTGTGTGTTACTCAAATTGTCCAATGTAGTCTTGTTTTGTATGTGTGTGTATATTTTGAGCGCAGCGGTATGTACCGCCAATGGTTTAGCGCCATTGAATGTCCGCAGCGGTGATTCGTGGGTCATAATGCTGTGGGCCTAGTTCTGTTGGCGTAACAGTGTGGGTTTTGCTACCACCAGTTTATCACTGACCTTTGAGCTGGCAGACTTGTGTGTGTGGCTGTATAGTGACGGATTGCTATGTGTGGGTCATAATATGGGTGGCGGTAATCCGCTGTGGCGGCAGTATTTTGGTGGCAGTCAGCATGGCGGTAAGCGGTACTTACCGCCAATGTCATAATGAGGGCCTATGTGTGCCCAGGGCCAAATGCTACTAGTGGGCCTACAGCACTGATTGTGCCACCAACAGGAGTAGCCCTGTAAACATGCCTCAGACCTGCCACTGCAGTGTCTGTGTGAGGGTAGGTTTGCACTGCCAATTCGACCTGGCAAGTGTACCCACTTGCCAGGCCCAAACCACCCCTTTTACTATATGCAAGTCACCCCTAAGGTAGAGACTAGGTAGCCCCATGGGCAGGGTGCACTGTATTTAAAAGATAGGATATGTACTGGTGTGTTTTACATGTCATGATAGTGAAATACTGCCAAATTTGGAGTTCACTATTGCAAAGGCCTATCCCTCCCATAGAGTAACATGAGGACTGCCTTTAAATACCTTTTACATGCAGTTTTCTATTGGGAGCAGGTAGAGATTTGGACTTTGGAGTCTCTGAACTCAATTTAAAGATATATCTTTTGGTAGTGTTGGTTTTTAGATTGTCTGTTTGAAAATGCTACTTTTAAAAAGTGGGCATTTATTTGCTTAACCATTCTGTCCCTCTGCCTGCCTGTGGAATCCACATCTGGGTCAGACTGACAGTTGGGGTATTTGTGAATTCCCTCTAGACAGTTACACAAATGAAGCTGAGGTGTGTCCTGCATATCCTAACAAGTCTTTCTGGGCTAGAGGTGGGAGGGAGTAGCTGACACCTGCATCTGAAAAGGCTGTGCTTGTCCTCACACAAAGCAGTGTCCGACCCCCTGCAGTGCGTCTGGAGCCAGGCCTGGGCAAGACAGGATCTTGTGAATAACAAAGACTTTCCTTTGAAGTTTGCCTTCTTCAAAGGTAGAAATGAGCATAAGTAGAAGACCCAAAACCCCAGACTTGTAGAACACTTCTGGAGCAAAAGGAACCTCTGCCAAGGCGAAGAGTGGAGGAGCTGGAGGAGGAGTACTGCCATTGGCTGTGTGTGCTTTGCTGGGTTGGACTGCAGTTGCTACCTCTGCCTGACAGAGGACAAAGACTGGACTTTGCTGTGTATCCTGCTTGTGAAGTTTCTCCAAGGGCTTGAACTAGAGGTTGGCCTTCTGTTGGAAGTCTCAGGCCTATCAAAGACTTCAGATTTTTCTGCCTACAGCACTGGGAACTGTGTGTTTTATGCTGCAACAGAAAAAAAAACACTGCAACACCATCCACAACACCACTGTCTGCACTGTGACCTGATGGTACCACACGGAGCCGTTCCCCACTTGCCACCGCAACCCTGGTCTCACTGACGCCACCACTTGACGCCGTCACCGAGCTGCTGTTTGCACCATGACCTATGGGACCCGCACTCCGCATCTCCTTGCTCACACCGCAGCCTTGGTATCCCCAAAGATGGCGCTCTACACTGACATCGATGCCAAGTGCAGCACTGTGGCATGAGGACACAGCACGTGAGGCGAAGCATCGTCCCGTACCGCACCGCAGCCGCAGTCCACCGATACCAGCGCCATCAATGCCAGCATCTTCAACAGGTGCCCCTGTGCACTGTGACCCGTGGGTGCCGCATGGAGCCCGCCCCGCATCGTACCGCCGCCTTGGGCCTACCGATGACAGCGATTTAGCAACAACGATGCCGCAGCCTGCACCCTAACCTAGAGACATCACACTGCCCCGCTTCACACTGCATCCTTGGTCTCACCGATGGCGCAGGATGCCGTCACCGAGCCACTGCCTGCACCATGACCTTTGGGCTTAATGCCATCAACACCAGCACTCCTGGCTTCGTCATCAGCCCGGAGTTCACTCTGCAACTCGTGTGATTTTAAGGGCCTGACGACCCCTGCACCGACCTCTGGAACCGATGCAATCGATGCCGCCCTCCGAATCTCATTGCAAGGATCACATCGCCATTTCCAAGGTACTGTTAGCAGGTCTTCCCAACACCGTAGCATGCCCGCGACCCTGTGGTTCGCCTGAACTGTTGGATTTGTTTTTCACAATACCGTGATAGCCCCAGCCGGTGCTATCAACCTCAAGGAACTGTATTTTTAAGTTAATTCTTGCAGAATTCATAACTTTATTACTGTATGCTGGATTTTTCTCATTTTGGTCTTGTTTTACACAGATAAATATTGGCTATTTTTCTAAAACCTATGTGGTGCCCTTTTGTAGCGTTTTCACTGTATTACTGTGTGTTACGTGCAAATGCTTTACACACTGCTTCTGAGATAAGCCTGACTGCCCGTGCCAAACTACCAAGGGGTAGCAGGGGTTATCTGAGCTGGGTATCTCCCTTTTCCTGACTAGAGTGAGGGTCCCAACTTGGACAGGTGTAAACTGACTGCCAATTAGAGACCCCATTTCCAACAGTCCAGAAAGGGTTATTTATGAAGTATGTTTTTAGCAAATGTTGGAGAACACGAAGGCAGTGTGTGGGAAAAGTGACATAAATTTACCATATGTATCCTTCATTAAAATTTTCAGTCCTGCCCCAGTAAATTGTGCCTTGGTCATTGCCACCACAGTGCACAATCATGAGGTCTGGATGTTTGCAATCTGCAGTGCTTTCAACCAAAGGCAGCAATTGGTGCCACTTTAACCCTCTCTGGTCAATCCAAGTAATGTCTACATTAGGTAGACCTATGTCACTGTCAATGCCACACTTTCTAGCTCTCTCCCTGTTGCATACCACAAAATGATGACCCATAATCAATACTCTGACCTTTTTGGAGACAATCGCAAGTAACACAGAAAAGTACTGCAGCAAAATGGTGCAGGTTTGAAGATGAAGGGCAGTTAAAAGCAAGGACAGCAAGTAAAATATAAAATAACATATTTGATTGGATGGTGAAGATATTCAAGGACCTAAAATTAGCTAGGTACTTTAAGAAAAAAAGTAACTAACTCTGCAATTAGCTTTGGAAAAATAAAAAATGATATGTTGTTTAGGATATGCTTGGAAATGCAAACAGTAAACCACACCTGCTACAATTAATCTGAAGCTAGTATCCTGTTGACAGAAAGTCTTGTGAACTTTTGACCTACAGGTAGGTAAAGACTATTGGAAACATGGTTACTATGGAAACTGACCTAAAAGGGTGTGGGGGGAGTGAACAAAAGAGACTGCAGTGTGAAACTGAAAAGAAGAGTGGTGCACACAAATTGGTCAGAATGCAGTATGTGTCTTGTAATTGGCAGTATTTTACAGAGTAAAATATAAATGAAAAGCATTGACAGCAGATTGTTGTATGCATTTACGGGCTGCCGTGCGGAGCCACTGCGGACCACATGGTGAGTTGGGTGTGGGGCTGTGCTGAGTGCCACTGTGGACTGGCGGATCCACACAAAACCTACTGATTTGGGCTTCTTTACGGGAAACATGGAAAGGGTTAACAAACAGTGACCATTTAGAAGTGGTATAACAAAACTAAAAGGAAAAGGAAAGGAAGTCTGTGATTTTGTAACTACAGCAGTATGAGTAACAGCACATTGGAAAGGATAGCCATTATTGGTACATTTCTACTGCAAGTGGAGGAGAATTGCTATATTTATTATTTGAGATTTGCGGTGGGAAAATAAATTATGAGACATTAACATAAAAGTTGCATAACAGCAGAGATTTTACATGTATGTGAATTAGGTGTGTACTATAGAAAGTATATTTAAAAAACTATGGGGGTCATTACGAGTTTGGTGGATCCGTGACCGCCATGATGGTGGTGGCGGTCGTACAGCCAACAGGCTGGTGGAGAAGACCACCAAATTATGACCATGGCGGTCTACACAACAGAAGACAGCCAATTCACTGCTGGCACCGCCAGTGTGGTCAAGCCGCCACGGATGGCAGGAGGCACCTTCAGGCCGGTGGAGTCCATGTATCTGCCAGACAGATTTCGAAGTTGCACACCGCCAAAGCTTCCGCTGCAGTAGCACAACCACAGAAACCCTTGCGGAAATCAACAGTATAAATGAAGACACTCCTCTTCAGGAAGCCATACCTGTTTGGAGCAGCCGTGGAACCTGAACTAGACGTCTTCCTGCTGCTCCTGCTTGCCCAACGACTCTGAAACCAGGGACAACGGCAGCAACTGTGAGTATACACACTTATCTGTCACTGTTGCATTATGCCAAGGTCGCAACGCACACACAACATACACATCCGGTATGGGTGGCGATTGCACACCTACACGTACCCCAACAATGACATGCACATTCACATACAGCCACATACACAAATCCACAGACTCAGTACACACACTACGGCCAACCCACACTACCACAACACACACCGAGCCGCAGACACACTGCACCGGCACTGTCAAATACAACAACACATAACACCAGCAAAGTACACAAATATACAGCAACCGCAACACCTCATACGCACCGTCAACACTCCACAACACACCCCCACCTGACAATACATACAAACAACAAAACGTAACAACACCATTGTACCAATACACACAATCATCAAGCCATACAACAAGGCAAACGTCACACCACGCAAACACACCACACAGCGGTTCTGACATATCAATCACCACACACAGGCACACACACAGTATAGCTATACAAGGGCACACCACACTCCAAATAACAAATGGCAGCACTATCAATACACACAATATCAACATAAATGAATGTCCCAAACACATACATGCCCAACACACTATACCCAGCCATCACAGCAGGACAAATGCAAAGCACACACCCACACAAGCAGCACAGAGACAACTGGTAGTACAAGCACCACACACACAAAACACACTCATACACAAAAGAAAATAGGCAAGACCATAACAGGCATGAGGAATGAAAGGCAGGACAAATATGTAGCGCTGGGGCCAAAAACTGGTCTGCCCACATGTATGTACATTAATTAATATATAAATATATATGAATTATGAACTGTATACAATACAAAATAGCCCTTAGGCTAGTCCAAACAAGAGAGTGCACAATGCACAGTTTGCATATCAGCATGCCCCTACTTGACCCTGACTGCTAAATTACCTCCACAGGTAGGGGCATGAAGGGGGCAGGCATGGACCTCAGGGATTAGGTGTTGGTGGGTAGGTTTGGGCTTTGCTTTGGAAGTGGAGTACTTGGGCTTGGGTGGGGGGGCTTTGGATGTGGCTTAGGGGAGGGCTGGGAACACTTTGAAAGGGTCGACTTCCTCAAAGGGAGGGGCATGGGTCGTAGCAGGGGGCAGGGGAGGACTTGGAGGTGGTAGGGCTGGACTTGGGGAGGGAAACTTATCTCTTGGGGGGGTCACATGGGTGGGAGAGGAGTAGGGAAAAGGGACAACTCTGAGAGGAGAAACTTCTTAGACACGGGAGGACTGTCATGAAAAAAAGGTTTGGGAGTGGAGGTTGGGGAAGTACTTGTAAGAGGTGTCTTGGTGGATGTTTTGGGTGCTGTCTGTCTGTTGGGTGGGTGATTGTGGGTGTGTATGTGTCTTGGGAGAATGGGGTGGAGGAGGTGGGAGCTGCTGTGCTGGATGGGTGACTGTCTGTTGGAGTGGTGACTGCAGGTATGGTGGATGTGCTGCATGTGGGTGTGTCTGTAGTTGTGGTGTCTGCAGATGTGGTGACTGGGGTGGATGTCTATGGGTCTGCTATTGTGCTGACTTTGGGTAGGATAGGAGTTGTGGCTGTATCTGTGAATGTCGGTTTGGTGTCTGCAGATGTGTCTGGTGTAGTGTATGTGAAGGTGGAGGTTGTGGAGGAGTCTGTGCAGGTAGTGGGTGTTTGTGTGTCTACAAGTGGGTGTTGTTTTTGTGCATGCCAGTAGTGGGTCTTGTGGTGCCTGTGTTTCTCTGCAGAACCCTTGGCTGTTGAGGTGGATGCATGCTTGTCTGTGTGCTCTGGCTGGGACAGGGTAGAGGGAGTGGGATTGGGAAGAGGAAGATGGAGGGGGGGTGGAAGACAATAGGTGACTGGCTGCTGTCAATGCGGAGGCCAGAGCCTGAAAGGATCTCTGTAGGCCAGCCAGTGCACAGTGAATGCCCTCCAGGTACACACTGTTCTGTTTGACTTGAGTTGCAAGTCCATGGATGGCATTCACAATGGTCAAGTGACTCGCAGAGATGGACCTCAGGAGATCAATAGCCTCCTCACTGAGGGCAGCAGGGCTGACTGGGCAGGGGCAGAGGTGCCTGCGGCGAAGGAGACGCCAACCATCCTTGGGTAGCGGACACAGACAACTGAGTGGGGAGCTACAGGGAGGGCAGTGGTAGTAAGGGGTTGGCAGACAAAGATGGTGCTGGGGTGGTCCCAGATGGGTCTGCCACCGCCAGGGAGTGTGCACTGGAGGAAGATTCTGAAGATGATGATGCGGAAGATCCGGTCTCCCCGTGGCACTCCCCTCACCCTCGACTGGGTCCCTCGCGGTCGCAGCACTCCGAGTCCCATGGCCAGCAGCATCCCCACTTGCCTGTGCCTTGTATTCTTTGCCTGCCGATGTTGATGCACACAAATAGAGAGAGAGAGGGAGAGAAAGGATTATCATGTAAATATGTACAACTGTAGGTAAACATCTCCAGGCTAGGCTATCTTTGTTGGCATTACACATATCCTACAGCTTGTCACAACATATTACAACTATCCACCCCTTTATGTCATCCCTCACACCCACATCATATTCCAAATCAGTTAGCAGAACTGGAATAGTCCAACAGAACACCTGTAAAGCCATGTCAGCATGCTACTCAAGCCCTGGCAGAAGTAGGTATATAAATCATATTCCAGATCATACCTCTCCATTCTCCTAACATCTATTGGAAGAGCAGGTGACTGATCACCACACATCATGCATGTCCTAAAACAACACCTGACCAGTCCATCTCAATTAGTAATGTCCCTTGATAGTGTAGACTACCCTATTCACAGACCACACAGCACCTGCCCTACATATCACATGGCTGGCTCACCCCAAACATATATATATGGCAACATGGGAAACTGAACTGATGAGGCCAGAACAAGTGGAACTCCCATACAGGTGACAACTCATGTGTATTATATATGTCTGGAGTACAGGAATTGCATGCCATTCGCACATTCCCAGAGAAGTATCTGCAAAACACAGATACACCACTTCACTGCATAAATGCATGTGCAGCTACAATGACCTACAGAGTCCACAATACATCCATTGGCAATCACTGAGTACAGTGTCACAACAACTACACTTCAGGCAGCCACAATTGACATCACAGGACACCTACTATTCCACCTGACATGCAGTTACAGTTCCAGGACTTGACAACATGAGTAAACCAACATCACTAACACCATACCTGACGTGATTTTCTGTACCTAACTCCAAACTACACAAATTTCACACAGAAATGACATGTACAGATGATGTACACATGGACCAACACACCTGCCAGTGCATATACGATTGCCATTCCAAGAAATTCCTGCTTTAGAATTAGTAGAACAAAAAAACATTACTTCATGATCACATAAGTGATGCAATACCTAATCCTCACCAGACTGACACATCAGCTAGGCCGAGGGTAGCAAAGATTGTCCCACTTCATGTGGTGTGCCCCCAAGTAACCATTGAGACATGATGTAGGCAGCATATAACCAACTTTGCTAAGGAATTTGTAGGGCGTTGCCACACATAGCATTAGCATAGCATATTGCAAAAGGCTAGCTCTGCCAAGGCACTTACCTCCTCTAGAACTAACCCACTGGGATAGAGATGAAACGCCCACATGGCAATCACATGGAAAAGCATGATTAGTCTAAATACACAAATCAGACACCCAAAGTAGTATGTCTTTTCGTTGCAGCCTTCACATACCCCATAGAATGGAGATGAACGGACAATGGGGGTACAACAAAAAACAGATATGTACTGTCTTACACAGGTCATAACTGTGGTGTAAATGAGATGGCAGCCTCACATAGAGGCCATACGTGTACCAGCACTGTTTATGTTTGGACCCTGAACCAAATAAGTGAGTCACCCCGTTGAAACTACAGGTGATCAGCACAGATCGCAGTAGTTAGACATCTAAGAGCCACTTACGCTCATATGCAGAAGGATGGACCATGTTTGAGTCCATGGGTATGGTGAAACACCAGCTCACATCCACAGGAACGGCAGGATGAGGCAACACATGTGACATTGACATTTGAGCATCTCCACATGCGGTCAGAACGAAGTCTTCATGCAGGAGTGCAAAACATACACATAGTTTACTATGATGCCAGATCCACATCTCATACACTGGCAAGGTGGTATCAACTGTTTCCCACTAGTCTACAAACATTTGTCACCAACTACATTGTCACAAAAGCTACAGTGAGACAGCAACCACCATACAACCAGAGCCAAGTACCAGGAAACAGTCAGTACCTACCCCCTTGTGGCTGCTGTGCTGGCCTCAAACGCCCATCCACCTCAGGGGAGGCCACCGCCAAAATGCAGGCCATTGGGGGGCTCAGGGTCCAACAGGCACCCCTCCCTCGTTGGGAGGACATCCTCAGCTTGGCCTCTGTGGTCTTACAGGCCCGATGCCTCAGGTCCTCCTACCGCTTCTGACAATGGGTGTTCCGCAGCTGTGGACCCTCAGGGTCCGCACTTGCTTGGCGATGGCATACTAGATCCCCTTCTTCTGAGGGGTGTTCACATGCATGGATGACACAAAAAAAGGAGAAAGTCATGTACACATGCCCCATACCATCAGGGGTTGACACTACACAACTGTAACAGAACACACATACCCATCCTCTTAGCACACACGCCTGTACGGTATGCCACATGCATGCATCTACTCCAACTACAGTTCACGTGGCCGACTGACCGTGACACACAACACCAAGCACACATGGCTGGCCCATTGGACTCATCTGTTCCTCCTATGAACCATATAGCTGTTCATACAGGGGTAGCACCTCCTCCATCGGCTTCTCCAGCTGTTCCTGTGTGAAGGCAGGGCCCTATCGTCTGCAGGACGTGCCATAATGGCTCCCGGAGGCAGTACACAGAAGCTTACTTAGTGGAGGTCTTGCTAGCATCAGTGTCAGGAGTCAAGTGAGCACGACTGCAGAAAATGTCAGTCACGGCCGCCACGTACAGAACTGTCACCGCCATTGGCCCCAGTCCGCCATGGGTAGCAATGTTATCCTCCGAGAAGTTGCACAGCGGTTGCAACTGCCTACTGCCATGACAACTTCCGCCAGCAGACTTATGTCACTTCCAACTGTCCAGAACAGTAGGTAAGGTGCCTGCCATTTTGGGCACATGTACTCAATGCATGTGCCTAAATAAGAGCATCAGACACCTAATGATCTAGATATCTGTGTCACACAATGTAGTGACTTCATGGTTGTGCTACATAATGGGCCAATCATGAGAATGTGACGTGTTGAGCCTCTATATATGTGTATAGTTCTGTGAAGCTACTCTGAGGTACATATGTGTTAAATACCTATAAGTTGATTTAATTACATATGTGTGATCAGTGCAGGACTGCACAGTCACCCACACATTTTCTTATACATATGTGTCATATGTCCTATCCGACTTACATTTCAGCCAATGTGCTGCACTGACCGTGTATGATGTGCATTTCTATGGCCTGTAATGTTCATGTCAGCACTGCTACGCACTGCTACACATCCCCCATCTCCTGCTTCAAAAAGCTGTAAGAAAAGAAGCAACGCGTTCTGCAGAACCAGCGACCCCTGAAAAGCCTCCAGAGGACTGCCTGCATCACCAAGGACCAAGAACCTCCTGTGGACAGCGGACCTGTCCAAAAAGGAGACCAAGAAACCAACTTTCAAGGGACTCTCAACCTCACTCCAGAAGCGTGAGTCCAACTACTCTGCACCCGACGCCCCCTGCGGGTGTCCAGAGAAACCAACCATCCAGAGAGGACCCCCAGGTGACTGCGACGACGTGTCCACCCTGGGCTGACTTCTTTGCACCCCAACGACGATGCCTGCAGAGGGAATCCCAAAGACCCCCTGACCGCGACTGCCCAGGACAAAGATATCCGACGCCTGGAGAAGCACTGCAACCGCAGCCCCCTGGCCCGAAAGGAACCGACCACTGGTACAGCAATGACCAGCAGGTGGCCCTCACACTTACCCAGTCAGTGGCTTGCCCGAGAGGCCCCCCCTGTGCCCTGCCTGCAGCGCCTAAGTGACCCCCGGGTCCCTCCATAGAGTTCTATTGAGAACCCGACGCCCTGTTTGCACACTGCACCCGGCCACCCCGTGCCACTTAAGGTGTGGTTTTTGTGCCTACTTGGGGCCCTTCCAGTCAGTACTCCTCCAAACCCCCCTGGTCTGCCCTCTGGCAATGTGGGTACTTACCTGCAAGCAGACCGGAACCGGAGTACCCCCTGTCTTCAGAGGGGAACACGTTATTTTGGCTCCTGTTTGACCTCTGCACCTGACGGACCCTGTGTTGCTGGTGCTAGGTGTTTGGGGTTATCTTGAGACCCCAACGGTGGGCTATCTATGCTTCGGAGATTGAACCCATAAGTTTGTTACTTACCTCCAAAACTGTACTTTAATTACCTCACCCAGGAACTGTTGAAAATTGCAGTGTCCACTTTTAAAATAGCTTTTTGCCATTTTAAAGAACACTGTGTTCATTGTTGATTCCATTCAATGTTCTAAGTATTACTGTGTAAAGTACCTTTCATTTTATGTACTTACCTGCTAAATTTATCTTGTGGTTCTAGAAATAACTTAATGAAATAATATTTTTCTAGATAAAAACCTATTGGCCTGGAGTTAAGTCATTGAGTGTGTGTTTTCACTTATTGCCTGTGTGTGTACAACAAATGCTTAACACCACCCTCTGATAAGCCTAACTGCTCGACCACACTACCACAAATAGAGCATTAGTATTATCTATTATTGCCTCTGTCAAGCCTCTTGGGGAACCCCTGGACTCTGTGCACACTATATCTCATTTTGATATAGTACATACAGAGCCAGCTTCCTACAGGAATGTGCTTTCTTGAAACACCTGGACAGCTACATCAGGTTTCCCCAAAGAGCGGATATGGCCTATGTGAAGGCTGACTTTTATCAGATGGGACAGATTCCTCATGTGGTAGGGGCCAATGAATGCACCCATGTATCCTTGGTCATTCCCAGTGTCAATGGACAGGTGTATAGGAACAGGAAGAACTACTAATTTGTCAATGTGCTGGTGTGTGTCTGGCAGGCCAAGTGGCTGCCACTTTTCCTGGATCAGTGCATGACTCCTTCATTATGTGGAACAGCAATGTCCCACACATGATGGCACGACTACTCACAGAGAGGGCTTTGCTGGTTGGTAAGTATGCATTGTAACGTGTTTTTTTAATGTACTGTGACCTGTCATCACAATCTGCCCACTAGCTGAACCCTCAATTTAAATAGTTCTACCATTGTGTTCACAGGTGACTCTGGCTATCCAAACCTTCCTTGGCTGTTGACACCTATGCAGTACCCAGCCACGCCAGGGGAATTCGATTTCAGTGAGGCCCACTGGAGGACAAGGCGTATAATCGAACAAACTTTCAGCCTCCCGAAGGCAAGATTGAGGGGCCTGGACCCATCTGGAGGTGCACTCCTCTATGTGCCCTACAAGGTTTGCCAAATCATTGTTGCTGTTGCATGCTCCACAATCTAGCCCTGAGACGCTGGATACCATTGCTGGCTGATGTCAGTGAGGCAGCTGTACCTGTGACTGCACATGATAATATGATAAGTAATGAAGAGCCAGAGGAAAAAGAAGAAGCTGACTGTAGGGCCAAGCTCATCAATCAGTACTTCCAGTGACAAACAGGTATGTGAGGTAGGCCTTTTCAAGTCTTGTCTATGTACAATTAGAAGTGGATAGCAGACATTACACCTCCTGACCTTTAGCATATGTGATGGAGTAATGATGTCCAATGCCTTGTGTGATTTGTGGAAGCAGACAGATAGAATGTAAGGTGTACAGTATTAGTGGTTGACCTCTAACGTGTTGTAGCAACTGATTCCAACATTCACTTATCTCATGGACTGACCAGTATTGAGCTGGATTACCTGCATTCTCCTATTTCCATCTCCTCCCACCCAATGGATATGGATGTCATCATTGGGTCTGCTACCTAAGGCTTGAGGTTTAAATTGTCAGTAGTCAATGGTGATTGAGTACAGTTCTGGGAGGTGTACAGGACAGCCTGTTAAATGGATCTTGTGAAAGGCCTAAGCCTGGTGCTGTATAGGTCCAATCTGGGTACCCATTATTAGGAGCTATACACTACAATAGGCATGCAGTTGACTACCTGTATATGTGCTTACAGTGTCATCATGCCTTCCATCTTGATGGTACTCTGTCTTGCTCTAATTGCAGATGGCTCAACGGACTAGACCATGGTGTTACTGTGGATTTCAACCTCACTCACAGACATCTGTCCAGTGACGGTACTGTTGTCATGTGTGTCCTGCTGGGGAAGCCTCTGTCTGATGGCTATTACACTGCCAGTTCGAATCGGGGGGCATTACAGACATCAGTTGGGTAGAAGGACAATTAGGTGGTCATTATGACAATGGTTGTGACTGTTACAGTGGTGGTAACACTGCCAACAGACTGGCGGTAATTACAGCCAAATTTTGACCATGGCGGTGATAACTCCCATTGATAGCCAATGGACAACACCAACCGCCAGGGTGTTAACACCACTGACCACGGCGGCAGCCATCAACAGCCAGGCGGAAGACAAGGTACTGCCCACCATATTATGACATAGCAAACCACCACGATTTCCGGGGCAGTACCAACGCCATCAAAAGCCTGGTGGAAAAAGAGCACAGAAGACAAAAGACTCACCATCAGAGACACAGAGAAGATCAATGCCACCATGGAACTGGAACGTCAAGTCTTCCTGATGCTCCTCTACGCCATGCTCCACCTGGAACACCAACGCTGACGAAGACGGCAACAGTGAGTACAGCCGCCTAGCCCACAAGGGAGGGAGGGAGGAAAAGGAGAGTGACACACACACGCACAACACACACCATACACACACACACACCATACACACAACCAGCTGCAGAGGAAAACCAATCTCACAGGACACACGTCATAAAAATGCAAGGTCAACATTTAGCTATAACTGATATTGTAATTTTATGCCAACAGCCACCATATTGTCCATGTGATAAGAGAAATTTGAGTAAATGTTCAGAAAGGGCCAATGGCCAGTCTAAAGTACAAAAGGCCCACATGGCCACAGGGCACAGTCCAAGCCCCAACTTGTTCCCTGACGAAATCCGCACTACAGTGTGCAGTGGCATCATGTTGGAAATTACCAGGCACCTCAGGTGGAAGAGGGGGATGGGGGCACCTCAGCTGAAGTGGGGAACTTGCCCACTGGTTCTGGAGGGGGCTCCATGCCCATTATCCTTTGCTGGGGAGTGCAAGGTCACAGTCTCTGAGGTAGGGAACTTGCCCACTGGTTCTGGAGGGGGTTCCATGCCCATTATCCTTTCCTGAAGAGTGCAAGGTCAAAGTCTCCGAGGTGGAGAACTTGCCCACTGGTTCTGGAGGGGGCTTCATGCCCATTATCCTTTGTTGGGGAGTGCAAGGTCACAGACTTTGAGGTGGGGAACTTGCCCACTGGTTCTGGATGGGGCTGCTTGTACAACGGTCCCTGGAGGGTGGGCTACATGCCCTCTGCTGGATGTAAGAGCTGCTGTGTCCTAGCTGGAGTGAGGGCTGATGTGTCCCAGCTGGAGGTGAGGGCTGCTGTGTCCCAGCTGGAGGTGGGGACTCATTGCCCACTGCTGTTGGAGGGGAAACCCTGCCAGCCTCTATTGGAGGTGAGGGCTCCTTGCCCACTGCTGTTGGAGGGGGCCACTTGCTTCTCTTAGTTGGTGGAGTGGGGACCTTCTCTTTCTTGGGTTCTGGAGTGAGATCCTTCCCTCTCTTGGGTGGTGGAGTGGGATCCTTCCCTCTCTTGAGTGGTGGAGTGGGATCATTCCCTTTCTTGGGAGGTGGAGTGGGATCCTTTCTTTCTTGGATGGTGGAGTGGCATCCTTCCGTTTCTTGCCTCCACAACTAGGAGGTGCCTCCACTGTCCCCGTGGACTGTTTAGCTGAGGTGCTGGGCTGGCTTGTTGTGACCCTGCTCTTATGGGTAGGACGGGGGTAGAAGAAGGGGGAAGAGGTCAAGTTGGGCAAGGAAAAGCTTCTTAGGGATGGTGGTACGGGATGAGGGAGGAGCGATCGGAGTGGAGTGGAGGTTGAGGGAGTGGTTGTTGGAGGTGTATGTCTGCAGGAATTGGGTGCAGGTGCATGGGCAGCGTGCTGATGTGAGGTGGATGGCTGTTGGGAATCTGTGTGTGTGCGTTTGTGTCTCTTAGGAGGGGGCAGACAGGGTGGGAGAGGACACAGGGGTTGCGTGGATGGATGTTGTGGAGGTGTCTGCAAGTGAGGTGTGTGTGCTGCTTGGTGTGGTGATGGTGGCTGTTGATGCAGTGCATGCAGTTGTGAGTGCGGATGTGACTGTTAGGGAGGAGGTGGAGGGGGAGACAGTGAAGGTAGTAGATGTTATTGTGTGTGCTACTGTCTGGTGTTTGTGTGAGTGCTGGTTGCCTGAAGTGTGCTGCCTATGTTTGTCTGTGCCACTCTTGTGTGATGTTTTGTTAGCATGCTTGTCTGTATGTGTGCATGGGATGAGTTGGGGTTGAGGAAACTGAGGCTGGGAAGTGGCAGTTGGAGGGGAGAGGGGACGGTAGGACCAGGGACAATGGCTGCCATCATAGAGGAGGCCAGAGCCTGCAACGATCTCTGTTGGGCTGCCAATCCACAGTGAATACCCTCCAGGAATGCTTTGCATTGCTGCATCTGGGATGCCAGCCCCTGGATGGCATTCACAATGGCTGACTGCCCTACAGAGATGGATCTCAGGAGGTCAATAGCCTCCTCACTGAGGGCAGCAGGGCTGACTGGGCCAGGGTCTGAGGTGCCTGGGGCGAGGAGATGTCCACTCTCCTGGATGAGCGGACACGGGCAACTCGGTGAGGGGCTACTGGAAGGGTGGTGCTGGGTGGTCCCAGAGGTGTCCGCCACCACCAGGGAGCTTCCATCGGAGGAGGAATCAGATTCAGTGTTGTCACCTCCTGTCACCACCGTGGTGCTCCCCTCACCCTCCGTCCCACTGGTTCCCTCAGTGTCGGTGGACTGTGCCTCCTGGGTCCTGTGGGATGCAGCTCCCTCTGTTGCCGGTGCCCCTGCTCCTCCGCCAGATGATGCTAATGCACACATGGACAGGTTGACAGAAGAAAAAAGGGGGGGGCAAGAGAAAGGGAGCACTGGGTCAATTACAGCACCAACACCACAGATGTCATACACATTACCATCACCCACAGGGATCAGGATTGAGCACCATGCATCGAACTGGCATTCCATTGCCTAGGTACCACGGCAAGATGTGAGCCAACCACTGCCAACTGCACCCCTCTTGGGAGTCACTAAGCCCTGTCTGACATGGAATGCAACCTAGCTAGGTAACCAGATTTTGCAATACACCCATTACCCTTGAGCTGGATCACGCTGCAATGTCTGAGCTGGCATTAAAGGGCACCCACAAACTGACACCCACCACCAGGATCCCATGCCACCTACCAATTATAGTTGTAACGCCCACTGTACTCACCCCCTTGTGGTTGCTGTGATGCCCTCAAGCGCCCATCCAGCTCTGGGTAGGCCACCACCAGTATGCGGGCCATCAGGGGTGGTTAGGTTCCAACGGGCACACCGCGCTTGTTGGGAGGCCATCCCCAGCTGGGCCTCCATGGTCTTCCGGGCCAGCGTCTCAGGTCCTCCGACCTTTTCCTAAAATGGGTGCTCTGCCTGCTGTAGAACCCCAGGGTCTGCACATCCTTGGCGATGGCACGTCGCAATGCCTTCTTCTGATGGACGCTGACTTGCAGAGGAAACACAGACAGGAGGACACCATTACACATACAATCCAGCCTTTCACACATTTGGCCCACAAATTCCATTTCCATCTCCATTGGCACACACACATCAACAAGCACCCACCATGTATACTACCACCAGATATACCACCCCCCAAATGACACGATGCTTGCACATACATCTCTG
This sequence comes from Pleurodeles waltl, assembly GCF_031143425.1. NCBI lineage: Eukaryota > Metazoa > Chordata > Amphibia > Caudata > Salamandridae > Pleurodeles > Pleurodeles waltl. The sequence continues at coordinate 1,174,845,338 of NC_090444.1, forward strand.
TGCAAACATGTCACATTCATCGTGCCCAAGGTGTACTCAACTGTTGGTCTGGAGGCCGATACATTAGTCCATACTGGTGTTGGACCCCATCCACCAAGCGCTTCAACTTCTTCGAGGTGAAGGCAGGGGGCCTTTCCCCAGTCACACAGGCCATGGCAGGATCCAGACACAGGTCACAGCCGCACTCAGTGTAGGTATTGTCTTGTGGAAAGTCAGGAATCAAGTGAGGATTTAGAGAGCAAATGGCGGTCTCGTCCGCCGCCGATACCCATTGGCCACTGTACTCCATAGAGCCCCATTTTAGCCAATGAGGAATTGCACGGCGGTGCAAGACTGCCTTCCCCCATGACGTCCAATATCGGCAGAGATACCTCACTTACACCTGTCCCTAGATACAGGACAGGCGGTCTCCATTTAATGGTGGTTGACTACATTCAGATAATCAATAACTGCATCATTGCTACGATTTGCACATACATTGACATTCCCATTGTCCCATCACATCAATGCTCAATGTACACTGAGGTGGGGGTTCCAGTGTTCAAATTATGACAGCCTACTCACTCTTGTGTCCCTTAGATACCTATCACTGTGGATGAATAGGAGGAGGAGACAAGCCCCTGTGCACAGACCCCTTGTGGACTTGGCTTCACTGGAGGACAGGCACATAATACTCACCTATAGACTGGACAGGGCCACAATCACGGAGCTGTGTGCCCAATTGGAGCCTGATCTGATATCAGCTAACCGTCATCCCACTGGGATCCCCCTCTTGTGCAGGTTCTATCAGTGCTCCATTTCCTGGCAATTGGTTCTTTCCAAGTAATAGTGGGCTTGGCAGCAGGAATGTCACAGCCAATGTTCTCAATCGTGCAGGCAAGGGTTTTGTCTGCCTTGGTCAAACACATGTGCAGCTACATTGCTTTCCCCCAGGTGGAAGATTTGGCCACTGTGAAGGCAGGATTCTATGCAATAGGACATATAACCAATATTATTGGGGCGATTGATGGTACACATATTGCGTTTGCCCCCCCCCCCCAAGAATGGACAGGTGTACAGGAATCAGACAAGTTTCCACTCACTGAATGTGCAAATGGTGTGCCTGGCAGACCAGTACATCTCCCACGTCACTGCCAAGTATCCTGGGTCGGCGCATGACGCCTTCGTCCTGCGGAATAGCAGCATCCTAAATGTGATGGCACAACTACAGAGGAACTGGGCGTGGCTAATTGGTGAGTCTGATTGCCCACCCAATGTATGTCAGTGTATACCTTCTGGTGTTAATCCCATACCATTGTGCAAGGCTAATGTTTTTCCCTCAATACTTGCAGGTGACTCTGGCTACCCAAATCTATTGTGGCTCCTGACCCCTGTGAGGCATGCCAGGACAGGGTCTGAGAATCATTATAATGATGCACATGGGCAAACCAGGAAAATTACTGAAAGGACCTTCGACCTCCAGGTTCAGATGCCTCCATCTGACAGGTGGATTCTTGTGTTAATCACCCGAGAAGGTCTGCCAGATAGTAGTGGCATGCTGCATGTTGCACAACCTGGCCCTCAGACGACATGCACCTTATCTGCAGGAGGAGGAGACTGGAAATGCCCCCGTGGCAGCAGTGGACCCTGAGGACAGTGAGGATGAGGATGAGGATGTGAACAACAGAACATCAGTTATACGTCAATACTTCCAATGACACACAGATGAGACAGTGGAACTGACCATTCCTCTGAATATTGATGTTTTCTGTGTGGCTGTAGCAGGATGGAATTCATTTCCTTTGCATCTCAACTTACTGTCACCTATGGCTTCTCGTTTTGAAGATGTTGGTGATATAACAGCTGTGTACTCATGTGATGACTACAGACAGCTACATGTCCTTAATTGTATGCTATCACAGTGTTCAGATCATTTGCACAAGATGTGACTGTTTCCATAAATGCACATTTTCATCACATAAAGCACTATCAAGTTGTTTTCAATGGTGTTGTTGTGCAAATAATTGAAAAAGGGCAATGGTATGGGGTGATGGTAGAGGAAAGTCCAGGGTGTTGTTCCAGTCTGTTTGTAGCACAGGTCCAGTGTCCAAGGGGCCATAAGAAGGGGAGCAAAGGCAGTTTAAAGTGAACAGGTGACAGGGTGGGACACAAGGGGGACATTAAGAAGGGTCTCATTTCCTGGCGGTGGTCTTGGCAAGTTTCCCTGGCTTCTATCTGGGTCATGGGGAACGTTTGTTTGGTGGTTCACCTTCTGCAGGGGAGAAGTGCTGGTGGCATGTGGGTCCTGTGGCAGGGCCTCCTGCCCACTAGCTGCAGCAGACGTGGTGGGCTGGTCAGTAGACTGGCTAGTGGTAGGGGCCCGCTGGTGTGCTGTTCATTCCCTCATGATGTTGGCCATATCTGCCAGCACCCCTGCTATGGAGACCATGGTGGTGTTGAGGGCCTGCAAATCCTCCCTGTTCTCCTGATGGTGTTCCTCCTGCAGCCGCTTGTTCTCCTGCATGTTGGTAAGGATCTGGGCCATCTTGTCATGGGACTATTTGTAAGCACGCAGGACATTAGTCAGTGCTTCCTGGAGAGTCGATTCCCTGGGCCTGTCCTCCCCCTGGTGCACAACGGTCCTCCCAGTGTCCCTATTCCCACTGAGCCCAGGCCCCTGATTGTCTTGGGGGTGAGGTGTGGACTGGGATCCCTGTACAGGTGGGCACACTGCTGATTGTTGTGTCCTGGGGACAGAGGTGTGGGGACGTCGGGTGGCTGCTATGGTGTTGGGTACTGATGGGGGAGGCTCTCCGGTGGACTGTGAGTGGGTTGGGGTAGCCGACTGACCAGTGGCCCCTGATGGGCCAGGTAATTCATCCAGATCCAGAAGTCCAGAGTTACTGTCATCACTGGGGACATCTTCTGTTGGGGGACTGAATAGTCGTGGCACCTCCTCGCCACTGACATTGGCTGGGGCACCTGTGGTGATGTAAGTGATGTATTATACTTCATGTCTGTGATATATTGTACACTCCTAGCTTCCCCTCTATTGCTGCTGTTGCCCTCCCACCTTTGTTTGTGTATGGTGATGTATTGTGTGATTGTTAGTTCTCCATGCTGTGCATGCATTGGTGATGGGTGTACATGCAAGGCTGGGAGGGCTGTCCATGCATTGGTACAGCATGCAGGGCTTGGCATTGGGGTTAGTCTGATGTGTAGGTGCAGTGTGTGGGATGGAGTGGAGTGATGGGAGTGAGGGTGAGGGGGTGTGATGGCATGTAGGTATGGGGGTGATAAGTAATAAATATTGACTCAACAGTGTCCAGCCCTCCGGCTACTCCAGTGAGTCCCTCAGGATGCAGGATTGCCAAGACTTGCTCCTCCCATGCTGTGAGCTGTGGCAGAGAAGGTGGGGGTCCACCACCAGTCCTCTGGATGCCGAACTGGTGCCTTGCTGCTATGGAACGTACCTTCCCCCGTAGGTCGTTCCACCTCTTCCTGATGTCATCCCTTGTTCTTGGATGCTGTCCCATGGCGTTCACCCTGTCCACGATTCTCCGCCATAGCTCCATCTTCCTGGCAATGGATATTTGCTGTACCTGTGCTCCGAACAGCTGTGGCTCTACCCTGACTATTTCCTCTCCCATGACCCGCAAATCCTCATCAATGAAACGAGGGTGCCTTAGTGGGGAAATGGGTATTGTGTGGTGTGTATAGTGCAGAGGGTGTTGAGTGATGTGATGGGGTGTGGGATGTGGGGTGCGTGACGGATGGACGATGTTTGTGGTGTGTGTGTGTAGTTGTCTCAGTGGTCTTCGTGTTAGTCTTGTGGCGATTATTGGTGTTCGTAAAGGGTTGTGGGTAATGAGGGTGTGTGTTTTATAGTGCTGTGGGAGGATGGGTGTGGTGTGTGTATCAGTGTCAGGTATGTGATTTTCGTTTAGGCCAATGTTGTGTTGTTTTGTATTAGGGTGGCCATTCTGAGCGCATCGGTGTTTACTGCCATCGAATGTCTGCCGTGGTGATTCGTGGGTCATAATGTGGTGGGCGTTGTTTTGCTGGCATAACGGTATGGGTGTTCGTACCTACACTTTAACACTGATGTTTGGGCTGGCGGATTTGTGTATGTGGTAGTATTCTGTTGGTTTGGTGTGTGTGTGTCACAATATAGCAAACGGATATTCACCACTGCAGCGGTAAGCAGCATTTACCGCCAATGTCATAATGAGGGCCTTAGTATTGTATCATTAAACACACATATACAGTACCTGTGTCCATAAGTGATTTATTGTGCATTCACGTTTTGTGACAAGTGTAATGAATGTGTACAACATAACAAACAAGTGATGAGTGGAGTCATGGTAGATGGATTGATCAGAGTAGCTGCTACAACATTTGGTCACACAGGTCCAGTGTCCTTGTGCCATGGGAAAATAGAGTTCTGTCTCAGAACAGTCAACAGGATTATATCAGTGGCACACAAGAGTGACAAAGCAGGAGAGATCACTTCCTGGCAGTGGGTTTGGTCTTGGCATCTGCTTCAGCCGGATGTCTGGCTGGACGCCCACGTTTTCGGTGGGGGTTCTTCAGCTACAGAGGGAGGGGTGTCGGAGGCTTGGGGTTCCCCTGGCAGTGCCTCTATTCCACTAGCTGCCGCTAATGTAGAGGGGGCAGATGTGACATTGCTAGTGGAAGGGGACTGATGGTGGGTTTCTAAAACAGGCAGGGTGCTGGTCATATCCCTCAGCACCCCTGCTATGGAGGCCATGGTGGCTTTGTGTGCCTGCCACTGGTGCATGACCTCCTAATGGTATTCCCTCTGCAGCCTTTGATTTTCCCTTGCCTAGGTGGGAAAACAACTTTTGCATTCCACTTTCTTATTATATGGTTTGTGTTCCTCCTAGGCCCATTTCTAACTATTGTGATTTTCACTATTTGCACTGTTTTCTAACTGTTTTTACAACTATTTCTGCATTCTCATGTATATACTGTGTATATTACTTACCTCCTAAGGGAGTATAGTCTCTAAGGTATTTGTGGCACTTGTGTCACCAAAATAAAGTACCTTTATAGGCCGGGCCATTTTCAGTCCCGGGGACCACTACCTCCTCCAAGCAGGCCCTGCAATAACAAAGTAGCCATAGCTACTAATGGACGTTGGGATTGCCACCTCCCAGGGCAGGCTCCCTATGTCCTGAAGTGTACACCCTCGGGACACAGTTGTTTGCTGTCCCTTGGCAGGAGCCTTGACAGCTCCTGCCAAGCGAGAGCAAACAGTATGTCTGCTTCAAGTGGGCGGGAGCAGGAAAACTGCTCAGACTCTCTGTGAACTGAATTGTCATATGGTTTCCTGCCCGCTGCCAAGGGGGCGGAAAAACAGATGGAAGAACTGATCCCAGACGCAGGGAGCAGCATTATTTGCTGCTTCCCGTGTGTGGGAGCAATGCTGGCTCCCGAAGGAGGAGGAGAACCGGCAGGGACCGCAGGGGTATTGAGGGTCACCAACTGTGCACACTGGGTGCCCTGGATGGGGCCAGGGCATCCAGCAACTGGGGATAGGGTCCCCAGGGCCAAAATCAGCTAAGGAACAGGGGCCATGCAGTCCCCCTCCCATTTCACCACAAAGTAAGGCCCCGGGGATGGGGTCCCCATGGTCAAAATCAACCCAAGGAGTGGGGGGCCTTGCGCCCCCCCCTTCCCCTTTTACTAATTGCCCACATCCCAGGGGAATGGGGTCCCTGGGGCCAAAATCGGCCTGGAGAGGGGGTTGTGTGGTCCCCCCTTCCATTTTAGTAATGGGCTTGGTCCAGGGTGATGGGTTCCCCATGAACAAAATCGGGTAGGGGAGGGGGGCTGTGCCCCTCCCGGGTTGGCCAACTCCCCACCGTGAATGGCCAAAGGCTGTGCACTGAGGGGCTGGCTGCATGCGGGTGATGGCTGCAGCCCCTGTGGCCAACCCCTTGCCATGCAGGACTGAAAGTCCTGTGCAGTGTAGGGTTGGCTGCCTTTACAAGAGTTGGCCACAGGGCCACTTTACATTTTAAAAAAAACAAGAAATTCACTGAAAAAAACTAAGGATATTGTAGCTTTATAGTTAGGTGAAATGTTCAGTAACAGCATAACGTTTTACACTTTACAAACCACAGCCACTGGCAATCACTCTGTGCAGCACAGTCTTAAAGCCACCCAAAACAGGTTCAACAAAAGAATGCACTGAAAGGCAAAAATCTGGTTTGAAGCTGCAGAAATGGCCAGGTCCAACTGGTTGACACTAAAATACTTCTTAAATAAGCAAAGATACTGAAAATAAATGACAACTATTCCTGCACAGTACACTTATATACAACAGACAACCTACTGTCTTGGACACAATTGAAACATTTTGTTTAATGCATGAAACAAATTTGGTAAACAAAGTTGATGAAAAAATATAAACAATACTGTAAATAAAATATAGTTGATTTTATGGCTCCTTCTGATCCGCCTTCGAGATCAATGGGAAACAAAAATTGAAAGAGTGTTCTATGTTAAGGAGTGGCAAAGAGTGTTGGCCCAGAACGCTATGTTTAAACTAATTAAATTCCCCATACTACACCGAGCTTATCTATCACTGGCCAAGATGAATTAATTCTTTCCAAGGGGCGACAGCTATGTGTCCCTGTTGCAGCTCACCTGATTGACTTGCTACATATGCATTGGGCCTGTCTATCCCTTTCTCTTTTTTGTTCCAGGATCACTACAAATCCAAGTCAAACAGGATTACTTTAGAAGCCATCTTGGAGTCATTGGATGATCATCCAACTACATTAGAAGTCAATTTCTTATCATACAACGTCATCAACCTCTTGAAGTCATCAGCAAGTTTGTCTGATGATTTGAGAATGACTTGAAAATTACCATCTGATTACTTCAGAAGCTGGGATGTTATTGAAGATTTGAGGATGACTTTGAAATGAGTATCCGAAGGCTTCACTTGCCTTGTTTCTGATCATTAGAGGATTATTTGAAAATGAGCATCTGATTACTACTTTTCAAGCACTTACAAAGATAAATTATCCCCGATTTACAGATAATTTGAGGTTTATTTCATTACAATGTCACCATTTCCTTTTGTTTTCATTAGAAAAATTCAACCATTATCATATACTGTGCATCAAACTCAATTAGATAGTAGATGAATTATACATTGGCTACAGTATCAAGTAACTGCTGAAGTACATTATATGCATATTGATACAACTATATAGGGGACCGAGGTTGAAGGCCGAATCCCAGTTAATTCAACACTCCTGAAGCTAAAGGAAGCCTGTGGTATCAACCCTGGCAGTGCAGAATTAATTCCCCATACACCAGGTATTCATAACGACAAAGAAGTTTCAAAACATAAAATAACCTCCTGAAGCTGTGCTAAAGACAATCATACACCCCAGCAGATCCATCAACACCCTCATCCATCCTGACAATAACACACACAGTGGGAGGAAACTGAGCATTATAAACACAGAGTGCATCACAATTTTCACTATACCACTGATTTTAGATTTAGGACACATATAGGCCCTCATTACAACCCTGGTGGTAAATCCTGCTTACCGCCGTGCTGAAGGCCGCCAACATATCGTGGCCGCGGCGGAAATCTGCTACAGGTATTACGACACACATCTCGTAATCCGCCACAATACAGACACCCACACAAGTCCGCCACACCAAAGGTCAGTGATAAACTGGTGATACCAAAACCCACACCGTCACGCCAACAGGAATACGCCCACACTATCACGACCCACGAATCAACAGAGCGGTCTTTCAACCGCGGTAATCCATTGGCTGTACACACCGCTGCGCTCAAAATACACACACATTTACAAAACACAACCACATTGGACAAATCAAAATACACACACCTGATACACATACACACACAACACCCACACACTCACACCACTATAAAACACACACCCATATTACCCAAAACCCCTTACAACAATTTATTTTTGAAGAAACAGACCCCAGTCCAGCACCTCAGCCACCAAATCATCCAGCACTGTGGTCCCTGCAAGTCCTGTAACGTTGCGGGCGGCACCCATCAGGGCTGCTAGTGTGCCACCTAGCGTGGCCAAGGATCAACCCATTCCGCCACCTGCCAAGGTGAAGAAGGGGCCCACATGCCGTAGGGAAAAGCCACACCAACCACCCAGCAAGGCCTCCTCCAAGCCAAAACGGGACAGTGCAAAGGTCCCAGCAGCGACTTCCAAGGTGGGAAGGGACACAAGGCTAAAGGGAAGTCAGCACAGGGCACGGAGCCTCCGGCTGAGGGACTGGTGTCACCCCTTCTGGCAAACAGAGCAGCAACCTGTACGGCGGTGGACACCGCCACCTGCACCGCCCCCTGCACCGCCACTTGCACGTCTGCTGCCTCAGCAACAGTCCCCAGCATTAACCCCAGTGGGCAGCCGTCCGAGGCTGCAGGAGACGTCCTGCTGTCTCCCTCCACAGGTGCTGACATATGCACCACTGGCAGCATCTCCGCCACAGACACCGCCGCAACCACCGCCACCAACCCCGCGACGTGCACATACAGTGCCACCACAGCCGACATGAACAACATTCCCAGTGGACAGCCGTCCAAAGCTGCAGGAGACACACTGGACCCTGCACAGCATACATGAGGCACCACAACCAGCATTGTTAGTACCAGCAGTTGGCAGGCAAAGTCGCAGCAGGGTGGAGTGTGTCTCTGACTCCATGGAGTATCATGCTACCTGTTCCCAGGCAATCTCGTGGCATACACACCCAGATGAGGGAATGGGACCTGCCACACAGCATGTTCAGCACTCTGGGCACAAAGCCCCCTCCAGAACCAGTGGAGAACAGCATCCACTACCCCAGTCCTTGGCAGGATGAAGCACTCTGGGCACAAAGCCCCCTCCAGAACCAGTGGAGAACAGCATCCACTACCCCAGTCCTTGGCAGGATGAAGCACTCTGGACACTAAGCCCCCTCCATAACCAGTGGAACATGTCACACACTTGAGAGACTGTGGTTTTGCACTCCCCAGGATAAAGCAGTGGGCAAACCACCCACTTGAGAGACTTGAGAGACTGTGGCTTTGCACTCCCCAGGATAAAGCAGTGGGCAGTGAACCCACTGGAGAGACTTGAGAGACTGTGGCTTTGCACTCCCCAGGATAAAGCAGTGGGCAGTGAACACACTTGAGAGACTTGAGAGACTGTGGCTTTGCAATCCCCAGGATAAAGCAGTGGGCATGGAGCCCCCTCGTGGAGCAGTGGTGTCGTCCCATCATGCGGCTGAGGTGCCCCCCTCCCCTTCCCCCTGAGGTGCCTGTTTCTTTTCGACCTGATGCCCCAGCAGTGTTCTCTCCGTTTAGAGTCAGGTATCATATGTGGGCTTCGCCCATGCATTTTGGGACCACTGGTCCACGGACAATGATTGGAACACTATCCGGACTTGTGTAGTTGCTGTACATATTTGTATATATAATGATCTGGTACGCACCTGTTTCCATATCTGAATTTTCGATTATTACACTTGTTACAATCATTTCCATTTGTCCTTGCGTTCTTCCAGAGGGTTACGGGGTGGATATGTAATGTTGCTGCATGTATTTGAGTGTATGGTGTTGTGGGTGAGGGTGGGGGTGGGGGTGTTGCGTGTTGCGTGTGTGTGTCACTCTCTTTTGCCTCCTCCCCTCCCCTATGTGCTAGGTGCAGTACTCACCGTGGTCGTCGCCGCCGTCTTTGCTGCTCCTGGTAGAAGCGGAGGTAAACCAACATTGGTAGCACCTGTAACTCGGGCTCCATGGCGTCCTGGTTCCTCGTAGGGTGTTGAGAGGTGAGTGGTTTCCGTTCCAAAGACTGTTTCCGCTGTGCTTTTGATGGCGTTGGTACCGCCCCGGAAAAGGTGGCGGATTGGTGCCTTGTAATACAGTGGGCGGTACATTGTGTTCCGCCTGTCTGTTGGTGGTTACCGATGCGGTGTTTGTTTCTACCACCGTGGCGGTCGGAGTGTTAAAGTGGCTGGCTGTGTTGGCGGTTTCCGCCATGGTCGTGATTCAATTTTTTTTACCGCCGCATAAACACCGACTGCCAGGGTTGTAATGAGGGCCATAGTTTGCACCTGATTTGAAATGTATAGCAGAACTTAAAATGAGCCTCTGTTTTCTAGAATACAGAGTTCTAGTATTTAAAGGAAAAGAACAGGCATTGCTGAGCATCTGACTGACATTCACAAATATTCAAGGTGTTGGCCTGATTTATTTTTCTAAGGTAGCTCAGTGGACTGAATGCCCTGCCTTAAGTTAGGAACATTGAAACGTGTTCCAGTGTTTGAAAAGGCTAGATTATGGTCTTGTGAGCACAGCTGTCTGGTTTCAAGCACCATCTATTTTTTTCCCAAATGCTTGTTACATTCCTGGGAGGTAGGGAGCCCTGACACATTCTCATTGCTTAATTTGAACCAGTGGTTTCTGGTGCTGAGCGCCAGCACTTTTTTTGAGGGCCGGTACTTATTTTTCTGTCTCAAGCATTTACGGCGAACAAAGACACCTATGTGAAGCGGAGCAAGAGAAAAATGAAAAAGTGTCACAAAGGGAGAACGGAGAAAGCTGCAATACCGAGCCGAAGGGGCAGGGAGTGACAGTAAATGGATTAAAGAGGCCCAAGACGGCTTCAAGTCTACGCCGCCTCAGTATTCTGGGCTCACACATTTAATTGCAGCAGCTGCGTGTTTCAGAGGAGAGCTTTGGGCACCGGCACGTATTTATTTACAAATTAAGCACTGCACATTCTTAAACTCTGAGAATAGTTCAGGCACAAATGCGCCTTTGTTAAAACGTGACTCGTTCCTACATTGCTTTACATCACTAGGACATAACTCAGAAAGGCCGGGTTAATAGTGGCTTTGCCTGACCTCCGGAAAAGCTAAAGTTGACAGGGAATATCCCTGGTCTGGAAAGAGTCTGAAAGTTTTAGGTTCAGACACTGCTTGACAAGGATGTAAACAAAAACTCAGGCATTGTTCTTTGCAGGGCTGCACTTCCCTGCATGGAGAGTGTTTGGTTTGCAATGTGGTATGAAGACTTGAGGTTCCCCCTCTACACACTCATTTTTTCATTGGTTTAGAAGCCCCTGCATGATGTGCAGTATGCATTATGATGCATGTGGACAACCAAACAACAGCAAAGTTTATTTATGTTCTCATTAAGAAAATGGTAATATTGTTTTGAGACTTAGGCCCTCATTACAACTTTGGCGGACGGCAAGCGCCGCCCGCCAAGTTGTATCCGCCGCACGGCCGCACTCCCGCACTCCCGCAGTGGCCATTTCGAGACCCCCGCCGGCCTAGTGGGGATGTCGGCTGCAACACGGGAGCCGGCTCCAAATGGAGCCGGCAGTGTTGCGGCGGTGCGACGGGTGCAGTTGCACCCATCGCGCTTTTCACTGTCTGCTATGCAGACAGTGAAAAGCTCCATGGGGCCGTGGTAGGGGGCCCCGCGTCTCCCATTCCTGGCAGCCTTTTCATGGCGGTTCATACCGCCATGAAAAGGCTGGCGGGAGGGGGACCCATAATCCCTTGGGCAGCGCTGCAAGCAGCACTGCCCTGGGGGATTACAACCGCCGGGATCAAAGTGGCGGGAAATCGCCAGTCCCGGCGGTGAGACCGCGGCGCTTCCGCCGCTGTCGTAATTCCAAGGAAAGCACCGCCAGCCTGTTGGCGGTGCTTCCAATGAAGCAGCCCTGGCGGTCTTTGGCCGCCAGGGTTGTAATGAGGGCCTTAATCTTCCCCATTCAAGACATGCTGAATGCTTGATGCATTCTGGGTGCTTGAGTCCATAACAGTAAAACTACAAGTCCCGTAGCTGTAGGTACAATTTGAGACACGGACACATCACATCATATTACAGCATCACTCTCCAGTCACTCCGACTTCCTATTTTGACCCAATTCCACTATTCCTGTGTACCCCACGCATGAAAAAACACAATGGAAATAGCGTAGACATTTCGAAAAAACAGTTGAAAGAAACAAATTGGCGCATTCACTTCATATAGGTAAAGGCAATTTAAATGCAAGACAAATAAAACAAGAGTACTTTAGAGGCTACGGCATAACAGCTTGAGCTACCGACTTTGGAATGGGGGAACGAGGTTCGAGTCTTGGCATCGGCTTCGCATCCTGTGATTCTTTGCAAATCACTCTTCCACTGCTCGAAAGAAACTGAACTTGGCCTTGTGTAGTGTATGTAACTGCTGTTCATGAAAAGCACTGCAGTATCCTGGAGACAAAATCATGATATATAAAACTGCAACAAAAAAAAAATTGGTTGAAAAATGGAATGGTCTGGGATAAACTGAAGCATTATTTCAGCTGCTCTGTCCTCACATGCGACCCCCCCCCATGCACATCAACTGGCCCACAAAAGAGGCTATTGCAATGAAACGCAAAGCGTTTCAAGAACACTTCTAAAGCGCTTTCATTTGCACATCTGGTCAAGCTGGAATTTGCACCACTTAGTTGTGCCAGCCAACGTTTATGAGGAATCAAAAGGGACCATGAAAGGAAAATATTTACCATTTGTATTACAGCTTGCAAACTACTTCAGGGTCGAATCTCATCAGGCCTTGTTGCCAAAGACTTTCTAAGAGGTAGAATTGTCAGCACCAAATTCTATGTCAGGACCGGAGGCTTCGAATTACTCTTCTCTCTCTCTCGTCACTGAATATTTAACATCAGCCAATTAAAAGACTTTAAAACAAAAATTACTTTACCCAGGCGCCCCTGTAGTCCAAACTGTCCAACAATCACACCTGACCCCCTATATATCTGTCCCTGCAAACACAGTCCTTCCTCTTTCTTTGCTGCTTGCCGCCAGCAGATAAGTGACGTTCCATACTTTTGTAAAATCTTGTTAGAAAGTGCTTTTTTATGAATGTGTTAGCAGCATGGAGTGGGAGCAGGGATTTAAGGTGTGTTGCTGTGCTTGTTTACAAGGGTGCTCTTGCGCATTCTAATTTTCTTGTTCGCGATTGGTTCGCGCTTGTATGCCCGGGGCCTAGGGTCCATTTTTCACCCATCTTCGGGCTTGTTTGAATGCCCAACGGGGTGAGTTTACATTGTTGCGTGGGCTCTCATTATTCTAAATGAGACTACTGGATTTCTAGGTAGCAGGATCTATAACGGTGTGGGGGACTGAGTCTGACCCACATGTAAAGAACTCTGTCACCCTAAATCAGTTTTTTGCTCCGGCTAACTAGCAGTGCCTCATTTCTCCCATGTGGAAGGAATGATTTGGCAGCCGAGCGCATGACATCTTTGGAACTTCTCAGGGAAGTCGTGGTTACTCAGATCCAAACCAACTCTCTTATTTCCAATATGATCTCATATACAAATGACAAAGACAGTATAAGTTTTATATAATGTTTTAATAAAACGACTGTATTTTAGATAGTAAGGCGTGAGCCGCAATAACCAGAACGATACAACACAGTAGGATTGTAATAGTTACCAGGAGAGTAAAACATAAAAACAAAGCTATCATATTGTCAAACAGTTTCTACTCTCCCTCTGCTTGTTCTATCTAGAGCACAGCATGTTAAGCTTCTAGCTTGCCTATTAGAATCACTGTGGAGACATCAGCCCTCATACCTGAGCAAAGACCTGTGATCTTGGTTCAGCATCTGCAACGAGGCAGTCAGCGTCAAGTTGTGGTTCCCTGGTCGGAATCTCCCTCTTCCGTGTATTGGGACAAGGAAGTGATTTTATAACTAACATGTCATCGTGATCACAAAATGTCCCTACGCAGGAATGCCAAGTCTAAACTCTTACCACGTCTATCTGCAATGTACCAGACTGTATCCTTGACTGAAGCACAGAGTAAATATGTTATGGAGAACTCCAGTACTGAAGTAGGCAAAACAGTGTGATATGAATAAAAAACAACAGCGTAGAACTGGCTATTTGAAAAATAACAGTACGAAGCCTAATAAAAAGCATGTAGAGCAAAGTACACAGAGGCTCTAAGCTGTCAGCAAATGAATAAAATATATTCAGGGCAAAGTGCACAAAGGCCTAAAACCTGAAGCTAAAGCGCAATGAATACGTAAAACTAACCACACTACACCCTCCCCTTGTCGGTAGCAAGTGGTTCCAATAATATAAAAGGATGCCCTAAATATAAACAATACCTAAAAAAATTATTTCGACAAGGTGAGAAGACAACAAAGTCATAAATTTAGGTAACATGTGATCATAAAGCCAAATTCAATATAGTGTCAATTTAGTAAAAATCCAATCGTCAGATAGAAGCAATAGAACGCAGGAGTTCCTCCACTTCGATATATGTCAATATCGGAAGATCCACGCCACAAAGTACCATGGAGCAGGTGTGATCCAAAGCCCCAAAACCATTCAGGGCGGCACCCCGTGCAGGGCCTATGAAAGAGACAATACCATCTTCCTCCAGGAAGGGAATCTCATAAACTGCCTCACGAAGCAAACGCATCCGTAGTGCACAAGTCTGGGAATGAGCCCTAATCGGGAACATCAACAGATCAGTATCGACCACTGGAGGGCGCTGCAATGAGAGACAGAGAGCCAGTGCATGTTCAAACGAGCACCAAAGGCATCGAAACACGGGTTGCACACAATCCAAAACCGGTCTGAATGACAGAGACCAGTCGCACACCAAATGTCCCAGGAGTGTCGCTCCAAAATGCTGCATCATGCGTTCACGACACAGCTGCGCTGATGGGAGCAGCAATACAGGATCTCGTCGTGACGGGACAGCCATTGCGAAAAAATAGCAACAACAGCAAGACTCCAGCCAATAAAGCCAAAGTAATCGGGAAACCCCCAAAAATGCTTCCGAAAATAGAATGTATAGCCGAAGGTATCAAACCGAATATGGAAGAGAAGGTATGAGCAAAACCAACACCAACGACTTTGAAAAAATGTGCAATACCAGCAGTGCTGGATGCATTAAATATACGTCCCACAAGTTCACCGAAGTGATTTGGAAAGTTAGTATTCAAAAGGGACTGTATCTCCGCCGATGACCTTGCCACCTGAAGTGCGTAGGTCTCGCTAGCAGATGTAAGGGCCACATGCTTTTGAAACAATAAAGCTTTTAGCCGACTCAACTTGTCGAAATCAACCTTGGAAGTAGCAATATGAGGCCAGATGTCCGCTACCTCCCTAAATTGAGTGGGGGGAAACAACACATTCCCGCAGCACGTAACGGCCTTGTTGACAACGACGATGTAAACTATTCCGGCACGCATGCCACAGCAGCGTTCGTTGTTAAGAACAATGTA
Organism: Pleurodeles waltl; assembly: GCF_031143425.1. NCBI lineage: Eukaryota > Metazoa > Chordata > Amphibia > Caudata > Salamandridae > Pleurodeles > Pleurodeles waltl. The sequence goes on from NC_090444.1 coordinate 1,174,860,651, forward strand.
ACTGCCGTTAGAAAGCACCTGGAAAGTGTTTTTAATAACCGGGACTGGAACTCCCTTCAGATAACAAGCTAAGTTAGCAATCGAAGCGTTACACGCCCTGTGCAAGGACAGCTGTTTACAAACCATTGAATGGCTGACAGAAGCTTCGCATTCGCTGCCGCTAAGAAAAACCTCCTTCAAACCATTAACACATCTGTACTGAAAGGGAAGGTCCCACACCTCGTGTATGTAACTGTCTCCCAATAGTTCATATCTACCCACCGGAATGTGCTTCAAACACTAAGTAAATTGCAAAGTAGAGATAGGCAAATTAATAACCCCATGGATCAACCATTCAGCTGACGGAATCTCAGCTACCGTGAAAGGCAGTTTCTCTAATTTCTCAATATTTAACATAACATATGTCGCTTCCTTTTTAGCCATCAGTTGTTGTTGACGAGTCAAATTAAAAGAGATAAAGATCTCTCTGGAACGAACGTGCTGCCATGGAACGCGACCCGCCTTCAAGGTCTGAAGAGTCCAACCCAGCTGCATGATGGATCGCGTCTGACTCTGCCCATGATATAAAGAAGACATGTCCGATTTAATAATGTCAATGGCAGAGGAAACAATGCTGTCAATCGTGTAAACACGTTCAGAAAGGGTATGCATGCCATTATCAACAACAGACAAAGTCTGCATTAGATTTTCTTGATCAATCTGCCTCAACCGGGCTGCAGCCTCTTGTTGTGAAAGCTTCCAAATCTCATTATAAACCTCGTATAAGAACCTTTTCTTCCGTGGTACTTTGGGACCTGACAAAAAATCTTGTAAATCAGTATTATTAGACAGTAACGTGAGATGTGACTTAACTGCATCCAGCGTGGATGACTTCAACCATTGCTGACAAAGCTTCCCCACACTGTATGTAGTTATAACATCAGCATGTTCTGGTGAAACGTAACGAGGGTCTGCCCTACTAGTCCTGAACCCCCCTGAAGAGGTGACAAAACGTTGATGACACATATTAGTGTCTACAGGCCATAATAACCACCTGCCTGGATGTAACGATGAAGTGTTAAGCGTACCATTCTGGACCCAATGTGTAAAGTCACTGAAAGTAGCATTCACATAGTGCTGCCAATTTTTTTAATTTAGAAGGGACAGGTATACTAGGCAAAGTCAACTCCCTAATCGTCGCTAAGCCCAAACAGCTAGTCTGTTGTACTGTGTCATTGAGGAAAATCATCTGCACAGGGATAATACATGCTCTAAATAACGTGTCCCTGCCTTGCATTTGCCAATTTTTCGTACCCCAAACACTTTTCAAGTCAACAGTTTTGAACCAGTATTCATATCCCTCGACCGACAGTTTAGATACAAACAAATTGGAATACAGTAATTTAGTATCGGTCAATAACATTTGCTTATTAGAACACGGTGTAACTTTAAAATAGTAGGACCTAGCATTACGTGGATCATGCCCAGCAAAATATGCAAATTTTTCATAATACGTTTTTGAACTCCCTTGTGGAGGAGTCGAGCAATGTTCCCATTGCACATAATTAAACATGGGCTTAGGGCTACTAGCTTTATGAATAAAGTGGTGTCCATAATAGTTGTAACAAAACATGTCACCATGATTATCTCTAAACTGGTAAGCATCTTCATCGTCATAGACAGTATAATATTGCAAATCCGTTAGCATAGAATCTACTGTCTTCACATCCCAATCATCAGAAACAATGCCAGGTATAACAATATAATTCATTGATAATTTGAGGACATACGGTATTTGAATCAATTCAGTGGGACCATATATATCAAACATTACTTTATCCCACACAATTCCATCCGGAACTGGTATAGCAGAAATGTTCACTGTGGACAAGTCTCTTCGAACCATATGAGACGAAAAATGCGGTTTTAACACAGTCTCCACGTGCTCAATGTCAGATCGATCAGGAAGAAAATGACCATGTATTATCAGAAAAAAAGTAACCACAAATCCCAACCATAATAAAATAGTAATCACGGCCAAAAACAGCCAAAAATAGTTCCAAGGAAAAACAAAATATGTTCGTTTAAGCCATCCCAGCAGCCGTCGTGGACCGTGGACAGAAGACATCGAGGACGAGGAGCCGGACCCATCATTATCAGCGTCGTTGAAGCAGCCAGAAGCAGTTCTAGCAAAAGGTGCAACTGTGAACGAAGAAGCAGATGGAGGCTCTCGCCGTGGCACGCTATAAACCACATGTTCAGAAACGTCAGTAGAACGTACAGCAATTTGATCACAAGATTCCATATTAATCGCCGTCGGTGGAACAATCGCAAGACCATCATCCACCCTCCCCAAGCTCGGAGAGGAAACAGTGTCGGTGAAAATCACCTGCAGCGGGACCTCTTCCCCAGTAGTGAGAGGGATTCCGGAACTACTGGGTGTCCCTCTTGGTCTGCTGTGCAGAATCGGCCACATGTTGTAACTTGACATTATCAATGGAAACAAAGCGATTTCCTTTGGCCCCTCGCAGCGGCGGTAAAATCACAGTTCTCGTGCCGCTTACCCCTAACACAGGGACAGGTTCTCGATAAGAAGGACCAAATTCTTTTTTAACTGCGACCTTTTCACGCACTAGATCCCCAATCCTGGGTATCCAACCAGTAGGTGTTACTGGCTCATCCTTAATTCCTGAGGAGGCAGCACTGGCAGAAGAGTTATCTTCACGGAATTGTTGTAAATCCTGCAAAACAGTGACACGATCATTTATGTCAAAGGGCGTATCTGCCGCCTCCACACCAGGACCATCTAGATCAGGAACATACATTCATGTTCCAAACGGGCACTCATATGAAGTACGACCCCCCAGTGACCTTCTAGGCAAGTTATTAAGTGCTCTCTGTACTCCATATAGGTGGGCTAGCCAACCACGACCGTACTTATAACTCTGGCCGTTAAGGACTGCTTTAAATCACGATTTAAACGCTCCACAACAGAATTTCCCTCGGGATGAAATGGAGACGAGAATTGGAGTTGGACCCCCAACGAAGCCATGGTGTCCCTGAATGCCTTAGAGGCAAAAGCAGGGCCCTGGTCTGAATGAAAAGCCGCAACTGCAAATATATCGACAAAGATGCGCAAATCTTTAATAACAGTGCGAGCGTCAGCCGAGCGTTGTGGCCATACCCATACAAATCTGGAGCACGAATCTACAGCAACCAATATATATTTGTATGCACTATCTGGCGTCAGCGGACCACAATGATCCAAGTACACACACTGTAATGGTTTATTTGAAATCAGAAGGGGCGTCTGCTGCGGGCGTCTAGCCGACGACGCTTTAATTTGTTGACAAACGTCACAACAAAGGACATATTGCTTCGTCTCTTTATAGAGACCAGGCCACCAGTAACGAGCCTGTAAAAGTGAAATCGTGGCAGCCACCCGAGCATGTGCAGAAGCCACCCCCTCATGTGCTGCAGAAATCAATCGAGGTCTCTCAATCTTATTGGGAATTTCACGTACACCAATGCCTGGAATTGTAACAGTAGCATTTAGTGCACCATTCAAGCAGTAACTATATTTTGAAGGAAATCCTTTAGGAAAGGGCATGCCATCAGCCGTAGCCTTTATGGCAGCCGAAATGTCTGTGTCTGGTTTGGAACTCGAACGAGTCACTGCGGCCACAGTGGCGACAGCCACTGCCGATTTCGCGGCTTCATCAGCCAAAGTATTCCCAGCAACGTGTATTCCAACGTGCTGGTGTCCAAGTGTATGTACAACATGGACATTAGGAAGCGTTTCCTTCAGATCCGCAACCTTACCCCACAACATTTTATGTTTAATGGAGTTGCCTTTAGAATCTCTGAACCCATTCATCTTCCAATAGTGTAAATATTCGTTGAAAGACTGCACACAGTAGTAGGAGTCACAGACCAGCAAGGTTAAAAGTGCTGGATCCGCGTGCTCCAACGCTAACAATAGAGCTTTGAGCTCAGCCAGCTGTGCCGTGCAATCTCCCAAGGTTTTAGTATAAGTATGTCGGGGGCAGAACACTTCCCCCTCCATAGTGCCGCTCACCACCGCACATGCAGCAGAATACTGTTGTTTAGTCCCAACCGCTGGTTGCGCAGAGCCATCAGTATACATGACCACTTCATATTGGTGAATAGGCAATGTACCAGCAGGAACAGGGTATTCTATTTCGTATTGAAGAAATTCTTGAGTCTGCAGGTTAGGGTCAAATACATAATCTACATCAGTGGCTGTCAAAGACATAGCCCATTGTATCCACCGCGGGTGTAAAGCTTTCGAATTAGGAACACTCGCTTTTGTAACAGCCTCTAAGGCCGGAACCGGGGAAACGACAACAATGCGTTGACCCTGGGCCAGCGGTCTTTCTTTAATAATAGCCATCTGTACTGCAGTGAGAATTTTCTCAGTTTGTGCAAAACGTTGCTCTGCAGCAGAATACAAGTGAGACTTGTATGCAATCGGGACAGTCTCCCCTTCATTAAAGGTGACATAAGTAAACCCAACAGCCCCAGGTATCACCCTGATCACTAAATGTGTCTTATTGTCCCGTGTGTGTAAGTGTTTAACTGCTAAGAGATCACTCTGTAATTCTCGCAGTATGTGTGTATGTTCAATCGTCCAAAATGTACTCGAAAAATTCGGGCGAATCAACTCGTATAAGGGTTTTATACGCGTTGCATAATCAGGAATGTAAGTTCTGCCAAAATTCAGAAACCCCAACAATGACTGGAGCTTCCGAACCGTATTAGGAGGCTGCAATAAAGCACATTTCTCCAAAAAATGTGACGCTAGGGTCTTGCCCTCACTCGACAACTCATATCCCAGGAAAATGACGCTGAGGAAGGCAATCTTTGATTTCTTAAAATTAAACTTATAGCCAATATCAGCAAACCCCACAACAATGCGCGATACGCGCCTTAGATGTTGCAGAATCTCATCATCTGTCAGATATATGTCATCAACATATGATAATGCTTCAGGGTCGAACTCATGCAGCATTTCAGTTACACAAGCCGAAAACAGTCCTGGGCTATTCTTATACCCCTGAGGCAAACGACAAAAAAAATTCTGAGAGCCAAACGCACTGAAACAGATATAGTCCCGACTCTCGGGCGCTATATTCTGGCAGAAAAATCCATTCGAGATATCTAATGTTGTCTTATATTTTTTACGCACTATATTATTCATAAGCGCTGCGCTGTGTGAATTCTGTATTGCATATGTGCGTGTATGACTATTCAAATGTCGGTAATCCACCACTATCCTATATGAATGGTCCGGTTTAGCAACCGGAAACAAGGGATTATTCATCGGCGAGACACAGGGCTCAATTACACCCTGATACTCCAATTGTGTAAGAATTTTTCTAACCGATGCCCTAGCTTCAAATTTGATAGGATATTGCGGTTGTGGCTGAGGTTCGTCTTTTATTGGAATTACATGATAAGGTGATTGTCTGTCCCACCCCACATTATTTCTATACAAGGCGGGAGCCTGTGCTAGAGCCCATGATTTACTATAGGACTCAGCGAGTTCTCTCGGAACAAGTGGTGAGAAGGAAGGTTTAATAACCTCCTCCCCAACTGGACAGTCGTGAACAAAGTCAGGTGGCCAATCTTGTTCGGCCAACAGAACATCATATGATTTTACCACATGGTCCCAAAAAATGGCGTTTATAATACGGTCAATGTCCCCTTCCAATCGCAGAGTCACTTCATATACTCTATCAGGATCAGTGACTCGCATATCCGTCGTCTCGACTTGTATCAAGTCATCAGTTGCTTTCACCTCCAGATGCTCTAGAAGACTCCGGCGAACTATTGTGACCTCTGCCGCGCTGTCTAACAGTGCTAATGCCCATGTCTTGTTCGTCAAGAGAACTCTCTTCTTGAGCGGCATGTCTGACTGAGACAGCTGCCACTTTCTTCTTCTTAAATTGCTGTTTTTGTTGCAGCGGTTTCTCTTCTTGTTTAATAGAAACCTCCGCTGAGCGTTGTGAATCCTGTCTCGGTTTCACGTACTCCGTCCTCCGCTCTGACCGCCCACCTCTCTCACTTCTCTTTTCCGAGGAGTCCTGAAAGGAACGAGATTGGCGTGTATCAGTGTATTGATATCTATCAGGTGTCTTCAAAGTATCCCTATTCCTGAGATTATACTTATTCTGTGGTGTTTCCGGTTGCGGAGACTGTCCACCATCTTTCTTAGGTGTTTGCTGTTTCTTTCCCCAGCGCTTTTTCGAACCTTCAGGTTGTTGCTGTTTAGCATTATCTTTATTATTTTTACCCTGTAACTGGGGTTTTTGTGGTCTAGCCCCTAGACTATCACGACCAATACTAGAATATGTTTCCTCTATTATTCTCGGAAGCTCCCGCTCCTGATTAAGCAGCGGAACATCCCAAAGACGCATTCGCACCGCTAGTGCTACTGCCTCTCCTTTGAGATTACTCAAAATAATAGAAGAAACTGTGGCAAAATTGCCCAGCAACTGCATGCCCAAATCCAAGGCAGGGGCAGCCCCATATTCATCCTGAATCTGTTTAAGTACGTCCGGTAAATTAGCTAATGTCGGTGTACCGTGTGCCGTAGTGTAGAGCGCGGCAAATACCGTGCCCCAGGTATTACAAAGGTCCACCGGAGGAACCATCCCGTACGGCAAACACATCGTCAAAATTCTATGTTTATCCTGAGGTCCCGTATGAGGAAATACTGCTTCCAGCGTATTAATTTTTTGCGCCAGCCAAAAAGGAGTCTCCTCTCGTTTAGCCAGCACTTTACCCATTACCGAGTGCACAGTGGCCGGATTAATACCCGGAACCACAGCCTGTGGGTGCGCTGGAGCAGCACGCGCTGCATTCGTATTTAGTGTCTGCATGACAAACTGAACTAATCGTCTATATGTAGCCGTTAATTCTGTATATAAACGACGAACTTCAACCACTGCCAATTGAGCAACCGCAGGATGTGGTGTATATGTAGCCAATAAAGGCCAGGTAGGACCATCATTACTCAGTGGACCTAACCTAACTTGTGCTACTGTGTGTGGGAGGGCGCCATCAAGCCAATTATGGTGTTCTTGATAAGATAGAGGTATTTATAAATAAGCGTAAGCCCTGTATTGTCCAGGGACATTCGCAACTGTGTATTCGTGAAAAGTATTTGTTCCCCCATCCACTGCTGGAAATCCGACCCAAGAATAAAAAAGTTCCGTTCTATAGGCTGCATGGGCGTCCACCACAAGTGACTGGACCCCCCTGGACTGTCAGTCCATGTGTCAACAGATGTCCCGTGAGCGGATGTCGCATATTAATTGCTATGTTCACTACATTAGGATTCGCCATTTTATAAAAAACGGCTTCAGGTCAGAGAAGGCACACCAATATCGGGGTTTTTCCTTTCAAAGTTCAAGCTTGAACAACCAACCACTAAGCAACAGGAAGCACCTATGCCGTGGCGGCGGAAACCCTCAGCCCCACGGACGTCTCCGTATACGGAACCGAGGAGTCAAAATATATATGAGACCAAGAGAGTCAGTCGGACCTAATCATTAGAGCCAGACCAAACGTTGGCGGCGCCATGTCGCGTGGGCTCTCATTATTCTAAATGAGACTACTGGATTTCTAGGTAGCAGGATCTATAACGGTGTGGGGGACTGAGTCTGACCCACGTGTAAAGAACTCTGTCACCCTAAATCCGGTTTTTGCTCCGGCTAACTAGCAGTGCCTCATTTCTCCCATGTGGAAGGAATGATTTGGCAGCCGAGCGCATGACATCTTTGGAACTTCTCAGGGAAGTCGTGGTTACTCAGATCCAAACCAACTCTCTTATTTCCAATATGATCTCATATACAAATGACAAAGACAGTATAAGTTTTATATAATGTTTTAATAAAACGACTGTATTTTAGATAGTAAGGCGTGAGCCGCAATAACCAGAACGATACAACACAGTAGGATTGTAATAGTTACCAGGAGAGTAAAACATAAAAACAAAGCTACCATATTGTCAAACAGTTTCTACTCTCCCTCTGCTTGTTCTATCTAGAGCACAGCATGTTAAGCTTCTAGCTTGCCTATTAGAATCACTGTGGAGGCATCAGCCCTCATACCTGAGCAAAGACCTGTGATCTTGGTTCAGCATCTGCAACGAGGCAGTCAGCATCAAGTTGTGGTTCCCTGGTCGGAATCTCCCTCTTGCGTGTATTGGGACAAGGAAGTGATTTTATAACTAACATGTCATCGTGATCACAAAATGTCCCTACGCAGGAATGCCAAGTCTAAACTCTTACCACGTCTATCGGCAATGTACCAGACTGTATCCTTGACTGAAGCACAGAGTAAATATGTTATGGAGAACTACAGTGCTGAAGTAGGCAAAACAGTGTGATATGAATAAAAAACAACACCGTAGAACTGGCTATTTGAAAAATAACAGTACGAAGCCTAATAAAAAGCATGTAGAGCAAAGTACACAGAGGCTCTAAGCTGTCAGCAAATGAATAAAATATATTCAGGGCAAAGTGCACAAAGGCCTAAAGCCTGAAGCTAAAGCGCAATGAATACGTAAAACTAACCACACTACAACATCAAAGGCTCTGCCCTGTCTAATTTCGGAGCTTGTGGTCCGTTCGGACGCCTAGACCATGACTGCTCTGTAGATAGAGGACAGCAGTTCTCTTTTTACTTTGTGTATCGCGCATGCGATCTGCTTCGATTCTTCTCTGTTTAGCTAGGGAGATCGGAAAGAGAGCTGTGCACATGTGGAAATGTTCTTCAGATCCCCTGAACGCCCGACAGGGCGCATAAGCGTGGCAAGGCTCTGGCTTAGGGGTTTTATTGCAGGAGCTCCCTCCACATTTAATTTTGCTGCCTGTCATTTGTATTGACTACCTACAGTCCTCTTTATTGTCTGTGAGCCTTATCCTGCTGTGGTTACCCCCCCCTTTTTTGAACTCCTTCATTCCTCTTGCTCGGAAGCATGGTGTACTATGCTGAAGAGGATGAATACTTTCAGGAACTCCCTGAGTTAGCAGACGAACATCACATGGAGGAGAGATTGGTGAGGCCCTGGAACAACATGTCAGGGACTCTGTAAATCAGGGTCTTATTAAAGCATTGAAGCCCTTTACTAAGCTCCTTATAAGGTTTGGCCAACGTGAATTAAGGGGGCATGCCCTCCCCGAGACTGGATCCAAAGATGACCAGACTTCTGATTTGGGCATTCCCCAGAGAGCCTCAAGGGGACCAGCCTCGTCAGCGGAAATTCTAGCGCAAATGGCTGACTGAGTTATTAAAGACCATGAATATGGTTATTTTCCTTCATTGGAGGTTCTGAATGCCTTTATGGAGTCTTCAATGCAGGCGGAAGCACCCCTCTCCTCTGCCTCCCACTCATCAGATTCTGACCAGGGACATGATTACCCTAAACCTTCGGGGAAATGTAAACGTAACACCCACAATCTGCAGGAAAGCGACCAGGTACCTCGCACCTTATCCTTTGCCCCTGAAAATATTGTCCACCAGCGTTCCACTGAGTAGATTCCTTGTATTGAGGTGGCACATTACGTGCAGGAAAGCCTGAGGAAGGGTTTTGACGATGTGTGCAGTACCCTGCACTCAGAATGTCCTTGCTCTTCCTTTTGGGCAAAGAAGCAGATATGCCTGATCTGGATCCGAACATGGCGACCTTTATTAAAAGATTCTCTAAAGATCCTACATAGGGCCTAGATCGGACATGGAAGGGTTGCCAAAATAAGCTACTGGACATATCAGGTCCCATTACAAAAATCTTGGAACCTGCAGTCCAAGCTAGAAAATCCAATGTTCCCCTAGACCCGCAGACCATATTGGAATGGGCTCAACGAGCCATCTGCCTTCTAGACAATGCAATTTGTGCGATGTCCACTGAGCGCAGATGGTCCTTTTTGATGCGCATTGATCCTAAACTGGCGGACATAGCCCCTAATGAGTCAGTCTTCATGGCAAATGGTTTGCTTTTTGGCAACAAATTTGTCAAGGGGTTGGGGAAATATGTGGCTACTTTGTCTGCTTTGGACAAGGCCCAATCTTTGATGAAAAAGATGTTCAGTGGGGGGCTTTTTGTCAGGGCTGGACGCTACAGGGGCCCAGCATCAGGCTGTGGATTTTACCAGGCCTCAGGAGGCTACAACCAGCGAGGTCAGGGTTCCACCTATTCCACGTCCAGATTCTACCCTATCAGATACCGGAGAGGCCGGGGTCGTGGCTTCAGAAACAATAACTGAGGTGGTTTCAATGCCTCTGATGGCCATCTACAGGTGAGAACTATTCCATACTCAGAAGTTTTTCGGGGGGGGTTGAAAGAGCATATTCTGGCTTGGGAACGCATTTCTCAGGGTCCATGGGTATTGCAGACAGCGCAAGAGTACAAACTGAGGTTTTATGCTTCCCCTCAGCAGACAGCCCATCCTTGTCCCATTCAATTTTCCCAAGTAGAGAGCAATTTCATGGACAGGGAGGTCGACGCCCTTATGCGCAAATGGGCCATAGTCAGAACGAGCCCTCATGTTTCTGGATTTGTCAGTTTGATATTCCTGGTACAGAAAAAAGGCGGGGGTTCTCATCTAGTACTCAATTTGAAGGAGTTCAACTCCTGAATAGTCTACCTTCACTTCAGGATGGAGGGTATCCACCTCTTAAGAGATCTTCTACAAGAAGGGGACTATCTTGCACGCTTAGATCTCAAAGACGCATATCTTACGGTACCTATTTTTGGGCTGCACCGCTGATATCTCCAGTTCTGTTGGCGAGAGCCATGGTACGAATTCACCGTTCTCCCCTTCGGTCTTTCCTTTGCACCTTGGTGCTTCACCAAGGCCTGTGGTACAATTCCTCAGGGAAAGATGCATACGCCTCATTATATATCTTGACGATATTCTGATCATGGCTCAAACTGAGGAGTCAGTCTTGATGCACCTTTCGTGGTCTGTGCAGCTTCTGGGTTTCCTTATTAATTCGGACAAGTCGATCTTGACTCCGTCCAGGGTGATAGAATTCTTAGGCTTCCAGGTAGATTCTATCAAGGCCCAACTGTTATTGCCTCGGCCAAAGAGGAGTTCTATCAAGAAAGAGTTGAGGAGAGCCCTTGCCTCTCCCATTATATCATTGAGGATCCTGGCATGCTTGGTGGGCATGTTAGCCTCATCTATTCAGGCGATTTTTCCGGGGCCTCTTCATTACCAGGCCTTGCAATGTTTGAAGATCATACATCTTCATAGAAGTTTATCCTACTCGGAGCAGATTTTGCTGTCAAAGGAGAGCAGGGCGGTGATCGCCTAGCGGCTAGCTCACATGAATGCGTGAAACATCAGGGCCATTTTCGCATTAGTGCCGGAGATGGTCATAGAGTTGGATGCTAGCTGATGGGGCTGGGGAGCTCACTGCGGCTCAGTATAGATAGGGGGGCGGTGGTTCTCAGACGAACTGACACTCCATATCAATTGTCTGGAACTTATATCGGGGGCATTTGCGATTCGCTCTCTTTCTCCCCATCAGGCGAAATGTTGTATCCTATTATGCATGGACAGCATTTTGGCGGTTTGTTATATAAATCGCCTAGAAGGTACTAGGTCTCGAGTCCTGGTGAAGATTGCGAAGGAATTTTGGCAGTTTTGCCTCCACCATCACATATCAGTGACGGCAGAGTATATTCCGGGACATGCCAACCTGGTACCAGACTGGAACTCTTGCTTCCTCCAGGATGGCAGTGATTGGAAACTCAGCCCTTAGGTGTTTCACAATCTGAATCTTTGGTGGGGTCCATGTTCAATTGACCTGTTTGCATTGAGGCTGAATGCTCAGCTGCCCCATTTTTTCAGTTGGAGACCAGACCGTCTAGCCTTAGGATTGGACGTCTTCCTTCAGACATGGGAGAAGGATCTGCTCTATGCATTTCCCATGTTCTCCATGATTCAGAAGTACTCTCTCAGGTGAGAAGACAGAAGGTGGAGCTCATTTTGGTGATGCCTCTTTGGAAGGCTCAACCATGGTTTCCAGTGGCGATGTCACTGACTTGTGCACGACCGATTGCTATTCCGGAGGATCCATATCTGTTGCTGGACCCAGCAAGATCTCCCCATCCTCTGATAACAGCAGGGTATTGTCGCTCATGGCATGGAGGATTTCCGGAGACGTTGGCAAGTGCCAGGAGTTTCAGACAACGCAGTGTTTTTCTTGTCTGAATCTTGGGGATCTTCCACTCACTAACAATATGAATCTTCCTGGAGGAGATGGGTTTGTTAGTGTAGTGAGCAATGTATTGATCCCATGGGAGCGAGCAACAAAATCATTGTTAATTTTCTTTCTGACATAACAGCACAAGGCCTAGCTTACAGGACCATTAATAATTTTAGGTCAGCGATTTCAGCGGGTCATCCTTAATTGGAGGGTAAACCAGTCTGCGAGCATCTGCTAATATGCAAACTACTGCGCGGTATCGGGATGGTTAAGCCTCCTCAACCTATATACTCTTCATTATGGGACGTAGATGTTGTCTTACGTTTTCTGAAGGCCTGGCCTTGTAACGAAGACCTTTCACGTAAACAGCTGTCAGCAAAACTTACCATTCTGCTTTGTGTACTGTCCTGCCGAAGGGTCTCAGACGTTCGAGTGTTGGATTTAGCAGGTAGAGAATTTACTCCTTCTGGAGTTTCTTTCTCTATTTCTAGACGTACACAGACTGCTCCTAGATGTGTTGCCTACCCAGTTTTTCCTCATCATTCGAAACTATGTGTTGTCAAATGTTTGACAGCTTATGAGGAGTGTACTCGTGAGATTCGCAGAGATGTACAGGGACAATTGCTCATTTCATTACAGAGTCCCTTTGGTCCTGTTTCTGCTGCCACTCTGGCAAGATGGGTCAGATGGATATTGGGGGAAACTGGATGTAACCGGGTTGGCCCGGAAAGAGCACTCAGAACTCGCTTGTTCTATGTACAAGTGTTTTATTAAGTCGTTCAGCAACTGGTAAGATTAAGAATAGGTAAGTTGTTAAACTTGTTTCCAAATACGGTGGGTGAGATGGCTGTATCCTCTCGTGTTCCGTTCTTCTCTCTTTTCTCCTTTTTGTCTCCTTGTCTCACAGGCGTCCCCGGGAAGCACATGTGGAGAGAACAGAATACATAAGGTAAGTGGTCTGAATGTTCTTTAGTGTAGTCTTACTATCTCTCTCTTCCTGTCTCTTCTCCCTTCTTCTCTCTCAAAGTTCGGTATCTGTCCCTTCTCTGGTTTTCGTTTTGTCTAGGCGCGGTCCTCTCATACTTCGTTTGGCCTTGGCTATTGCTTCTGGCCTTTCCCCCTTCTGTTACCCTTAGTGATCGTGTGCGCGGTGTCTTTGATGTGACATACGCTCACTATAGTGCATTCTTGTGATTAATGGTGTTTTTCTCGTTTCTCTCCCTTCTCCCCCCCCCCTATTTTGGTGCCCTTCTCTAAACCCCCGCTCTTCCCCTTTTTTCTCTCCCCTCTCTCTTTCTCACTCGTACTTCACAGGCCAGTGGTCCCACGCACCTGGAATAGCCATGCTTCTCCGGAAGCGCGGCGGGCTAGATCGTTCCGTCCTACGGTTGCCTGCCTTTGTTGGATTCGCCTGGCGCCTTCGGAAGTCTTCTCGCGTGGTAGACTGGATTCGCTGTCTCCGTTTCCTTCCTCCTGTGGCTGTTCGTCTTCCTCCTCTTGTGTTCGTTCGTCCTCCTCCTCCGGTGTTCGTTCGTCTCCCTCCTCCTGTGTTTGTTCGTCTTCTTCCTCCTTTGGTCGTTTGTTCACCGCTTCCAGCCCTCCGACCCCTGCATGTTCTGTCTGTGGCAGTTTTAACCTCCCGGCGGCCCGCCGCCATCGATCGTCCCACCAATCACGGGGTGAGAGGTTGGAAAGGTCGAGGCCACCAGAGGCAGAGTCAGCAGAAGCCCGGGCCATGTGCGGGCGATCAGTATCCAGCCCGTCACATACACTCCCCCTAGAGAGCGGCCAGTCGGGACGCCCAGACGCCGGATACCGGGAGAGAAAATCTGCAGTCACCATTTGTTTCCCCGGGAGATGGTGAATCTGAGACGAAAAAGGCTGTAAGGACAGGAACCAGCGGAGAACCCAGGAGTTAGTGTCTTTATTGCGGGGGAGCCAGGTGAGAGGAGCGTGATCAGTAACCAGGGTGAAGGTTCTGCCAGACAGATAGCATCTGAGGGATTCGATGGCCCACTTAATTGCCAGACATTCTTTCTCTATAGCCAGATAATGTTTTTCCCGTGGCAAAAGCTTCCGGCTGATATACAAGAGGGGGTGTAAGGTACCATCCACCTGTGGTTGGGACAATACCGCCCCAAGCCCCACTGCAGAGGCGTCAGTCAGTAACACAAAGGGTTTTTGGAAGTCAGGGCAACACAACACAGGTGCAGAAGTGAGAGCGGTCTTTAGACTGTCAAAACTACGTAACTCAGATACTGACGGGGTACCAAGGGTATTGGGACACGCCTTTTGTAGCAAGTTAGTCAGGGGTTCTGCCATCGTGGAAAAATGGGGAATAAAGTGTCTATAGTAGCCAACTAAACCCAAGAAAGCCCTGATGTCTTTCTTCCTCTTCGGGAATGGCATGTGAGAAATGGCTTCCAGCTTTTCAACTTGGGGACTAATCCGACCACCGCCTACAATGTATCCTAGGTATTTAATACTAGATAGCCCCAGCTGACATTTCTCTGGATTGGCGGTTAACTGGGCCTTCCTCAGGGCATGTAAAACATCAGCTAGGTGTGCCATATGTTCTGCCGATGTGTTGCTATATATAACGATGTCATCAAGATAGGCTGCCGCATACTACCTGTATGGTCGTAGGATCTCATCCAAGAGTCTTTGGAAGGTGGTGGGGCTCCATGGAGCCCAAAAGGAAGGACGGTGAAATGGTACAATTCTGAAGAGGTGGCAAAGGCTGTTTTTTCTTTATCCTCCCCTCTTAAAGGTATTTGCAATAGCCCTTCGTGAGATCCAGCGTGGATAGGTATCTAGCTTGGCCTAATCTCTCAACCAGCTCGTCAATTCTAGGCATGGGATAAGCATCAAAGTAGGTCAGGTTATTGACTCCTCTATAGTCTACACAAAACCTGGTACTGCTGTCTGGTTTAGGAACTAATACAACTGGCGAACACCATGGACTGGTCGAGGGTTCTATGATACCTGCCTCTAACATGGCCTGGACTTCTTTTTCTATAATTTTTTGTTTGGCTTCGGGGTTGCGGTATGGCCTCTGTCGGGAAACTGTGTTCACTTTGAGTCGAATGGGATGTTGGACTAACGTGGTTCTTCCTGGGTATTTGGAAAATACGTCCAGGTTCAGGTCTACCAAGTGATTTAACTGGTGAAGATGTGCCCCGGTGAGAGCGGGGTTGATCCATGGTTTTGCTGGGTCGGGCAACTCCTGGTTTGGGAGAAAAGGATAAGGAATGTCTTCAATCACATCGGAGTTAATATAGTTGATGGATTGCCCTCCGGAGGGGCCCAACCATTTTTTTAGAAGGTTGATATGGTATATCTGTTCCCTTCCGCCGCTTTGGGGTATGGCCAGCTTATAAATGGTTGGGTTAATCTGGGCAATCACATCAAATGGACCCTGCCATCGAGCCAACAATTTGTTTTCAGTGCTAGGGAGTAAGACCAGTGCTTTATCCCCTACAGCTAACGTCCTAACAGCGCTTCCTGTGTCATATATTTGCTTCTGCCTATTCTGTGCTTCCCTTAAAGCAGTGTGTGCTTCCTCCCATACCGTATGAAGGTTTTCCCTTAAATCTCGGGTGTATGTTAACAAATCTTTAATCTCTTCTTCCGTGTCTTCCCACTGTTCTGCTAACATGTCCAGCAATGTACGGGGTTGTCGGCCAAACACCATCTCAAAGGGGCTATGACCTAAAGAGGCCTGTACGTGAGTGCGGATAGCGTATAGGACCAAAGGGAGTTTCTTTTCCCAATCCTTGCCCGCCTCGGATATGCTTTTTCTTAGAAGAGATTTGATGGTTTTATTATATCTTTCCACTAGCCCATCTGTTTGAGGGTGATAGACTGAGGTACGGATTTGTTTTACCCCTAATAATCGACATACTTCAGTCATCAATCTGGACATGAAAGGAGTCCCTTGATCAGTCAATATTTTTTTCGGGAAGCCCACCCTTGAAAAAAACTCAATCATGGCTTGGGAAATGGCTTTAGTATGCATACTAGGGAGGGCAATGGCTTCCGGATATCGGGTGGCATAATCCACCAATACTAAGACATATTGTCTACCCCGAGTGGAAGGGGTGAGAGGACCAACGATATCCATCCCAACTCTGGAGAAGGGAATTTTGATGACCGGAAGGGGTTGGGGGAGTACGGGTTTTTGTGGGGAGGAGTTATAGAGTTGGCATTTGGGACACTCGGAACAATGTTTACGAATCTCTCCATAAACCCCAGGCCAGTAAAAACGTCTAAGCACTGCTTCCTCGGTTTTCTCCCTCCCCAAGTGTCCTTCCCCGTTATCCCCGTGGGCCAACTGTAACACCTGTGGGCGGTGACTTCTAGGCACAACTAATTGTAGTTCATTTCCCTTTGTGGTGGTGGGTTTCCGGTACAGTAAATTATTACGTATCAGGAATCTGGGACCTACCCCTGGTACTGTCCCGGATACTGCCTGTTGCCAAGCGTGTTTCAATGAGGGATCCTCATTCTGACTCCGTCGGAAATCACCTGTGACTGTGCAAACCTTCCCGGTGACTTTAGGTTCGTCTAGGGGGAAGTTGTTCAGAGCATAAGAACGCCGGTGCTCCCTTTTTTGTCTCCTACTGAGAGTAATCCGTACTGGTTTGTGTTCCTCTAGAACCGCCTCACTGGGTGCCTCCTTCCACCAGTCCCTCAATAGGTGCTCTTGCCCGGCTTTCTCGAGTAAAGAGGGAAAAGCCTCATAGTCTGTCCCTAGGATAATGTCCTCATCTAATTTTTTGAGTACCCCGACCTGTAGACTCTCGGTTTGGTCTCTCCACTTCAATCTTATAGTGGCAAGGGGGTAATATCTTTGATCACCATGGACACAGGCGATGAGGACTTGGGTTTCTGGATCTTCCTGACCTGGTAACACTAGATTTCCCCTGATCGATCACACTCTGGCTACAACCTGAGTCAATTAGGGCTATTCTTTCTACGTCATTGATGAGAATGGGGAGGATATATTTTGGTTTTTCCCCTCCAGTCCAGAACACTCTCCCTCTTGTCAGCCCTATCTCCATAGGTTCTTCTGCATCTTTTCTTTGTGGGCAATTCCTGGCTATATGGCCCCACTTTGAGCAGTTATAGCACTGTGGTCCGGTGCCAGGGTGTCCGGATGGCCCTGGGCCCGTGGATTGGGTGCGGTCAGGGCCATGGATCCCTACTGGCCGATGAGGGACATTCCGAGGTATGACCGGTCGGACAGGAGGTGGTGGTGCTCGCCTTGCTATAGCACTGAAGTCTGGACCTCTATGATATGCACAGGCTAGGTCCACAGCCGTTTCATTAGTTAGACTGGGATGTTGCCGTACCCAGTTGCGGGTGGTAGAAGGTAAGGCATCCAGGTATTGCTCTAAGACAATGACGTCAAACATTTCCTCCCTGGACTTTTCCGAAGGATGCAACCATCGTCCAGCGGCGTGTTGGACCCTGTAATATAAGGTACGGGGGTTCTCCTGGTGTTGCCATTTCGTTTGTCGAAATCTGGAGCGGTAACTTTCGCTGTCTAAACCCACTCGTTCTAAAATAGTTTTCTTAATTTCTCGGTACGGAAGGGTTCCGCTTGGATTGATGGCTTGTTACGTTGACTGCAGGTGACCCGTGAGAAGAGGGGCGATATACTGGCCCCATTTGTCCTCCGGCCAATTAGCTGTACTTGCTACCCTTTCAAAGTTTGTGAAGAAGGAGTCAGGATCTTCCTGCTCCTGATAACGTTGCAACACACTACTCGGTACATTGGGGTGTACTTTGGTATGAGCGATGGTATCGGTTAGTTTCCCCAGTGCTGTTTCATGTACCAACTGGTTGTTGGCCATAATTGTTGCTTGGTTCTTAAGTGCAGTTTGCAACGCCTCACGTTCCTCTTTCGCTTCTTTCATTTGTTGCTCCCATATCAACTGGAGATGCCTTTGTCCTTCAGCCAATTGGGCTATTACGTCGGCCATGGTCGCCTTCTCTTCCATAGCGGCGTCTATCCTTTAAAAAATCCCACTTCTGACACCACTTGTAACCGGGTTGGCCCGGAAAGAGCACTCAGAACTCGCTTGATCTATGTACAAGTGTTTTATTAAGTCGTTTGGAAACTGGTAAGATTAAGTATAGGTAAGTTGTTAATCTTGTTTCCAAATATGGTGGGTGAGATGGCTGTATCCTCTTGTGTTCCGTTCTTCTCTCTTTTCTCCTTTTTGTCTCCTTGTCTCACAGGCGTCCCCGGGAAGCACATGTGGAGAGAACAAAATACATAAGGTAAGTGGTCTGAATGTTCTTTAGTGTAGTCTTACTATCTCTCTCTTCCTGTCTCTTCTCCCTTCTTCTCTCTCAAAGTTCGGTATCTGTCCCTTCTCTGGTTTTCGTTTTGTCTAGGCGCGGTCCTCTCGTACTTCGTTTGGCCTTGGCTATTGCTTCTGGCCTTTCCCCCTACTGTTACCCTTAGTGATCGTGTGCGCGGTGCCTTTGATGTGACATACGCTCAATATAGTGCATTCTTGTGATTAATGGTGTTTTTCTCGTTTCTCTCCCTTCTCCCCCCCCCCCTCTTTTGGTGCCCGTGCCCTTCCCTCAACCCCCCCTCTTCCCCTTTTTTCTCTCCCCTCTCTCTCTCTCTTTCTCACTCGTACTTCACAGGCCCGTGGTCCCACGCACCTGGAATAGCCACGCTTCTCCGGAAGCGCGGCAGGCTAGATCGTTCCGTCCTCCCGGTTGCCTGCCTTTGTTGGATTCGCCTGGCGCCTTGGGAAGTCTTCTCGCGTGGTAGACTGGATTCGCTGTCTCCGTTTCCTTCCTCCTGTGGCTGTTCGTCTTCCTCCTCTTGTGTTCGTTCGTCCTCCTCCTCCGTTGTTCGTTCGTCTCCCTCCTCCTGTGTTTATTCGTCTTCTTTCTCCTTTGGTCGTTTGTTCACCGCTTCCAGCCCTCCGACCCCTGCATGTTCTGTCTGTGGCAGTTTTAACCTCCCTGCGGCCCGCCGCCATCGATCGTCCCACCAATCACGGTGCGAGAGGTTGGAAAGGTCGAGGCCGCCAGAGGCAGAGTCAGCACAAGCCCGGGCCATGTGCGGGCGATCAGGATCCAGCCCGTCACACTGGGATAGATATTTCTATGTTTGGAGCACACTCAGTTCGGGGAGCAATGGCCTCTAAGGCATTTTCTACTGGTTCTCGTTTAATGGACATTAGGGCAGCAGTAGACTGGTCTTCGGACACCACTTTTAACGTTTTTTTTATCACAAGTCTTTTGCTGATGTGGTATCTACAGTGGTGGATCAGCTTTGAATTAGCATAATCCAAAGCCTCCGGTCCTGACATAGAATAAAAATGTTTCTAGTTTACCCGTCAAGAATTTTCAATTCTATAAAGGACATGGAGGCGAGGATTATCCCACCCAGGAAACAATTTGTCATTTCTATTATTTCTTGTAAAGTTGTTGATGATGCTATGCACAAAATGTGGAATTTTATTTAGATGCCCACCCGTTGTTTCATGAATATGGATCGGGTATTATTATTAGTGTCTTTGTTTAACCTTAGGTGCAGATAACAAGGGTACCTTATTGATCGATTTTAACAAAAAATGAAGAATTTTTGTTAAAGTCTTCAGCCCGGTTGGCAGTCGAAGGGCTAGATGTTTGAAATTCAGTTCTACGGTTGGATTCCAGTTCCAAGGTGTCAAGTATCTGATTTATGCAGATTGCAAAGAAAGAGGAAGGACTGCGTTTGCAGGGACAGATATACAGGGGGCAGACATGTGACTGGTGGACTGTATGGACTACAGGGGCTCCTGGGAAAAGTAGTTTTTGTTTTGAAGTGTTTTGATTGGCTGCTGTTAAATATTCAGTAAAAAGAGAGAAGCATAATTCTCACCTCCATGTCCTTAATAGAATTGAAAATTGTTGGGGCAGTGTTGTTTTCTTTAATTTGGGGATCGCGTGTCGATCAATAAATACTGTTTAGTACTGCGGCATTCTCCTTTCCGGTTTTATATTGGATACAGTGTATTTAAAGCCCAATGTAGGAGCATGTCCTACAAGCTCAATAAATACTTACCTTTCGGAAAACACGCCCTCTGTATTTTGTCCTTTAAAATGTATGCATCTTACACAGCATTAGCTGATCCTAATTACTCAATTGCACATGATTTATAACCCTGACTGGTAGAAACTCTTGAGCAACATCTGATTGGTAGTGCATCTGTATTTCTCCACATATGACAAGGCCTTGTACATCTTTCACTTTTTCGAACTCCCTCTTCTGTAAACCGGTGTACTGTCTAAAGCAGTGGTTCCGAACCTGTGGTCCGGGACACCTGGGGGTCCGCAAAGCCTCCTCAGGGGGTCCACAACTGCTTAGAAAATTAAATAATTTTAACAGATTAGGGGCCAGATGTACGAAACGTTTTGCGACTCGCAAACGGCAAAATCTGCCGTTTGCGAGTCGCAAAACGCGTATCCCAATGCAGAAATGCATTTTGCGAGTCGTTACCGACTCGCAAAATGCATTTCAGACTCGCAAATAGGAAGGGGTGTTCCCTTCCTATTTGCGAGTCGCATTGGGATGCAATACCATTTGCGACCGCATATGCGGTCGCAAATGGCATCGCAGTTACCATCCACTTCAAGTGGATGGTAACTCAATCGCAAATTGGAAGGGGTCCCCATGGGACCCCTTCCAGTTTGGGACTGGACCCCAAAATATTTTTTCAGGGCAGGGAGTGGTCCAAGGGACCACTCCCTGCCCTGAAAAAAACCGAAACTAAAGGTTTCGGATTTTTTTGAAATGCAGCTCGTTTTCCCTTAGGGAAAACGGGCTACATTTAAAAAAAAAAAAACTGCTTTATTGACAAGCAGGTCGCTAACATGGAGGCCTGCTGACGACAGCAGGCCTCCATGTTAGCGAGTGCCTATACTCGCAATGGGGCCGCAATTTGCGACCCACCTCATGAATATTCATGAGGTGGTTCATTGCGACCCCATTGCGAGTTGCAGTCGGTGTCTGAGACACCGTACTGCATAGCAATTTGCGACTTGCAAATTGCGAGTCGCAGGGACTCGCAATTTGCAAGTCGCAAATTGCTTTCTACGTACATCTGGCCCTAGGTCCTCAGCTTTCAGTAATGACTAAGTAGGGGAGTCCCAGATTCCAATAATGATTCAATGCGGGTCCCCGGATTCCAGTAATGATAAAGTGGGGGTCCACAGAAGTCAAAAGGTTGTGAACCACTGGTCTAAAACGAAGAGATTGTGTGATAACTCATACTGTCTGCATATCAGCATAACGCAAACCTGAAAAGGCATGACTTCACTTTTTCGGCAATCTCTGCACAAACTGTCTTAGCAATGCAGTACTGTGGCTTTTTACAGGACCTATCTTGCTGCAACTATATGCGGTAAAACCTTGTAAGCACGCCTGTTTCTCAATTGGTACAGGCTGTACCCTCGGCATAGCATCTGCTTCTAGATTGATGACCCATCAGTTGCCGGATACTGGCTGTTCCTGCAGCCCCTCCACACTTTTCATAAAATAAATTAGACAACTGTTTGTATCCCCTAATCTCTGCTGTGAAGTATTTAAAATAACAACTGTGCTGAAATATTTTCAGTGAGACCATTTGTGTGAATGACGAAGTAGTTTTAAAAGAAAAGTGTTGAAATATTTTGGCGTGTACACGATTTTTGGGTCCTTTTCGCCTTTGAGCAAACTTGCTGTTCCTCATTTTCATATGTTTACTGCACTTTCTGTTCATGTCTCTAAAGTGACTTTTAATTAGCTGTATAGTCAAGGGTCCTTGAATTGTGTGATTTGTACATCATTTTCTGCAGAATTATGGATTTTCCACCCAAACCATCTGCTGTATAATTTACAGATTTTACCAAAAAAATGCATCTAGCTCAAAGGTAACTAAAATACAGTGACATGCTGCAGTGCAATGGAAAGCCCTCCGCAACTGCTGAAGGTCACTTTTGTGCTGCTGATAGCTGCATTTGACAACAAACTGGTACTAATGCGGTGAAACCTTGGTCAACATAGTTCTAGCATGTAGAAAATAATGAGGTAACAGAAGCAAAAAATGTGCTGCATTACGCCACATAACATGGCTTTTCTTACTGCATAATTGGGTCTTTCCCTACCACATATGGCCCTAGGTATGGTATTATTTGAAAAGGACAGATCTGGATGAATAGATCATCCTATGAAAACTCTGACACTGTACTGTTTTTTACTTTACCAGCAGTAGAATAAACACACTCGCATACAAAGACTGACACACATACACAACTGAGTCCAGAACTTATGGACGCTGCCCTTCAACATTGAATAGACACAATTCAAATTACATTGGTTTTATTCTCTGTTAGCATATTTCAAAATGCTTAATATTACAGTACCAAAAACCTCTGTCCAGCGCTAGAAAAGAAGCACATAAAATATTCATGAATATCGTTTTTATAGCACATCTTTGCTACCTTGCTAAGTGTTTGTTGATGAAAATGGTAACAGTAGAATGTGAAGAAACACAGTTGTTCTGAGCTGGCCTTCTGAATGCTCCATATATCAACAGAGCTCTAAGTTTCTCTTTCTTCCACCGTTAACTTTTGCACACACCCTTATATGACACTTTTTCTATCTGTACAACAGGTGTAGTCGACACAAGGACAATCTGGCATCAGGGACATATTGAAAACAAATGACTGCTTTCATCTGAAATTTTTATTGCAGGATACAAGGCTATCACCTCCTCTGCCTCTATGCTAGTGTACTCCATGCCACTGCTCTCTGTGCCACTTTACTGTATGCCACTGCACTCTACAGCACTCAAATCTGCAACACTCTATACCAATGCACTGTACATCACTGTACTGTACACCACTACACTCTAAGACACTACTTTGCAAGACTGCACTCTCCGCAACTGAACTCTAATCTACTCTGTACCACTGCACTACATGCCACTGCATTCCACTCCGCACCACCCATCTCTCTGCCAATGCACTGTACGTAACCACATTCTACATCACTGTCATTTACTCTGAACCACTGCACTACATGCCACTGCATTCTAAAGGACTCTACGCTACACCTCTGCACTTTATCCCGCACCACTTCATTTTACCCTGCACATCTTCACTGTAGTCTGAAACAATCTACTTTACGCCACTGCCCTCTTCACCACTATACTCTGCCCAGCAGCAATCCACTCTACCCCACTGCATTCTATGCCAATACACTCAAACTGCTTTACTCAAAACCAGTGCAATCTAAGTCACTGCACTCTATGCCAATCTACTCTGCACCACTGTACTTTAAACCACTTCACTCTTGGCCACTCTATGATACTATACTCTGACTCCCTACTCCAATAAAATCTACTTCACTCTGACACTCCACTGTACTCCACTCTTACAACCCTTCGGTCAACTCCCTCTACGCCACTTCATGCCACTTTACTCCACTCTATTTTGCGACACACCACTCCACACTATGCCACTCCAGTACTTCACTCTCTGCAACTCCAATTCATGCCATTCAGTGCCACTCTATGCCATTCCACTCTCCTACACTACTGAACTCTGTGCCACTCCTCTCTACAACAATCTACTCTGCTCTACCCCACTCTACTCAACTCCGCGCAACCCCCTCTACACCACTCCACTCTGCTCTATACCACTCACGCCACTCAACTCCACTCTGACACTCTACTTCACTCTACCTGGCTCAACTCTACTCCACAATACACTATGCTCTTCCACTCTATGACACTCGACTCCCTGTCACTCCACACAACTCTGCTCTGCACCACTCCATGCCTCTCCACACCACTCCATAACACCCCACTTTACTTTATGACACTCTGCTCCACGCTGCTTTCCAAAACTTTCAGCTATGCTGAACAGCTGCCAAGCTGATATGCAACATGGCTAAATCAGATTGGCAAAGCCAATAGCTTTTTCATAGGCTAAAAATACTGGCTTTGCTGATGCTGGTTCCATGACTTTCAGCCATGCTGAACAGCAGCTGTGCTGCTATACAACATGGCTAAAAGACACTGACAACAGCTCTCAAATTGCAGAGACATATTCACTTTGCCAATGCTTGTTTGCATAAGGTCATAAGGTGTCCCCACCCACCACAGGAACACCCAACACAGGTAACTACCTAGTATTGGCTTGTAACCTGGCACCTGTAAAATGTATACCTTGAACTCTTTGATAAAGTTAATCTTAAAGACTTCAAAGGAACTGTGTATCATCCACATAATTATATAGGCAGACGTGCCATGCATGCACACACCGAAAGATGATGCAGCCCCCCTTTTTGTTTTGTTCTTTGCTACTGATCTGCATAGTGTGGGGAGAAACGCTTTCATAGGTATGCTTTTAGAATGACCCCAGTGTGTATTCCCAGCCAAGGATCTGTGCTATCTGGTATGCTTCAACCTATAAACCTTCAGATAGTACTGCAAGTGAAGATACTATTGGCTGATTGTGGGTGAGCATCACAATTTAAAAGGCGGTATTTGAAACCAAACTAAGTGGCATACTTGTGAAATACTTTTTTAGGTTTATTTTATAGATCCCCACTTCCTTTTACTGTAAGGGTCAATGCAGTAATATGCCAAAGTTGGAGTTCCAGTGTAGCCACTTGTCTAGAAAAAGATTTTTTTCATGTAAACACAATCTTTTTGTATGTAGATTGTACATAGATGATGCTTCCCAAAGTACTTTCCTTTTCAAAAGGTCAGTAGATCTAATGCAGTTTATGGGCTCTACAAAGTAAAAGTAGTAATAATGGAATGCACTTTTGTCATAGAAACTGCATTGAGTAATGCATCCCTACTCAATACAAAATCATTTGTCAGTGACCCACAGCCATCCAGAAATGTTTCCTGGAATCTTCCAGGAGCAATCAACACCCTCCCTGCAGTTATCATGATATTATCCAAAAGTAATTCACAATTAGCCTAAAGTCATCATGAGGTCTCTCTGGAGTAATCCACACTCATTCTAAAGTTGTCACTAAATTTAAAATGTTTGAGCTTAACAGTCAAGAATTTTCGATTCTATTAGGACTCGGAGGCGAGGATTATGCTTCTCTTTCTTTACTTGACTTTAACAGTAGCCAATCAGAAACAATAAACTTTAAACTACATATCCCATGACCCTTTTTCCCTTCTAATCATAGGTGTCAAGTCCCCTATAAATATCAATCACTCTGAAGTGCTTCCTCTTTGCATCTCAAGCCGAACACCAACCTGACTACATACGAACAAACTGGAACTGAAACTCTTACAGTGAACCTCTTGCTGCTAAGCATCAGCACTCCCTGCAACGTGCCAACGAGCATCCTGGACTGGGTAGGGCCCTCAAGTAATCTTTGTTACTGAAATTGATCCTCATGTTGCTAAAACATCAGCTACCCCTGCAAACGTGTAGATGAACCTCCTGAACTGAGTAGGGTCCTCAGGTCGTCTTTGTTTCCGAACCTGGAACAAAAAACAGGTAGTAACATCCCACCTACAGACATATATCACTCTAAACAGGGCGGGAAAGAAACATGGATACAATCACATCCATTGTCATATAACTTATATAACCCATCTGAGACATAGTGATTAATCTAAACATATCCTGAACATGTTTTGTTTCGGGTGGGATATTCCTCGCCTCCTTGTCCTTAATAGAATCGAAAATTCTTGAAGCATAAGCTTGAAAATTTTAAATTCTATGTCAGGGCTGGAGGCTTTGGATTATGCTAGTTTAAAGTTGATTCACCACCACAGAAGCCACATCCACAATAGGTTTATGATAAAACACTTTAAATGTTGAATCGGAAGACCAATCTACCTCAGCCATTATATCCTCCAAATGGGAACCCACAGAAAAAGTCTCAGATGCCATAGCGCCCCTCACCGAGTGAGCACCAAATATGGAGACAACAATCCCTGCTTCATTTAAAAGCCATATAACCCACCTAGCCAGGATAGCAAATGAGACTGGACGGGAAGGTTTCTGCAAAGATATCAGCAACTGACCATTACAATCCGTTCTAAACTCCTGAGTGCAATCCTCATAGGCTTTGATACATTTAACCACACATAATTTCTGATGATGTGGTAAGGCAGGATAACTAATATAAGTAGATGTGGTCTTTGTATGTCGGACAATGTAAAGACACTCCCGAAGGAGTAAATACTCTACCTGCTAAATCCAAAGCATGCACATCTGAAACATGTCTGCATAATATCAGACATAACAGAAGAGTCAATTTAGCCGGCAATTGCTTACGAGATAGATCCTTGTTCGCCAGCCAAGATTTAGGAAACTTTAGAATCACATCCACATCCCACAATGAAGAATATTGTGGTTGTGGGGAGTGTACCAATCTGATAACTTTGAGTACCTTACATACCAAAGGATGTTCCCCAGCGGGTTTACTATCCAACAAGGAATGACTCGCCGAAATAGCAGATCGAAAACAATTAACTGTCCGGTAAGCTAAGCCTTGCCCAGCCAAGTCCGAAAGGAAATTCACAACCATATGCGCACCAGCACCCACGGAATCCACATTCCGTTCCTGACACCAATGAACCCAACTTCGCCAGGTGGCCTCTTACCGCTTGTTAGTAGAGGGAGCCCAGGACTGGGACAAGAAAAACAGCATTCTGCCAAACTCCAAGCACTTGCCAACGATTCCTGAAATTCTCCATGCCATGATGGACAAGAACCCCTGAACCATCAGAGGATGTGGTAGGCTTATCAGATCTGAAAGAAGACCCGGGAAAGCGAGAATCTTCACCTGAGGCGCACATGCCAGTTTCAACGCCACTGGAAACCATGACTGCACTTTCCAATATGGAGTTATCAGGACCATACCTGCTCTCTGACATCATACCTCAGCTAGTACCCTCTGTTTTATTGAGAAAGGAGGGAATGCATACATCAATCCTGGCGTCCTAAATTGGAGGAAGGCATCTGAAGCAGCCGCTTGCAGATCCGGTCTCCAAGAATAAAATATCAGAAGTTGAGTATTCATCCGGGATGCAAACACCTCTATCTGAAACGGCCCCCATCGAGAATTCAGTTGACAAAATACTCACTGATGAAGTCTCCAATCGCTGGAATCCGCCAGGAAACGAGAATTACAATCTGTGATGACACTGTTCCAGCCCAGAATATACTCCACTGTCATAGCTATCTGATGTTGGAGGCAGTAATGCCAAAAGTCCTTGGTGATTTCCACCAGGACACGGGACCTTGACCCCCCCCCCAAACAGTTGATATACCTTACTGCTGAGACACTGTAGATTTTTAACAATATACAACAGCTTGTCTTACGGGGAGACAAAATGTGGATCACAAAGACCCTGCCAGAAATTCCTGGAAATTGATATGGAGGCAAAGCTCCTCCGGAGACCAACAACCCCCTGTTTTCATCTGGCCACACCTGGCACCCCAACCCCAATGACTGGCATCAGACTCTATAATTACCTCCGGAACTGAGGCGAATATCGCTCTGCTGTTCCAGGTATCCATATGATCCAGCCACCAATTCAATTTCATCTGAGCTTTTTCCGACAAGACTATTTTCTCTGAGCAAGCAAGCACCTGACGAGGATGTAAGACTTTCAACGGTTGAAGGGGCCGATAATGTAGAGGGCCGGTAATATCACATGAATTGAAGATGCTAACAACCCTACTAGGTGAGCCAACATCCTCAAGGATATAGTCAGAGAGGCAAGCGCTCTCCTCAGTTCCTTCTTGATCGTGATTCTTTTCTTTAGAGGCATAAGAGATTGAGCCGTGACTGAGTCCACTTGAAAACCTAGGAACTCCAACTTCTGAGTCGGAACCAGAACGTACTTGTCTGAATTTACAATGAACCCCAAAGCCTGTAGGAACTGGATTGTCCACGAAAGATGAAGGTCCACTGTGTCGATTTCTTGAGCCATATCCAGGATGTTGTCCAGATATATTATTAGACACACCCCTCGTTCCTGCAAAAACTGAACCACTGGTCGAAGTGCCTTGGTGAAATTCCAAGGGGCCGAACGGCATTGCCGCAAACTCGTACCACTGGTAACGCAACTGAAGTTGGAGAAACCTCTGATGTGGCAGGAAGATGGGAACTGATAAATAAGCATTCTTGAGGTCCAAATGAACCAACCAAGCCCTCTCCTGCAATACACTGCGAAGCAAGAGTATGTCTTCCATTTTTAAGTGGCAATACACAATCCATGAATTGAATCTTTTGAGACTGAGGACTAAACGGAAGCCCTTGTCCTTTTTCTGCACTAGAAATATTGTGCTGACAAAGCCCTGAGAATGTGGGTAGTGTAAGAAACTGCCCTTTTTGTGATCAACTGCTAAACTCTTTGTCTATGAAAAAGCTCTCTGTCTGGGAAAAATGGAGAGGAAGAGGAGGGGGTCTTTGATGTAGGGTTGAATAAAACTTTAATCGTAATCCCTGAATTGTTTGTAATACCCAGGGGTCTTCAGTAATCAGCTCCCACTGACGTTGAAACCTCTGAATCCTTCCCCCAACCAATGCCTCTGAAGCCAGAATCACACTTAACTGCGTAAGAGGAAACAGCAGTGTTATTGCCTACTCGATATCCACCTCTTTGAACGTGTCTGTACCCTTCTCTGTTGCTGGAAGGATAAAAGTACGACGCAGATCCGGAGGAGGAACCTCTGCCTCTTTGATAGCTTCTGGAAGCCTGATAGGTGCCATGGCTAGTAGTTCAGTCTCTGAAGCGTCCAGTCTTGGTAAAAAGGCCACTGTGTAAAACTTTTTTCATGGATGTTTGTGCCTTATCCAAGGCTGTGAAGGTTGATTCCCTGGATCTTTCATAGATTTGTCTCCAAACAGAAGACCATTCGCCATAGTTCCTGCCTCCATGAAGGCCAACTCTGTCAACTGAGGGTCAATGCACATTAAAAACGACTTTCGGCTTTCAATCGACATAACACAGTTTGCATTGCCCAGCATACAAATGGCTCGTTGAGCCCACTCTAATAGCTCTCCTGGATCCAGTTGTGTATTTGTCTCCTTGGCTTGGACTGCCAACTCTAAAATCTTAGTAAGAAGCCCAGAAACATCTAATAATTTGTCTTAACAGCCTCTCCAGGCTCTGTTCAGACCCTTTTTAGGATCCTTGGCAAACATTTTTAGGAATGTCGCCATATTTGGATCGAGTCTGGACGTGTTCGCCACTTTCCCCAGCAATGACGGTCAGGGGCATTCAGAATGAAGAGTGTTGAGCACTTCGACCTCGAAACCTTTAAGCCGTCACTCTTGCACATAATGTGCAACTTCCATACAAGGAACCCATTCCCTAGACCTGGGGTGAATGATATTTTCGGTTTCAAACAACAGAATTTTAGCCTGCATCATAGATTGGTCCCGGTAGTATTGTGCGTCTTGCGTTTAAGTTTGGAGGGGGGATGTAACTCCTCCTGGGAGGCATCTGTGTCTGAGGAGGCCTGCGAAGACGTGGGAGACACCTCCGTGATCTGGGGATTCGCCCTGATGGGGTTCCTCGAAACTCCAAAAGCTGCTTTGTATCCATATTCGTGGTCCCTGAGAACCAATGTTGTGATTTGTGACAAAACCTCTGCTGACTTTGAAGCAGAGTTCGATGCAGTACTCCCACCTGAGGCTCTGGGTGGGAAATTTCCCTCTGTAGTCATCCTGGGCAAGGATTCACCTGACGCACCACCCAAATTCTCTTCGTCCAAAATGTACCAAAGGTTGCATAAGTGGCCTCACACCTTTAATTAAAGCTTGATTCACATAATCCTGCACTTGAATATTCAGTGCTTCCACTAGATGATCTTTCATATGCTGGTCATATGGTACCTCAGCATACTCAGTGTATCCTTCCGCATCGTCTGCGTAGTACGCCATGATGCCTGAAAAAAATTTAAGGGGGGAAAAAACCCTGTGCAGGTGACAGACTTTGCAGAAGCACCAGAACATGCAACTCTAAGTTTGATTAAAAAATCTGTTAAATCAAGGAATCCAAAGTGGAGGAAGCCACCTGCTACATTCCATAGGGCAGAGCCCTTAAATCGTTATTTTAGCCCCGTCGGGTGTTCTATGAGGATTAGGAGCTTGTGAGCCGCTGTTGTGAATGCATTATGAGCCAATCAGAAGAAAAAACCCAGAGTCGGCTCACTGTGCATGCGACGGCGTGGTTACAGAAAGATGACAACGTCCCTTACGAGCAGAGCTCCACTCCCCCTCCACGACTTTAACCTCAAAATACCACGGAAGTACCAAATAAATATAAACCACAATGGGCAGAGGTGTCATGAAAAGCGCTACCCGCCTGTCATAAAATGTAGTATAATTAACGATTCGGACACAAAGAATTAGTGTAAATGAGAAAACACTTAACTCAGCTGCTGCAGCAACAAAAAAAAGAGGAAGGACTTCAACGTGATTGATATTTATTGGGGACTTGATCCCTATGTTTGCAAGAGACAAAGGGTCATAGGATATGTAGTTTAAAGTTTATTGTTTCTGATTGGCTGCTGATAAAAGTCAAGTAAGGAAAGAGAAACTTAATCCGAAGCCTCCGGTCCGGATATAGAATCATTCTTCAGTAATCTATAGTGATCAGGAAGTTGTCCTGGAATCATCCTGAAGTAATCTGTAGTCATTGTGAAGTTGCCTTTGAATCATCCAGTAATAATTAACACTTATACTGAAGTTGTCAATTGGTATTCCGTGAGTAGTAAGAAGTCATCACACATATTCAATCAGAGTAATCATGACACCACCCTAGAGTAGTTTTTGTGATGACTTCAGTCATCTCATTTAAATATTCACCCTTTATACATACTTCAGGATGGCTTTGGATGACTTCCTTCGATAATTGCAGGAATAGCCCAGCTGAAGTCATTGGATGACTTCAGAAAGACTCCAGGAAGATCTTCTTTTTTGACTTGGGACGCTCACACAGGTGCAGAGGTGGACAAAGAAAAACAAATTAATAGAGTGATTCCTAGATCTTGCTTTACTGTTAGCTAAACGTGCCATTATGTGTCACTCGAAGGCCCTATCGCCGCCTGGAATCCATATTCCATGGAGGCAGCCACTGCTGATCTAAACAGAGGCTCTGTGTAAGGTTCTGTGCTGGGGGAAACTTGGGACCTCAGTAAGTATCCTTGGTCTCAAGGTTGGGACGACCTCCTATCACAACTTCCGTCTAAAACTGCTGTGAACATGCTCCTGTCTTATGCAGGCTCCCATTGCCATTTGTAAAGTGCCTAAGTACCACATTCAAGGTGCAGGCTGTTCTAGCACCTCCCTCTCATTCGAGACTTTACCTGTGTTGCTCTACCTCATAAATTCTAATAGACTCAATTCAGGCAAGAGACTCTCAAGGTACTTACTTTAATGCTCTACGCAATGATTCCTTACCCCCGTGCATCCTGTACCACACTGTTATCTTATGTCTGCAATATTTAACGCTTTTTGGAATGATCTATTTTGCTTTTTTACTCATGAAAAAGTGAAATGAAAAAAAATAAAATATGAAAAACGTCTAATTAAAAGATTTGAAAAAGTATTTCATTTAAAAAAGACGTCATGCTACGGTTCTAAAGAGGAAAGGGCCCTATATACCCATGGAAAAACAAATCATCCCTCTTCAAAATGGCCGCCCTCGTAGCGTCGGCGTTCAGATCTTCCGGCACTTAAGAGCCTGTTAAGCATTGCCTGAACTGAGGGAGGCGGCCGCTACAACAGGACCACGCCACTCGCGTCAAAATTAGAATGAACCAGGTTATTTCGCCTGGCTAAAATATGGCTGGCCCTGTGACATACCCGTGTATTTGGTGAAACTTGCGATGCGCAGGCTTGTAGTTTCAGTATGGCATGGTGGGGGTGTGTCTTGTGCGGGCCCCGCCTTGTTCGGTTTCCGTAGGTTGTTCCGGGGCCCTAGTCTTTGGGTTTTAGCCTTGCCTTCCTGCATTGTTTGTTCCTGGCGCGCACGAGTTCGGCACGCACCCTGGAATCCCCGCAGCCGCCTGCCGAGGTATGGTTCTGTGTGGAGCCTGGGGGCGCCATGAAGCAGGAACATCCCAATGTGCCAGCCTTTCTGTGCAAGCTATGGATGCTAGTGGATGATCCCGACACTAACGAGTTCATCACTTGGAACCAGGTAGGCGACCAGAGCGCCCTCCTTCCGGAGCATCACAGAAGATGAGTGGACTTAGATCGGGAACTGCGCAACTAATGCAAAACCTGTGTATTTCTGCCACCGAAGATCAAGCGGATTGTGGAAGTCCTAAGAATAACTTCACCACATGTGATTGAAGTTCTTGTTTGGGCTATTTTAGGTTGTCGTTTCACATGAATTTGTCGGAGAAAGGATGGGGTGTGTGTTTGTGCGTATGTAATCTTTTAGCCGTTCTTCCTAATACACGCGTACACACTCCTAATATCAATGCCTCCCTTTGTAGTATTAATCAGTCAATAGAAGCGCTTGACTAAATCTAACGCAAAGACATCGTACTTGGTCAGCTTTTAATTTCATCGTTTGGTGCCATTTCAGAAGGGGACTGTATGTAAATTACTTTAGGATACGCCCAAAAGGTGCTGTTTAGCCAGAACTGCCAGACTGTGTATCCGAGCAGGGAAAAACAACCTCAGTTGTGTTTTGGTGGTGTTGGGCTGACCGGCATGGTGTAACATTAATATGGTACGGTGGGCCGGACCGAACTCGTGTGTGGGTGTCTTGGCAACTGGGGCAAAATACCTGGGTTAGTTCAAACAGGCGGTTTACCTAAATGGGGAAATCTTGGTGCATGGAGAGGTGTTTTATAACAGGTTAGAATATGTAACGTCTCTATTCCCCTCTCCCCTAATAAACAATTTGACCCCTGTTTTTTTTTTCCTCTGCTCCTGGTTAATTCAAACTGGATGTGGTTTCTACAATATGTATATGTGAAAAAAGGGATGCGAACGACAGTTGAAGCTTTTAATGTTATCCGTTTTGATTTTCAATTGTAAGCATTTTCTAGTCTTAAAGTTTTTCTTTTACATACTTATCTGGTGACTTGTTCTTGTCGTCTGTGGAAACAGCAAGCACATTGATTATAATTGTATGGGTTTATCATTTTTTTTTTTTTTTTTTTTTTTTTTTTTTTTTGTTCACAGGGTGCACTGCCTGGCAGTTCAGGCAGAATACCTCTCTTGGCGGCATGGCCAAGGATTACTTTTTTATGGTTTGTCTACTTATCTTATGGCATAAATAAGCAAACGTCTACAGTATGCAAAATTACACAGGTAGATTCCAAGCTGCTTTTACCTTTTTGGTCATCGATATCTTAAAAGCTTTGGGGGGTAGGGAGATGAACCTATGGCAGAGTTTTAGAGCATACATGACAAAATTATTTGTCGAGGTTACATTTTATTCTGTTAACACGTGGGTAGTATCACTGAGCTGTACATTGTGTTTTCAGCATAAGTATATTACTTGCGGAACACTACAGTTGTTATAATATGTGAACCAATAGGGTAGTGGTTTCCATAGTTACCAACATATTGTGACAAAAACGAGGGGAGATTTTTCAAATTTTGAAATTATTAGCAAAATGATGTCAGAAGAAATTATATTGCACAACCCTTTTCACAGTGATGGCGTTAGTGTAAATTACATCCTGATAATCAGCCCATGATGCCCCGGCACAACACAGTGTCATTTCTGACAATAGCTGTTCTGGTGTCACACCAGTTCCAACAAGCTTTGCCAAAGACAGTTGCTCTGGCCTTGGCAAGCTAATGCAATAATAATATTTCTTTTTATTACAAGTATAAGGCACAAGAAGACAAAAGGGAAAAATGCCACTGCGTAAACCCGATGGCCATATGCCTAAATATAAGTTTCAAGTTTAAAATTAATGTAACCATTACATATAATCTTAATAGGACAGTACAGGTGCTTCCCAACAGGTAGGTTAGTTAGTAAAGGTATAGAAAGCTTTTCTAGTTTTGCAGCCTATCACAGTAACGTGTATGGGGTTTTCATGTATTGCTTATTATCCCTGTTAAGCACTTTGTGGATGACTTTGGTTATCAGTGGCACAAAGAAAACCTACTATTGACTTTGCATTATTGTAGTCTGAGAACAAAGCCCAAAATATACAAGGGTGGCAAAAAATACAATATAAAGAATCAGCAGAAAAAATCTTAAAAACTCACCTCCGATCCCACAAGAAGGAGTGGAGCCGTATGGGTATTGAGTTCATCCGCAAAATATTCCAACAAAAGGCGCAATGCCCTTGAAGTGGGGAACAGGTGGTAGTGGCTCTATGCTTTATTGTGCCTCGGTTCATGAAGTAGAAAATCAGCACAGCCTGTTACTCAAAAGTTTGATTGAGTTACTGACCCAGCCAGTGCCTTTTGCAACTATTTAGTCTAAAGCACTTTACAGACGCTGTCATGTCTTTCTTCAAATTATCTAATGCTTATAAACATATACAAAGAAAAAGTGGCACTTCAATCTAAAGCTGCCCTCTCCCATCAATGGCTAATTTGTGTAACTTGGGACTTCTCCTCCACGGACCCTAGAGATGGCATGCTAGATCTGATTGGCTGCCAAAACCTCAACGACTGAGTGATTACAGCCATTTTGGAACTCTGACTTAGCTGTGTCCCAAACAAAAACTTTAAAAAAAGACAAGAGGGCAAGGTAGGAATACCCTGGTGCTGGTGTCACCCAGTGGCACCGCCAGGGCAATAAAGCATTTTTTTTTTTTCTTAAACAAATTGGATGGATTTTTTTTTTTTTAATAGGCCCCCAAGTGGGCCTGATCCCGGCGGCATGCAGATTTTTAATTGAAATGGAGGAAAGTGCGCGCGGCCACCCTCTTAGCACTTCACCATGCCCTGGGGACCACCACCTCCCAGAGTGTTAATTGTATCTAGGAGATGCTCCCGTTCACTGGCGACAGCAGGCAGGAAAACAGATGAAAGGATTGCTCCCCAATGCAAGGAGCTACATTTTTGCAGCTACCTGCGTGTGGAAGCAGTGCCGGTTCCGTGCAGGAGTTGGGGCGCATGCAGTGACAATGGAGCCACTTGGGTTCCTGCAGGATACCCATGCGGGCCCTGATGCAGAGGAGTATGAGCACATCTCCACCAAACCAAGAAGCACTTCGATTATATTGGTAAAAGGAAGTGGAGGTGGAAATTCAACTCCTTTTAATCTTGTCATCTTCTCCACACAAGGACTCGTGATCGCAAATTTCTATATAAAGATGATTGAGGAAAAATTACACACACAGTCACTGGATACATTATCTTTGGGTCCTTGTTCGCAGCTGTAGTGTGGAATATGCATTATACATTTACCCAATGAGAGGGCACTTACTAATTACCCAGTACAAAATTCTCCATTTGGGTAGACATTTTGCACTAATTAAGCAGGTCAGACTGTATTCTGGCACCAGTGCTCGTTTCATAGAAGTTAAACCTCTAAGGGAACCACTTACAAATATAAACAAAGCCGGTGCCCCAGTTGAGCTCCACTTCTGTTAAGTACAAATAATTGAAACTTCTTGCGCTTGGACAAGACACAGTACTTGTGTTCACTCGGACGTTCCACCTTCAAAAGGTATTTGAAATCCTTGATGGAGGTGTTTGCATCGTTGCTCTTTTAAACGCAATATCTTATGTAGTGACTACATTAAAAAACATAGAAATTCACAGGAAAAAAACAAAGGTTAGAGGGATGTTATAGTTAGGAAGTATAATTTAAAAATGAACTTGAACATTCACTGAAAAAACCCAAAGGTTAGAGGACGATATAGTTAGGGTCTGAATTTACATGCAAAAAACCATAGAAATCCAGCTGTTGTAATTATTTCAAGTAACTATAAATCATCCCCTATGGTAACTGTAACTCGTGCCCTCACCATGCACTGCTAATTACCCCAGATATTACATCACTCATGACACCTTCTGTGACATTGATGCTATCACTGTAACATTTGGAGTAATATTATTGATGAGAAAACTGGGCATGGTGAGGTTGAAAACCTGCATTTCCACTATTGAGAGTCAGAGTTACAGAGTTTGTGAGTACTGCCAGTGATCTTCAGTTTATTGTCTTGGTAGCACTGTGAGAGTAGTCAGAATGTCTGATGTACTAAATTGCATGCACGATGCACACACATTTGTATGTCAAACTACTTTCAGTAAGAAGCTAGCTCAACAAATTGAGATCTGGGATAATATAGTCATAATGACCAGCCTTGGAAATCAGGTGGGATGCTGCATGGAGGGAGACTGTGAGAGGACCCTCATTAAATTTAGGAATACCAAATAGTATTGTGTTCCCATAATTAAGTGTGGATAGAATCAGAACTTAAATTACTTTATTGAGGTCTTGTTCCAATGGCAAAGGTTTGATTCCCACAGCACATCTGAGAAGTTAATTTTTATTTCTACCCATGATGTTGATGTGTTTATGCAGATTGAGTCTGTTGTCACGAATGAAGCCAGGTGATTTGGCCCTTTCAATATTAGTTGGAGAGCAGTTTAACTTTTGGTGTAATCCAGCCAATTCTTAACATATTGAAGGAAATATGTTCTAGGACAAGTAGAAACAAAGGTGTTTTTTTTTTTTTTTTCTTTTTTTTACATTTTTTAAAATTATTAATATTACACTTTCGCTGATAAGGTGTCATTCAAGGCTGCATATTATCAGTAATCCAAGCCATTGGAATGCTACCATCCTGAGATCTTCCATTAGAGTAGGGTGTCTTCAGTGCATTGATAATAAGATATGTTGTAATACTTTATGATGTCCAGCCTTGTTTTGAGATTCTTGAGGAATTCCTTGTGGTACAACCAGGTTAGAGAATGAGCTAACATTTTGGAGCAGTTGGGCAAATACAACTTAAATCAAGAACTTTCTCATCTGTGCCCATCCTGTCCTCTAAGGTACAAATGGCAATGTCATAATTGAGGGTATCTAACGCTACTGAAAGATCCATTAAAGTCAGTGTTTGGCCACCTCCCTTATTTTCATTGACTACAACTCGGCCTGAATTATTACAGTGCCGAACCCAGCACCTACATGAAAAGTTTGGGATAAAGTGGAAAGGTCTTTGCTATTCTCCTACTGGGAATCCAGGATTGTAATTTGATTTTGGCAAATTATGGTGTTCATCTTTTTTGTTGGATTTGCAAGTCTGTTTTTCACTTTTACCGCACCACACATTATTGTCTCTGTTGCGGCTATCATGGGAGCGAATGTGCTGCTTTTCGATTACTCCAGCAATCCTTCACTTCAAGTTGCTTATCCTCCTTTCAGCGCAATTGGCTGTTCATTCATTTTGTTGAATAGGCCCTCAAATCAAGAGATTCACTTTTTATGCCTACCCAGTATTTCCAGGACTGAGTCACCAGTTGGAGGAGAGGCTTTTCAGTAGATGATCTGTGTTTCTCTTCTGCTTTAGAGCTACTATGTTTGAAGAAGTTTGCCTAAATAAAGTTAACTTGTGCTAATAAGCAGTGGAGCTACAATGTCAGGGGCCGGGGGAAGGAGTGGTAGTGGGAAGCAACAGAGTTCAAGTTTTGTAGTGCCATCTACTTGCAGCATATACGGTCCACTTTGTGGTTAAGACTTGGGAACCTGATTCCAATAAAGCATCTTAAATTAATAGTTCTTCCTGTATCTCAGTTGATGATTTTGCATTCTGGGTAAGACTTGTGAATCTGACTTCAATACAGCAGCTTAAAGTAATAGTCCTCCCTATGTTTCAGTAGAGCAGTTTGCACTCTGACAGTAAGGCCAATGCATTAAATACGGATAGGCCTCAACCTTTCCACGTGACTCCAGCTGCCTATCAAAGAGCTTGCTCTGATATCAGCCACCATCACACTCACCTTATTCAGTCAACAACCTAGATCCAGCTGTCATACTGCACTGATGTTCTGTTGTAGCCTGCCAATGCTTTCCCTTGTGACGTAAGCCAACCCCTATGGGTTTCTTCTGATGTTCACATATCTTGCTAGTGGGGTACATTGTGGTCTACCATTAGCCAGCCGCATGTGCTCTGATTCTAGGTTTCGGGGAACATGGCGCACTTTCACTGCACACCCATTAGGTTGCATCCCACCCAGACTGGGGGCGTCACAGAGGGCCATATTGTGCAGCACCTTCCATAACATAAATGGTGGCAGCATACATGTAGTGCAGGTGCCAGAGCCCTCTTAAGCGCAGTGTGACGGGTGCGGTCGCACTTAGTGCTGTCCTTGAACGGGGGCACTGACCTGGTGGGAGAGGGGAAGTGCCTTGTGTTTAGCAATAACGCGATTTAAAAGCATCTGCTGCAGAGTTACATGTGCGTCCAGCTTTCAGGCAGCAATACAAACGTCAAGAGAACTCTTGTGATTAATTTTCCTGCTTGAAAGAGATATCAGAGTTTTGTCTAGTGGCAGTTTTGACTCACCATAAAGTAGTGCAGAGGGTTAAAAAGCCTGCTGCAAAGAGCAGATCTGTATTTTATATGGTAGCTGAGTAAATTAGTAAAGATTACCAGCCTTTTCAAACAAACGAATGTATGTGAGATAGGCTATGGTGACATGAGGGTCACTTTTGCCAGATAGTGAGGAAATCCGAGGAGGATGTCATCAGCGGGTGGGGTGTCAAAATTGATTTTTGCACCAGGCGCCATGAGCGCTCAAGTCGGCCCTAGCAGGTGCTAAAGGGGCATCACCATGTTTTCATGGGGCCCCATTCAAATGAAGGAAACCGATTGTCTGT
The DNA here is from genome assembly GCF_031143425.1 of Pleurodeles waltl. NCBI lineage: Eukaryota > Metazoa > Chordata > Amphibia > Caudata > Salamandridae > Pleurodeles > Pleurodeles waltl. The sequence goes on from NC_090444.1 coordinate 1,174,899,689, forward strand.
CTTGTGCTATGGACGCAGAGGTAAAGAGGTAGCCGCGGCACCGACGGACAGTGCACTCTATTTGTAATACTGCCCTAATTGTCCTATGTACCGTTTGTTTATGTGCCTTCAATTTTCAACGAAGGGGTTGCGTTTTTAGCTGCAGCATTTTTTCCCTTAATCCGGAACCAGTTTACTGCTTCGGATCAGTTTTTCAAGTTCATCATGATTAATTCAGTGCTCCACAAAAACATAAAAATCTGTCTTCATAAACGACCAGGTGCTGTTCACAAACATAAGTTTTCAGTTTCCTAGGTCATACAATAACTAGATCATATCCGAGGGTATGTCAGCATCTAGTATAATTTTCCTCTCTGATAAGCTTTTGACAGGGAAGTCATTCCAAGCATGGCTGATAGACAGTGTGACAGGAGTTGCCTATTTTTGACCCGTGTGGTTGTTTTTGTTCCATAAGGGTAAGTAATTGGCATTGCAAAGTTAGGTTGTTTGTCTAGAATTGACAAACATTTTCATATTTCCTGCCTCCAGACGGACTGCTTCCATTCATGCTCAACCATTGGGGTATTTTTACAGACCTCACTTGAATCTAACACGTTATTCCCCTATGCAGGAGCGTCGGGAGTTGGGACAGCAGTGTACACGCACTGTGATAACCCACAGTGGCTTTGATTCCTTGTCACTTCTAAATGATGTAAAATGACTATCAAACCACGATAAGGTCGCGTCTGATTCAACTCCCCTCCCTTCTCATTCCTTCCTCCCACCTGTCTCTAACACTATGAATCCAATAGTGTGCTCTGAACGTTCGTCAGCAAATCACAAGGTCCATCTACAAGCAGGACACCTGAAGTGACTTTCATGAATATTCCAGGTGCACGCTCTAAACTATCTAATACAAGACTGGCTGTCATTTATTAAAAATTATGAAATAATAATTTTACAAGAAACATGACTGATAACCTGTATTTGGAAGGTTACTCCTCTTCTACTTGGCTAGCTATAGACTCCCTGTCAGGGAGAGCTAAGGGCGGCCTGGCAAAGCATATTTCCCCAAAAACTCTTACAGCCCATGCTAGGAAAATATGGTGCTCTTCTCACTATTTAGTGGTTATGCTTTCCTTTAAGGGTTCCTTTGTTATTTTACTTTTCAGTTTTTATTATAATATTTCCAAGCAGAAACTCTGTGGTTTTTATAATTGATTTTGCCAATCTTTTAGAAACACTTTTTAGGTTTCTCCTGCATGCACACTTTTGCACTGTGCTTGTGAAATCTTTTTTTATAAAAATAAATAAATATATATATATATATATATATATATATATATATATATATATATATATATATATATATTAAAAAGAGGATTGGAAACTGCCCCTTACTTACCATTGGCTTAGTCCCACGTCACTCTGATTTATGTGCTTCTGATTGGCTAGCACATCGTCTCCTTTCACTTCCTGCTCTCTGGTGCTTTGCCATCCTGGTATCCATGCCGTCGGGTGGATTCTTGATGAAGTACTCCTTCAGGTCACAGCCACTGGCTTCGGGTCAGTGTGCTTCCACTCCTTGGGTTCCCCACCCCTCCCCTGAAAAAAACTCTCACAGCGTAAATGCATTGCGAGTCTGTCCTTTGTGTTTAGCAACCTTGTTTGACACCGATTTCTGAATGTACACGTTAGTGCTGCGCACAATTCTGTACTGTGTTTGATAAGGGCAATTTAACTCCTGTTGGCATGCATTTCAGGAAAACCGAATTGGCTGGTGCCTTTTTTTTAATTTTAAAGGCATAAATCTGTATTCAGCCAGAAGGCTTCCAGCCGTACCTGTGGGCTGTGACTGTACGCACCGAGGCCACTTCGTTGAAATGCTAACTACGCGAGTATGCAACCCGGGTGGACGTTTGACCGTTCAGCGGGCTTTGGATCTGTATCATACGAAGCCGCGTATACAGGGGTGATGTAAAGAACGCTGCTGTTATTATATTTGTGTTTTTTCTTATTATTATATCTCGCTCGCATTATATGATAGCTCACTAATCGGTGCAATCTTTTTAAGCACAGCTGTGCAGTATAGAAGCACATAGTGGGGAAACCTGAATCAACACTTTGCTCTGTGTTGAACGCTCCACTGGGCACATGCGCACTCACCTCCTGCAGCTGACCGATCAGTACCAGCTGCGTTCACACGCTCTGGTCTGCAGTTCATAAAGAACTCTGGATCACCCCACAGCCTTACCCCCAGTCAATGAAAGGAGTCGCCGTCAACCAAGCACGTGATGCAGTATGCAAATTAATAATTTTTTCATCCAGCCAATGAATGCACTCAGCTCTTCTTTTTGACTCGGGCCTCCCTGGTAATGGGGCCAATGCCAGAATATCTCCACCCCGCTGTAAGGGAGTCACGTGGGGCGGAAGCTACAGTGCTGCCTTATCAGAGCTCCAAGTGCTGCACGCCGACGCTAATGAGCGATTGATCCTTGTGATGTCTCATTGATACACGCATCCTTTAGCAACTTTCTCATTAGCTTACACGCTTTAAAGTGTGTCATCCCTGCAGTCTCAATGTAAATTATTATAGCACTCTACTGTAAACTCTGCTGTATGCACAGTGCAGTCAAATAATACAGATCTGCATTTGGATCAATACTTATTAGTGTATTTCGAGGTGTGTTTCATTTTGTCATGTGGCGTAGCTGCCACAACTGGCGATTTCGAAACTGATGAACTAGGTTTGGATCTCGGTGTCGGCTCAACATCCTATGATTCTGGGCTGATCACTTAAAAAGCATGAATGCATCTTATGTGATGTAACTGGTGCACATGGAAGGCAGTCCAATACCTTCGGGTCGCTTTAGTGCTATAAAACTTGTGAAAGAACGAGCATTGGCAAAGCCACTAAGTCTCACCTTTGTTTTCTTCTTTTTATCTCACTGGATTACAAAATATTAGAAAAGTGTTATAATAATGTTTGTTTTAAGTTTGCTAAACCGTTAATAGTTGTTTGTTTATCAGCCCAGCATACATCACAACATAAACAACTATTAACAGGTTATCAAATTCAAAACAAACATTATTATAATATTTTTCTAATATTTATAATCCAGTTAGATGTTAAGATAGAATGCAAAGGAAAAAGCGAAGGTGAATCCTATTGGCTTTGCCAATGCGTGTTTCTGGTTGCTAACATAACATGCGTTTTATTTGGTGATTTTGATATGCAAACTTGTGAACATAACCAGTATGTGGTTTTCAAGACTTAAACCTAAAGGATATGACCCATTTCCAGCTCTCACAGTATGGCGAGGCATTGAATGATTTAATTTTAAAATATCCAGTGACTATGGACTTTCAGGAGTCTCCACCCATTCCAGCTTATACTGGTAGTGGGGAAGGTAGCACTATCGATTTTGTCTTAGGTTCTACCCCTTGCTTTACAATTCCTTCGAATTTCTCAGGTATCAGCAGTTGTATTCATGATTAAACCCTATTGGCATCAATTTGATTATTATTATTATGAAGGCCCCTTATAATATAAAATAGTTTAGACCAATTAGATTTTCTTCTCATAAGGGAGTAAGGATATGGTGGGACAAAGTTCCCCCTAAGCATTTTTAACTGAATTAATCCAGAGGCTAACACTCCTATCATTATAGACCGTTTTTTTTCCATCAGCCATTTTGTATCCACTCAATTATTTGCTAAACCATCGGGTACACAAACTCCCCTATATAGATGTTACAGTTCAGCTTGTTCTGCAGCACATAGAAATTTGAAAAAAGCTTTATACTCTTGCCCTAGATCTATAAAATAGGTTAAGGCTGTGCACAGTGAGTACATAAAAATTGTCACAGAGAGAAAATTAGAAATAAGGGTACAAGCTGTGAATGACTTCTTGGAGGTGGCAAATTTAAAGGACAGTTTGAAATTCTGGGAAGTAATTAGACGCCGTCTTTTTACAGATTCTTTAAGATCAAATATAGAGTCCTTGTTTTCCATGGATGAATGGGTAAGGCATTTTTCTGAAACCTCCTCCCCTGACCAGTGGGAGGTTTCTCCATCGCATCAAGATGTGGATTTTAAAATGGTTACTGAATCAACATAGGCTTTTTGCAATTCAATCTCTGTTACAGAGGTAACTAACAGGATAAAACCAATGTCCCCCCCGGTAAAGCCCCTAACCCTGATGCGGACCCTGTTTTTATCTTTTAAGGAAAAGTTACATTCTGTGCCCCCTTGGTCACTAACTTACTGAGAACAGCGGTCCTGTTCCAAGTTCATAGAAAGAAGCAGTAATGGTGCCCATCTTTAAAAAAGGCAATACGACTCACCCGCCCCATTATTCTCTTAGACTCAACAACCAAAATTCTTGGGTGTGTATTACTCTCCTTCTTGGAAAAGTGGTCTGAAGAACATCAGCAGCGCGTTTGGATTCTGCCCAGGAATAGGTACGGTGGAGCAGTGTTTCAATCAATCTATTAGCTGGAACATAGGTCAAGGCCAAAATAGGGGCCATACATTTAGCGTTCATGAACCGCTCCTGTGCCTTTAACTTGGTGAATTGATCAAAACTATGGACTATAATGGAGAATACGGAAGTAGAGAGGGACCTCCTTATTCTGATTAGGCAATTATACCAGGATACTTTAGAAAAGGTGTGTTTTGGTCTGGAGGTGGGAGTGCACCCACCCATTGCCATGCAACAGGGCGTGAGATAGGGCTTCATACTGACCCTTTTTATTTTTGTTATACATCAATAAGGTAGAGAGTTTTGTATAAGAAAAAAAAAATTAGAATCATCCAAGATGAGGAACCACCCAAAACCAATTATTATTGTTTGTAGATTATGCTGGACTCGTTGCAAGGACAGCTAACTGTCTTCATTTGCTTTTAGATTTATGTTTTTCATTTATGGAAGACCTGGACTTAAACGTTAACTTGGCAAAATCTTTTATTATGATATGTGACCCTTGTAATACTAAAACCTACAGGGGGAACTGCTGTGGATAAAATAAATTCCTTTAACTATCTGGGTATTCTTTTTAATTCAGAGTTAAAATGGGAACCACCTTTAAAATTAGGATCCCAGCAACTCAAGGGTGCCGCAGAGGCTCTATTCAGATTCTCTTCTTATCCTTACTGGAGCCCGGGGACCCCCACTGAATCTTTATTCGATTCTGGAAGACGGCCTCCCCCCACTGAGTCATAACTGGAAGCTAGGGGCCCAATCTGTTAATATAATTTAATTTTATAAGCAGTTGCGGACCCCCTGAGGAGGCGTCGCGGACCCCCTGGGGTCCCCGAACAACAGGTTGGGAACCACTGGGATAGAGAACAGCTTCATCTGTAGGCGCCTCTCAATCCCGCAAAGTACTGCTGCCCATAACAGCCAAGCAGTGTTAGACCTGACATTTATTGAAGACACTGACACTGTGGCATTGGCTCCCTTGTTGTTATAGAATAACATATAGAGCAAACCAGAGGCCAGATTGGTCTGCCTGCTACTGACTGACTGTTTGGGTTTAGATAATAAGGATTGTATACCCTGGTTAGCCTATGTGAGACGATCATTTTCTAAATTGAGCATACCAGAGTTCTTCCTTAACCTTTCTATTATTGATGCTAATTCAAAGGCACATGTTAAATCACTTTATCGTCAATGGTGCCATAATGAGCGAATTAAGAAGGCACAAACTATGAAATCCGTATCTAGTTATGTACTTGTTTCTTTGAATTTTTAGATGGAACCTTACTTTATATTTATATAAAATCCTAACCCCAGATATTATCTAAACAGACTACGCTTTGGCCCCTTACATCAGGAGGTACCATTCCCAGTTCAGAGATCATGGTCGAATGCCTTCCCAAAATGCTCTTGTGATTCGACTTCCAATCAAAGCACTGTTCACTCTATATTATTTAGTCCTATATATATATTGCCCCCCCAAAAATCCTTTTTATTACACACTTTAAACTACAGGCAGTGCCAGCTGGTAATGATTCATTTGCAGTTTTTATGTTGTCCTCACATTTATCCTGCTATGGTTATTTTATTAGAGTGTCCATTAGTCTTAGGATGCATTATGGCGATTCATAAAAAACACTGGGTATGAGAATGTTGGGTATTATAATTTAATTAACAATTTGTTGTGATATTGTAAAAAAAAAACAAAAAAACACTTGTGTGTGTAAAATACAACGTCTTAACGTGGGATATCCTGATTTGCTGTTTCATGGATTGCATTTAGTGAATGTTCTTTTATGGCATGTTGCCGAATGAAGGTTAATTGACTGGCTTCCATTCAGTTGCAGCGCATAACGATGTATTATGGGTATTGGCGCAAAAAAGGTAATTTTACTCCCCTCTCTCCGAATTGCTATTTGAATGTCTGGAGTGATGGGAAAACTAAGGTTGCAAGGTTGAGCGATTTAGAGAGATACATATCTAGGAACTTTGTTAAATGTTTGTTCTCAGTTGTTCAGTGTGTATGTTTTAGTAGCCGTCCTTATGCACTGTATTCTTGAAGCAATAAAGCATGGTGTACAGTACACTTGCTATTTTCCTGTCTGTCTGCAGCTTTCACGTCATGTACCTTCTTCTAGCCCACTCTCCTTACAGAAATCCTGTCACGAGGTAGGCTCAATATGCGTTAAGTAGAGACTTTTGCAGGAGGCGTAGAATGAGAATTTGCTTTATGGATGCTGCTTTTCCCCCCTCTGTGTTCTGTGCATAGCGCTCTTGTACTCTTTTGCTGCCTTTTAATCTGTTGGGGCACTGGCAACTAAGTTTTTGGTGAGTTTTTATTGTTGATATATGCATATATCACAACAGCTAGTTAAAAGAAATGTGGCGAGTTGCACAGAAATTCAGATGGCAGCCTCAGAGAGCAATCAAAAGAGTGAGCAAAACACATTTTTATTTGCTTAAGTTAAGCTCCCAAAATGTGGTGGTGTTCAGGGAAAAACAAAATAATATAAGATCCAAACAGAGTTAATTTACATGAATCCTTTATTATCTGCAAAACCTTTCAAGATAAACATTGTCAGTCATTTGGTTTTGTCAATCTTTATTTTGTCTGCTTTTTTTTGTTATACGCCTGTGGTTGGGGGAGCTGTTGATCCCATGCAAATACAAAAAAATAGTTCCAATCAAAAATATTTTATGGTCTCAGAAAGAACATAATACTGTAGTAGCCCCTGGCACAGAAGGGAACTGCTTTGTGTGTGGTTGTTCTCGTTGGTAAAAAAAAAAAAAATAACAGAAAGAAGCTGCTCACTCACAATGAAGTTAGCCAGTGGTAGAAGTGAGCTGAACCATTGTCCCAGGCTATATTCTCCAGTGGGCGGAAGAAAAATTTGAATGACGCAGCAACTGACCATTGGATTTAGAGAGCTGGATGAAAGTTCCTGTTAGAAAGTATATTATTGCTATCAATTTAGTAAAATCAAAAGGTCTTTGCTAAGCCCAAACCTAGAAAATAATAAAGGGAATCTCATGAAACATTTGGTGATATGAAGCTAATATTTCAAAAGTTAATTTAATTCGAATGAATATAACAGAAATAACATTGGTCAGGATTTAAGCCTGGGTAAGGGCCATCACTGTTTTCAAGTAGTTTAGTAGGGATACCATTCATTTGAACTTAATTAGATTAAAAAGACAAATCTTTGGGGTAACAGGGTTTGGATCAAAGTTACTAATGGAATTCGGGTAGGATTTAATAAAAAAAAAAGTTTTATTTAATTTAGAAGATTGTCAAGGACAGATAGTGTCAGACGTGGATGGAATCAGGAAGGTGTTTCACAGATATTATACGGAACTATATAATGATACATCCGTATTCCTGGATTAAGAAATGCTGAATTCTCAACTCCAATAAGATCGATAGGCTATCTGAGGGGGATCGTCTATATATGGGAGATCAGATAGACACCATGGAAATAGACAAGGTAATGAGTGAACTCGCTACTGGGAAAGCCGCAGACCCTGATACGATCCCCTTAGAGTTTTATAAAACTTTTAAAGTACTGCTGCTCCCAGTGATGATGGAGCTATTCATTCAGGTACAGAATGGAGGGGAAACCCCACCATCATGGGATATGCCAACATAGTAATGTTCCTGAAGAAAGGGAAGGCCCCACAAAATCCGGCTTCATATCGGCCGATCACATTAATCAACAGTGATGTCAAAATATACTCAAAAATATTGGCCGCTCGATTATCTTTGGCGATTAAGAAGTTAGTAACACCTACGCAACATGGGTTTGTCCCGGGTAGGGATACCACCGATAATATTCAAAGAATTGTTGTGCTCTTCGATGCTACGGAAGTGGCAGAGGAACCTATGGCAGTCGCATTATTAGATGCAGAGAAGGCATTTGACCGGGTGAACTGGAATTACTTGTGGTATGTAATGGAGTATTATGGGCTGAGCAAGAAATTCATTGTAGCAGTAAGGGCTTTATATAGGTCACTGGCAGTGAGAATACAATTGATGGGAGGACAATCCGAGTGTATCCAGGTCAGGAGAGGTACTAGGCAGGGATGTCCATGTTCTCCGCTCCTGTTTGCTTTATATGTAGATCCCTTGCTTAGACAGTTGGAAGAGAACAGCAGGATTCCACCGATACGTAGGAAGGGATGGGATACAAAGGTCCTAGCATATGCGGACGACATAGCTATACTAACTCCCACCCCTGATTTGGCGCTGAAAGAGGTTGAAGAGGTTGAAGAGGTGACGAGGAAATTTGGAAGATTCTCCGGATATTTGTTAAATAGAGCTAAAACGCAATTACTGACTAATCAGTAGAAGAGTACCCAGGATACTTGGAGGGTTGATCACGCAGTGTATTTGGGTATAGATATTACATCAAAAGTGGGAGAGATTATTAATCTGAATTTGGATCCCATACTCGCGAAAGCCAGAAAAGATAAGTGCAGATGGAATAATCTACATATGACTATAATGGGGAGGTGCAATATGGTGAAAATGATCTTTCTCCCTAAACTGTTGTATTTGTTTCGTGCTGTACCATTGAGCTTTACAAATCTTAGATTTAAGGACATAGAGTGATTATGAGATTTATCTGGGCTTATGGCAAGTGTACAAGAGCAAGTAAATTTATGTCTCTACCGCGAGAAAGGGGGGGGTGGTCCTTACCGAATATAAAATTATACCAAATGGCAGCAGCTTTTCAGTATATGCACCCATTATGGGGTTCTAAGAAAGAAGGGACCGCGGTAGAGGACTGCCCTAATATTTACAAATTGCAGGTAGGAACAACAGCCAGTGATTGTTTGGTAACATTTCATGAACCTGGATATTATAAGAAAACTCGATATAAGGTACTAGAGGCGGCCTATAAATGTTGGCGATTGTGGCAAAAAAAGAAAGGACTCAGCAGATCTAATTATTATACCATAATTGAGAATAATCCACTGCTCCCTGAAATATTTAAGGATAGTTAAATGGCAAATTGGGTCTCCCTAGGCATAGAGAGGTTAGGGAACCTCTTCGACAATTTTGGGGTTAAGGCGTTTGGGGATCTCCAGGAGCAGTATGGTTTAGAGCGAAGGGATTTTTTTAAATATCTACAGATACAAGCCTTCCTGGCAAGAAAAACAGGGGGGTGCTGGGATTTGGAAGTAATCAACTGCTTAATGACATCTTGGCTAACCCCAACATAGCAATCAGGTTGATTTATCCATTATTGTTGGCAGAACAGCCCGACGACTTAGAGAAGTATAGTGAGAGGTGGAGAGAAAAGCTAGCTGATGGGAGCAACAACTTTATATGGTCATTAGAATTGGGACATACTATCTTTCCTCTTCACTGCAAGCACAGCATTATAAAACCCCGTTTGACTTGTATCATACACCAGCTCATCTCGCCAAATGGGGGAGCTTATCAGGAACAAATTGCCCGAGATGTGGGATTTATGGAACGGACATTGTACATATGATGGCTACATGTGGGGAACTAACGGCTTTGAGAGATGGTATTCAATCTGCCCTGAAAGGGGTCTTGGGATATGATTTCGACCTTACCCCCGAGACCATGGTCTTAGGGGTCGCCGGAGAAGCAGGGGGATCTCGCAGAGTATTTATCTTTGTGGCCATGGCGGTTTATCAAATATGTATATCTAATGCATGGTTGAACGTACGACCTCCGTCGTGGCAGCAATGGCTGGGTAGATTGTAGTCTGTATATCATTTGGAGATGGCACTGTACGAATGCAGGGGGAGACGTGCTAGGAATAAAGGGAAGGCAATATGGGGGCCATTTCAGGACTGGATCCTGGCTCATTAATGATTAATGTTCAACTAAACCCAGACTCTGCCCCCCAACCTAGTCATCCGGAAGTTTCCCTCTTTCTAGATCAGTTGGGCTGTATAGTTTCTCATTTATTTAGGTTTTTTTTTGTTTTTTTTAAAGTTTTTTTTTTTTTTAGTTCCTATATTTGGTGCAAAGTGATGTATGAGTACAATTGTTTTTTTTATTCCTTTCCAATTAAAAAAAAGAAATTACAAAAATAATTTAGATATTCAGACGAATTCTTCTTTTTGGGTGTCTGTACACTCCTCTGTCAGATATTGTTTTAAATCATTCCAGTGAGCTTGTACATGCATTGAAGTGGAAGTTCCATTGATATTTATTGAAAGAGACTGACATGTACAGCTTATGGCGGGGACTGAGCACACCTTTTAATGATGTACATATTTGTTTGTAGAGCATGAAAAGAGGTGAAGTAATAAACAGGGAAGAGGCTACGTATTAGGTTGAGGGGGAAGGATGGCATGTTTCATAAAGATTTTAATTTAATATGCAAATTTTCTGTTCATTTTTGTTCAGAGCTAGCATTAGGGGGATGATAAGAGTTCCATAAGTAATGTAAATGACAATAATTTAATAGTAAACTAATCATAACATGTTTATAATTCTAAGGAATCATGTACCTGTTTGGGTAAGAGACAAGAAAATTAACTTGGATTTAATGTAATGCAATTAATTTAAATATAATAACATTCAAATAATGAGATTTGTATTATAGCTGTTGGGTTCAGCTACGGGTAGTATTAATTACAGGGTAACTACGTTATTTAGTAAAAACAATTTCACTGCTTCAACAAAACAGGTCTACATTTCTGTTTTTAATATCTGATTAGTATTTGTTATTATATCAGTATTAAAACAATATAGAGCCATTCACATATGATGATGCGTTATTCAGTACAGCCTCCAACATTAGGGTACAGATATATAATTCACATACCATAACTGGTTCCTGCCTGTACACACATATATATCATTAGGGAAGCATCACCTCCCCAAGTTTCCCAGACCTTCCTATGTTTTTGCAAGCAGCCTCTGGTCTTATATACTGTCTCTTCTACTTAAGGGTAAATGTCCTTTCTACTGAGCATCTTGATGACCCATGGGCCTCTTACTGCTACTGTCACACTGTGTCACGTTTAGACACAAGATGGCACATCCCACCAGTGTTCAAGCATGTCGGGGCCCTTCCATTTTTAATTATTTAGGCCTAAAATTGCCAATTTGGGTTCCAGATTTATGGAGCACCCCACTATCACTCCAAGGATGTGATGGAGATGGACTTGTTTTCAATATGTTCTGATAATGTTCCATTCTCAGACTGAGTGCATGAAAGTGCCTATTGTGTTATCCCATCTAAGGCAGATATGGCCATGACTGCTGCACATTTCCCACACTCTCTCTGTGCCGTGGTACATAATGCAAAAATATTTAAATTGCATGAAAAACAGTCAGGGCAATATGCCCTGAATGAGAAGGGCCATCTTAACTTCAGTCCACTCATCTTCCAGAGTGCCAAGGAGACCCCAGCCGCTGGGGTCAGATGTCCTGCAGTTGGTCTGGGGTGTTTATCTCCATTAATGTATAGATCCAGGAATCTGCTTTGCTTTCCTACATAGGGAGTTCAGTGGTCAGTTTAAGCTCCAGCAAGTTAAAGTTTACAAAAGCAGCCCAGCCTGACTTGTATGCCTCCACCGCATGGCATAACTGCAAGTAACAGTGAAATTGTGACTTATGTGCACCATTTTATGTGGCTGCTTTCGCACAGGTCCTCGTGGTGTGTGTGTGTCTCAGTCAGTCAAGTCCTGTACCATAGAGGGTCTCCTATCTAAGTGTGACATCCCACCCTGTCCATCTCAGGGCCTGGCAGCAGCATTAAAGGAAAATTGTAGTGACTTAGGGAAGAGTATCAGGGGCAGCTGACCTTTACAGTAGATCTGTTACCACTGACTTGGCAAGGTGGTCAGTCTCTGGTTGGAGGGAGGGGGGTCTCCTCTGTCTCCAACCAGCCAGTCATTATTGGGTATCATTTCTGCAAAAAAAAAAAGAAAAAAAAAAAAAAGAAAGTCTAGCATCTGCCAATCCCAAGCCCCCAATGGGGACCCGTGTGTAGTTATAGAAGAAAAAAACAAACCTAGTGTTGATAGCCAGCCAATAGAGAATTATAGATTGAGGCCCATGAGAAAGCCAGTTGCAATCTCATAAAGACAGTTATGTAGTAATATGTAATAGTTTAGGGAGTGCAGTCATCTTAAACAGCGGTCACCTACTCCTGATGGAAGCTGGGAACTTCTCATCCTCCTGTGTCTCTTTTTGAGCGCTAAACAGTGGGAATCTTGCTCTTACTCTTCTTTGGGGAGTGACACAATTTACATGCCTAAGAATTTTAAATGATCACCTAAGGTGTGTAACTGTGCATGCCAACTGGATGTATGGCATTTGCCTCCGACCTGGACATGTATATTTTTCCAAGTTACATTTGAGACCAGAAGGTTTCCAATAAACCTGTAGGACTTGGATGAGTGTCGCTCCAGACCAGTCTAGTGTCTGAATAAAAGGTGCATGTCATCAGCTTACATGAAGAGTTGGTCCTTAAAGCCTCGCCTTCAGCTGAAAGACCCAGACTTCAGCGTCACACCTAATCTACTCCATCTGAAGCCTGATTACTGGAACAAATAGAAGAGGGTGATAGAGAACATACTTTGCAGGTACATCGTTTATGATAGAAGTGGGAGAGATGGCACCAGTTACCCTAATTTGCTCCCATGGCGACAATTAGGACATTGACATAGTGGACAAAGAAGGGGATAAGGCTACTTTTTTCTTCTGCTCTCTATAGGAAGCTCCAACTCTCACGATCGCCAACTGCAGACACCTGATACGAAGGCACATTCTGCATGCCAGCACGAAGCCATTCTGATTTCTGAGGCAAATAATTCACCACCCTAATCAGCCTTGTGACTAGAATTTTCCCTAGGATCTTAGTCTCGTATTATTATAATGAGGGCCCATAGTCTGATTTCATAAAAGTGTGGCGGTCTAAAGACTGCCACACTCCTGATGGCGGTCGGACCGCTGCAGACAGGGCGGTCCGACTGCCCTATTATGACCGTGGCAGAGCCACCATGGTCAAACTGCCGATACCGCCATGCTGCAGCCAGCCTGCAGCAGTACGGTGGTAGTCTGCCAGGGAAGCGCTGCCCTTGGGATTACAAGTCCTCATCTGCCAGCTTTTCCATGGTGGTAAACCCCACCATGGAAAGGCTGCTGAAGTGGAGTTGTCTGGGGGGCCGCTGCACCTCCCAGGCACTTGTCAAGGGCAATGCATGGTCCCCCCCCCAATGCATTGCCCCATCTCGCATTTTACTGCCCAAATTACGGGCAGTGAATTGCTCAGCGGGTGCTGTCGCACCTGATGCACCGCAACATTGCCACCGCCTCAATTACGAGCCGGTGTCAATGTTGTGGTGAGTATTCCACTGGTCCAGCGGAACACTCTGAATATGGCAGACAAACAACCTCCACTACTGGTGGTCTTTGGCCTCCAGCGGCTTTGGCGGTCCTGTGAACGGACCGCCGAAGTAGTAATGAGGTCCTGTGTGATGAACAAAAAATGGGCTGTCTGGGGTCTTCCTGGATTCAATAAAACCTATAAGGTGGCTCTGCAAAGAGTGTGTGGGAGTTCCCCATGAGGAGAGTACGGTGCAAGAAGGGAGAACTCTCTTTCAAAGAATTCCAGAGGGAATCATTAGGCCCTGGGCCATCCCAGAATGCATCTCCGCGGTCACCTCCTCAGTTGTCAGAGGGAGACTGAACATCCATGCCCTCCTGCCGATGGGGGCTGGAACCTAGGAGCAGTATCTAATACGTCCTGTGTATCTCAAACTGCTTCCAATTGGTGCTGGTTTGCATTGTTGTATATATTTTCTAGAGACTGCTGCATGTTATGGATTTTAATTTCAAGGGATGTAACTTCCTGCTCCCTTGATTTGACCTCTCTATGAATTAAGGCCCTGGTATTTCCCCATATTACTATTTTAAAAAATCTCCCACAAAAATAGCAGCTTAAGTCACCGAGCCCAGGTTAAGTTGGAAGTGGTTGGTGTAGTGGCATCAGAGCACCAGAATGATGAGAACTTATCATCTAGAACGTATCATGCTTTTTACGTGCCATATCTCTGGGGTCTTTGGAGCCTGTGTGTGCCTAGTCAGAGCTCCACTGAAGGGTGATCCAACAGGCTTTTAGGTAAAATACCTATCCCGGCCACTCTTGACAACTCCATGGCCAGGAGAACAAATGGCCGGATGCTCAATAGAATGTGTACACTCTATCCCTGCCCAAATGCCATGTTTGCCAGATGGCAGAGACCGATTGACACCAGCTGAGAGGTGATCCAATCTACATCTGCCTAATGTGTCAGGCTCAGGGTATCTGAAGTGCTGTCCGTGACTGCATTAAAGTCTCCCCTGGTTATTGCCATCTCTGGCGTGGCACTGATCAGTTGTCTCATGAGAGCCTGGAGTGTGTCAGCGGTATGTATTAACACTAAGGAGGATATTGCACCTTTTCCTAAGAAGGCCTGACACAACCATGTAATGTTTAACCTGTTCACTTGTACCATTGAAGCTGTAAATGTGAATGATTTGTGAAGTAAAATTGCTACAGTCATCATCCCCTTTATGAAACTGCAAGAAATACCAGCGAGTACCTATAACAACTCGGAAAACTACAGTTGGTACCCAAGATGTGTGTTTCTTGTAGTAAAACTACATCTGGGGAGTACCATATAGTACACTAGCCCATTACCATCCCTTATCATTTTATTAATGTAATTGTGTAGGCCCTTTGCATTCCATGAGGGTACCTCACTGCGTCTTTTACCTGTGTCATGATGTCTGTGGGATGGATCTTGACTGAGCCACCAATAGCTGCACTGTTGAAATGAACTAGGGAACTGTACTAATTAAATGAAACCTCATTTCCCAACTCCCACCCTTCATCCCCCGTGAAGTGTTTGTCATCTTTCAGCATATCCCACTCAATAAATGAGCCTACCCTAACTTAATCAGTGACTCAACAGTTGATTAATACTAGATCTGGCCCACAAGAATATGCCATTACCACTCCAGAACTGCTTACTACGGGCTCCAAAACACCATACCGCTCCTAAGGGATACAATTCTTCTGGAATAGGCAACTACTGCTGCAGCTGAAGTCTCAAGAAGAAGAAGCAGAGATTCGAAACACTCAAGTTCTTGACACCACCTAAGAAGACAGTAAGGAGAGGATAGTGGCATAGAAAAGGAAAACAAAGTAGTATTTATAGCTGGGATTTCTCTTCTTCGTCTGTGTCAGCATGGGCAGTCAACTCCCCTGCTTTTCCTGTGCTGAGACCTGACATCCTGTCTTCTTTCTTTTTCAGTGGATCTTTGACTGGGTGATTGAATAAATAAATCTTTAAAACCCATTCATAAAGTTATAATAGTGGTGAAGATGAAGGTTGACAAGTGAGGTGAAGGCAGCACCTTCACTTGTGAATTCCACAACATTTTCGATTTTATGGTGAAACCAGTATTATCAAGCATTGACATTGCCAATAGTTCTGGCCTACACAAGCTGAAACAATGGTTAATTTAAAAATATATATATTTATTGTAGGAATGTGCCACGAAGACAATATTTAAAAAGACCATTTAGTTGGAAGTTTTACCATACCAGACAGCTAGATATCTGTGTTTCCATGTGTTTTTTTCTGTTTTTAATAGTTTTATTTTCAACCTTGGAGATCTGAACAAATAATATATGATCAGTTTCTGGTTGACATGACCACCGGTATTACATAGGTCATTCAAGTCAAAACAAGTAATTCCAGCTGCAAACAATCCTCCATTATGTTACCAAGTGTTAACCAGGGCAACCCACCTCTAGACTAATGTGGCAAAATAGTATTTGCTCCCTCTACCGTTTTAGAAATTTTATAAGTCCGTAGCCCCATATGCCAGTGATATAATTAATCTGGTGCATTTTTACTGCAACAGATCTGCCTCAGAAATGGCCATTATTAATGACTTTGTGAGGACACAGTGCTCACGATTTAAAGAAACTGGCCATTTTCAGAAGCACTAACTGGTTGTGGCAAACATATATACAAGTGATATAATTGTTGCCGCACATTGTCACTGCAACAGATCTGCCCCACAAATAGCCATCAGGAATGCCTCTTGTGAGGTCACAGTGCTCACAATTTAAAGACACTGCCAATTTTTAGAAGAACTTACTGGTTGTGGTAAACATCTCACAATTTAAAGACACTGCCAGTTTTTAGAAGAACTTACTGGTTGTGGTAAACATATAGGCCTTCATAGCAGTCACAGACAGGTGCAGGTGAAATTCTTTAATGGTTGTTTCACACTGCAGTTTTTCCCACCTGCAGAAAGAACACAATGCCTTGTGAAGTTCCAGGGATATCTTTTTGTTTTTCTATAGACTACCCAGCTCGCCCCCACCTCCACAGTGCTCCTGGCTGACTTACTGGAATTTTTTTTTTAATTAGCTCCCTCTGGCCATGGAAAGTGAGAGTTTCTAACGTGCTTTAGGTTTAGAGCCCATTATTAAAAGAAGCCTTATCTTTTAAGATTTGTCCCCTGAACTTTTCAGAGAAATCACCATGGGGGAAACCCTCAGTGATAAATTCCTTTCGATCTATGATCCCATTCAAACACGTTTCTCCAAGCTTCTCTTCGAATTTCTCTCAATAAGTCAAGGGGCACTGCACACCTTGTTCCAGAGTAGTGCAACATTCTGTTTCAAAGTAATTTAGTGTTTGAATCCAATACGTTTTCCCTGTTCTATTTTTTTAAAGTGTTGGGAATCAAAAACACAAATTGGCCCTCCTCTGCCTTAACATATAAAGGTGACATGGCATTGGGACCTAAACAAATATACAGCTCTTGTTGGTGGGTCCATCTGAGTATGGTATCCCTTTTACCGCCATGTACAATTTAGTCTTGATTCTTCAGCCAGAAAATTCCATGACCCGAAAATAACCTAGCAGATTAATCTTGTGGACCAACAAACCTCCATGTTGGATATTAGAAAGCAACAAGGCCATTTCACTCCGTTGTTGTAAACGCTAGGAATTTGTCAACAATACCAAACCAAGCTCCAGAATCCACCATTGTCAGTACGCCTACACCATCTACACACAGATGACACACCTGGTAAATCCATTTGTTTACCCTCACCCACAGATGAAATAACATTAGGGTAAAAATTGTTCGTGTCCACATTGCCTTCCGTAATACAATTAACTTTTGTTTCCTTCGGCTGCTTTGAGCAGCCTGCCAAAGTGTTTTTTTTCTTGCATTGATTGCAAATTTGATCAATAGCTTAATATTCTTTGAAGTTCCCTACCTGATAGAAACTGCCACTAAGGTAACACATAACTGACATCAACCTGCATTTTTGTCCTTTAGTTTCATATTCCCTTTTTAGTTCTCACCTAGTGAGTGCATATGCTGTCTCTTCACCCGCCCTTCCTTGTCCCTGCTGCTTGTCCCCAACCTGCCCTCCCTCATCCCTGCTGCTTTCCCCACCTACCCACCCTCCCTCCTTCTGTTGTTGTCCATGTTGTTGCTTGCCCCTCCTACCCTATCTTTTCATCATCATGTCCCCTCACCCTGTGTAGTCTTTGCATGCTCTCAGGCACTCCTACTACCTGTTATTCATGTTGCCCACCCCTCCCCTCATGTTGCCTCCCGTTCCCCCCTCCCCTGTGTTGCCTCCCTGTCCTCTCTGTTGCCTTCTGCCTCCCCTCCCTTCGTGTTTCCTCCTCACCTCACAATAAACAAAAAAAGCATCCAGCGATAGATGTCATGGTGCACCCCACTCTCCCCCCAATTATCCGTTCTGCTCCCCCACTCCCTGTGTGTTTCCTCTGGTCAGCAGTAAATAAAGTGCTATGACACAGCATAGCTGTACATTATGGCCAAAAGGCATTGACAAACCGAATAGCTCTCTCATAGGCGCGACCCATTGGCTTTGCCAGGGCTTGTTCTTTTGTTGTTCCCTTGCTCATGTATGATATTAACCTATGAACTAGTGTACTCTCTCATTAAATTGTTTACTCCATGGCTATTTTGACCTCTGTTCTCCTGAATAAACCTTTCAGCCTGTTGAATACTAGTGGCACTGTTGGTTGTAGCTCTGTTTCATATCCAAGCCCACCCGTAGTCTCATTTGAAATTTTTTACTCTCGGTCCTCGTCATAACTTTGTCTGTTTAGACAAGATGATACATTAAAGTCTGAAACTCAAATGTTGCTGCCAAGGACCTAGTGCAGACACGTTCTTCAGTAGTTTTGGCCTCCATTTGTGCTCGTGAATAAATCTTGTATCTTTCCACCACAGTAACGATTTTTTCTTTTCTTTCATACCTCAAGTTCATTTATTGCACCCTGCATTTGGACGAACTTTTATTGCCTGCATTTTCCAATTGGGGGTATGTTTTTGAATTCTTTTTAAAACCCTACTGCCAACGCCGTGTTTCAATAAAGAGTTTTTTCTTTGAGGAGTACAGTCTTTCCTATACCCTCAAATAAGTTCCCAGTCCATTGGGGTTCTCCAACCCTTTGAAGAAAATAGTGTTATTGCCATGTTAACCAGAGAAGCAGGTTGAAAATTAAAAAAATACTTGGACAACTAGCTAAGATGTAACTTTTTTTTCTTTAACAAAAAAAAAAATCAGGCCGCCTAATAAGATGAAAGAGATACCTGCCACAACTCATTACACTGCCATGTATAGTTTAACCAGTGCGCTAAAAGGTTTCAACTTACAGCATCTTCACTGGAGTTCATGCAGCGTCCACGGCTGTGGGCTTCATAGCAGCAGTCGGGTAGCAGTTTACACCAAAATGGCTGCCTCACGTAAATGTCAATAATGCACGTACTAGTGTGTGCACTTATGTGAGGTTGCTTAAATGTGATGCTGTGCCTGGCCTCTGCCTTTTCTTATACATAGGCGCCCAGCCACTGATTCATACGATAACACACAAATGTTACCTTGCACTTGCTTTCTCGAAGCTGACTGACCATGATTCTTTGCCTGTCCTCCGCGTCTTCCCTTGTGCTGACCTCCAGCCGTTGATTCATACAAAGATTACGTGTACCCACAAAATACTGGTTCTCACTCGTGTGGGTTCTGCTTTCACCATCACAGTCACCATGCCAACTTCTGTGAACCCTTCTTCATCCACTTGTGCGTGGTCGCTCACATAAGAGTATGAGGGCATGACTTCCAGCACTCACCGTTGGTACAAAGCTGAGCATCGACTAGCACTACAGTCTGCTACTTTGCTGCCAATGTGAGGAAAGCGATGGACACAAGAAAGTTGATTTCTTAAAATGAACTCCTCAATCGGGAGCATACCAGTGGAACAGCAGCCAGGAATATGGTTAGCTACCAACTGCCCCCAACTTGAATCCTCACAACTCCAGCACACGACAAGTGCAGCAACTTTTACATAGGCTGGAGCAGGAGACAAGAATACATTTTTGCAGCAAATACACCAGAAAAAGTAAGACAGATCCATCTTAAAGTATCACTTCAAGACACAGTTCACAGACCTCCAAGCAGAAATATTTCCTTTCAGTGGCATAATGGAAAAAAAAACAATTGGAGGGCCAAACCCCCTGGACCCAATAAGGAGCTTTCAGGCCAGGGGCTGTCACCTGTGCATGATCCCAGCTGTGCTTAGGGGGCCCCCAGGATCTCAGGGGCTAATGTTAGGCCACTGCTTCAGTTACCATTCTGCAGGGGCTCTATCTGGTCTGTGAAACCATTTTTGAACAAAATCCATCGATTCAGCTTTGTCTATTTTTTTTTTTTTTGTTGCTGTTATCTTTGTGCGAACATGGCCCAAGGGCATTAGAGCTCTTTGCAATAGAAGCAGACTGTTAAGTATGTTTTAATTGTATTTACAAAAGCAGGAGCACCCCTAAACCCATAGGAAACAGAGCAATTAGTAGTTAACCATGTTCACTGGCTCTTATTTTTCGGGCTGAGCCTTCGAGTGCATGCGCTACTGCATGTATCTTGCTTGCGAGACACTATTGTTTACAACAAAAGGCTTGAAACAAGCCTATTGGTTACCATATGTTGGAGTCAGTGTTACTGTTCTTGCCAGCGTCTTAATTGGCCCATATGGGCCAGGCGTCACTTCCGGTGTTTTCTGTGGCACATGGACGAAGCACAGATTGATTTCTCCTGACTAGTGTCCATCTGCTGCTTGCGCAGTGATTGAGTTAATATTGTTTTTCCCATTTTGTTGCTTTCCCCTCCCATTCACCACTTATCAGTGTTGCTGTCTCCCATCTCTCCCACTGCCCTTGCTTTTCCATATCCCACCACCTTGTACTGTTCTTGCTCGTCTGTCCTGCCTTCCCTGCCCACCCACCAAAAAGTGCTGACATGACACAAGCAGTGGCCGAATCATTGTGCTTTTGAGTGACTTTACTTTTAGCCATGGGGCACAGCCATGCTGCTGTACATCATGGATGGTTAAAAGGCATTGTTTAATGTTATTTTAGGTTTCATACGGGTTTAACTTTCGGTAAATGCGTCCAAAGGTATTTGTGTAACTCTACGACGTGACCGCGTTTCTGGGCTGACACCACCACTGTCTGGTTTTAGAACATCCCTTGTGATGTTTGCATAGAAAATACCCTTTCACTCCTTAGGGTAGTTGCACATTATCTGCCCTGAATTCGTATTTTATTTAATTACCAGCACCTGTGAAAGCTACCATGTGAGCTACCCCTATTTCAGACTGATTCCTGTTGATTTAGCCTAACAACTGGCCGTTATGTCTCTTTATCAGTTACGTCCTGATGTGACCCCTGTATCACGTTGAGGGTCGGAATGTTGTTGACTATTTAGGGTAACAAACAAACTACACTATACCATTGTAATGCTGTTTTGCCATGAACTGTTGTTTATTATAAACACACGAAAGTCTGCTTCAAGGTCACTTCTTTGTAATTGCTTTTAGTTGTGGTTTTTCGTCTTTCACCGGTGACATATTGTATTTGTTTGTACGTCCATGTTTGGACACTTACTATTGGATGACACCTTTGAATAAAGCGTATCTTTGAAACATGTGTAGTGTTGGTGGTTTGATTTACTAATTGATGTGGCGTTCATTGTATACAGTATTTTTGCTGAAAATTAAAATTGTAGAAATATTCTAAAATAACGCAACTCTATTATCCAAACCTATTAACTGTGCCTAATTGCTGTGAGGCAGTAGTTAAAGTAAGAATGCAATGCTGGTGATATTGATACAGGAACTGTTGGGTGAGGGGTATCAGGAAGCCATACCAGGGTAACAGCAGGGAAGCTTTACCCGAAAATAGTCCCCATACCTTTTTTGATGCAAACAAAAGCCTAGGACATTTGTCAAAAAAACACATCCTCAGGTTTTTTTTATTTTATTATTGTTGCGTGGTATAGAGTAAGAATCTAACATGAACTTCAGATGTGTGGTGTGGGGAGGTTCTTTGTATATATGCCTTTTTTTTTAAATTTCCCTTCTGAATTCACCTATATTTTTATATCCAAGTAACTTGTAAAAATCAAATGTGCAGTAGTTTATGTGCACACATTATACAGGGAGTAATAGCATTGGTTTGAGGAAATGAATGTATGTTGTATCCAAATAAAGAGGTATTTTGCTTCACCTTAAGTATTAGTGATAGAGCTGTAACAGTCAATGTCTTGTTTCTTCGAGTTCCATTATTTGTTACTTAGAATAGGTGATTCTTTTTAATGAGGAAAGCTATTGCTCTAGTTGTAACTTTTCATTTTCGGTTTTCTTAAAATTTTTTGTCTTTACATTAATGTATTTCGAAGGATCCAAAGTGTGTGTGATACGTGAGCTTGTGTGTCCCACCAAAGCAATTCTGAATAGCCGTTCTTCCATCCTCTTTCTTGTAGGTCTATTGTACTGCTAATTTGTTCAACATTTTTCTACGTTTCTACCACAGCTCAGTCTTTTGGTACCTGATATTAGCTGGAAGTGTGTGTCTCTGGACTCGTAAACCAGATGAGATACTAGTACAGCTTCACACGTTCTTGGGTCATGAGATTAAAATAAGATTGTCAACATTTTGTTTAACGATGTATCAAAGTGCAAAAGTTTTGCAATTTAGATCTGTTGATCAAAAAGTCAGTGGGGAGCACATCTAGCTGGGCTACTGAGTGGACCTCGTCCTGCTTGGATCTGTTACAGATCCCATTGCAGGGCTAGTGAGTGTGGCCTTGGGCAACAGAGGGTAGCATGGATGAAACCCGGAAGTGATGGAGCATGGGATGGTCCATTCCTGTTACCCTTCTCTGAATGTGACCCTTGAAAACACTTAGAGGAAATCTCCGCCAGTGAGGCTGGATCCAAATGGGGATGTAGCACTTGCATATGGTGGTACAAGAAATCCACCGAAACCCTGAGTGTGCCTGATGTTTGGCACTAGCTCACAAGAGGGGGCGGTTAGAGGATTGCCACAATAGAATGTGAATCCATGAAAGTCAGCTCTTGGGATTATCACTTACAAATGGTCTTCCAACCAGAAGTGGCAAAGTAGTTCGTCCACAGTATAAAGGGTTTACCTGAAGTGCAGGAAAGTGAGGTGTTATGCTATTAATTGTGTTTGACCAATGACTTTGTGTTTCACCACTGTGCATATTAGTTGCTCAATGTTCACCAGTAGCACATTACATGTTGTATTCAGTTAAGCTGCCTATTGGCTTTAACGTGGCATTTACATTACATTTGGTGTTTAGGTTAGCTGCCTATTGGCTTTAACATGGCATTAGACATTACATTTGGTATTTAGGTTAGCTGCCTATTGGCTTTAACGTGGAGTTAGACATTGCAGTTGAGACATTGCAGATGAGCTGTGTTTTTCCCAGCTGTGTGTTTCCACATGGTAGACCAAGCTGTGTTTTTCAAATTGAATTCACACGAACCCTAACGTGATAAGAGAGCGTATATTTGGTGTTTTCCTTTCTGCTCAGCCTTGGGAAGAGGAGGGGCCTAGGAGATCTGGCCAGTCTCCAATGGCCTGTTTTCATTTCCCGAGTCTGAGAGGAAGGGGCACGTTTTGGTAATGGTGGCCCTGAGACAGCAGCAGTGAGAGATCTTTCAGGACTTCTGTCAGGAGCGGACGTCTCCTGCCTGTCTCCCATTTGGGTGGAAAGTCTCTTTCTCGCAGTTGAACCAGAGTCATCAACTTGAGGATAGGAGAAGGATGAAAAGCAGTGATAGGCCCTACGGTGATGCAATTTTTACTTTTATTCTTTGCTTTGAAGTTATGCTATAATATAATTACATGTATTTGCTGTGTACATTGCAATTGAGAAGTAATTTGATATATTTTGCTTTCATTGCTGCGACTACTTTTAAACGTGTGCTTCCAATCTACTAATCTTGTCTTTCAGGAACCTCGTGGTGAATTTATAATAATAATAAATGTCTTCTTTAAACTAAGAAGTGCATTCCAGAGAAGTTTTGTCGGCTCTGTCATAAGATAAGAGAAGGAAAGCAAGACATTTTGGCACTAGTCGGCAGTCTGGGAGTCGAATTAGAGATTGGAGGTGCACGATTTAAAAGTGTAATTGTTTTTGTTGTTTAGAGAATTAAAGAAGCACGACAGACCATATTGAAAATGCATGTGAAGTTAAACTGCCTTATGGTGCTTTGAGAAGCATGTTTTCTTGTTCATCAGGACTTTGTGAGTCGAGTCTTGGGATGAGTGCTTTGATAAAGCAAAAGTCTTTTCATATTTAGAAAATGTGCCTTTTGAAAGAAATTATGTTCCTTTTGTTCTTGACAGAAGGGTTTGGATACTTTTGTCTGCTTACAGAAAAATGCAGGAGAGATGTAGGCAGTTAGAACATGAAAATAAGAATTTACGTGAGCAAATTAGCCAGAACACATTATTGCAAATAATGCTGAAATCTATAAAGCTGTGTTAGAAGAATCTGGCTTTTCCCATTCCAGTAATGAGAAGGTTAAACAAGCATTTACAATGCAACGGGTATCTCGTTTGCTCATGTTAGAGCTGATAGCGTTGTAAACTCCTAACCCAACTTTTCACCTATTGGCAAAAGTGCATTTATGTACATAACCCGAAAAAGTGAAATTAACTATGTAAAGCGCTCGACTTCTGCCAAGCAAAATCGTGCTAGTAAATTAGTGAAAAAGTAGTCCACAAGCCGAACAGAAAACAGCGAGCCTCGCATGTTTTCTGTACTTGGTCGATGCGCTCGAGGAGGGCTAGCCACCGGAAAAGGCATGACGTATGCATGCCTTCGACTAATGAAAGCAAGCAGATTTTATTAGGCAAGCCCACGAACCAATGAAAAACACTTGACGTGACGTCGACAGGGCTCCATGCCCTTTTCTAAACCCTAAAGCGTCTTGCTGCGATACGCATGCACCGTGGGCTCGACCCTAAAAAGGTGGGGGCCAGTGTGAGCCTCAGTGTGAGCAGAGCGTAGCGCAGAGCAGCCCACAGTTTTTGGCAGGTGAAGTGCATTCCTTAACAGATTACGCTGAGAACAAAGTTAAGAATGTTATTTTCAGACCGCTTTTGCAAAGTACGATGTTTAAAATTAATTCAGACAAGGCAGCAGTACTGTCGCAAAAGGTGCAGTTACTGGGAATTCAGTGAATCCAGAAAATAGACAGATGGTGTCACAGGTGAAACAAAAGATTTTAGAGTTTCTTACTATTTGCACTAAGCAAGAGACACCGAGTTTCATGAGCTTGTTTGATTTTTGGAAACAGTATAGCCCTCATCTGAGTGAAATCTTAACACTTTGGTACAAAGTAACTAGGAAAAAAACATGAGCAGCTGCACGCTTTTGATTTGGCAAATGAAATAATTCAGGCTTTAGATTTGTGCGCAGTGCAAGAGGGAAATACTGATTTACATATAAATCAGGAACTATATACCAACTTAAATATGTGGCACAAACAGGAGAGGGCAAGAGTGCCCCTGGAACTTTGGATTAAGCTTTTGACTTGTTTTGGGGCTCTAGTGAATACTGAGAAAATGACATTAAATGATAATGTAATTCTGAAACCTGAAATATCAAGCATGCAGTGGGTGATGAGTTCACCTAAATCTCACAGTATAGGACAGGCACAGGAGGCTAGTATCATACACTGGATCTAGTACATGCAAGACAGGGCTAGAGTCACTGCAGCCCTACATGAACAGGGGTCACAAGCCCGTGTACAGGATGAGGAGAGGGTGCAGGGAGTACCACAGGTAAAAGTCACCAGTGAAATTGAGTGCACCATTTGAATTTGTGTCCCCTGAGGATAAAAAGCATGTTTGTTTGACTAGTGATTCATTGAAATGCATGAGTATTAAAAGACAACGGAAAGCAGTGTTATGCAATCCAGTTACTGAAAAGTGGTTGTCTACCACAGGAGAAGGAAAAAGTAACCAATATGCAGAATTGTACAATGTGTGTCAGACTTGAAAGCAAGAGCTGCTTGAGACGTGTCATTTTTACACTGATTCTTGGTTCACTGCCAATAGATTAGCCGTTTGGTTTTCCACATGGCTTGTATATAACTGGTTCAATTCCCTTGCAGATGTTAAAGATAAAAATTCAGAGACAAAAGTGTCCACCCTGAATTCTGACTTAGTGGGGATGGCTAAGTGGGTGCCCCAGAAATGTGGACATCTGGGAGAAAAAGCGCAGGTGGGCAGAGATTAGAGAAATGCACATTCCCCTAGATTTGATAAAAACTGTGATTTTGCAATGTCCTATTTGTCAGCACGCACAACAGAGATCTGTCCCACAAACAGTCAAAGATCAGTTGGGGAGAGGAAAGTTACCAGGACAGATATGGCAAACTGATCAGGTTTTAGGGGGAGTGATTGCTGCAGATCACCAAGGAGAAATCAAAATTATTCTGATAACTAGAAGAGAATCTGATTCATTCATACAGATTGGAGACAGAATTGCCCAACTTGTCACAAGTGCAGCGAATGGAGGTTTGGTAAAGAAGGAGTCTGCCCCAGCCCTTGTGACAGTGCAAGGAAAGGGAAGCAGTGGTGCAGCAGATAAAAACCTCAGTGCTAAGGTGTGGGTTGAATCCCCAAATTACCCTCCAGAACCTGCAGAAATCATAACAAAGGGCGCCAATAACGCCCTGATGATTATAAAACAAGGAAAGGAAGAAGAAGGGCACATTTCAGATGACAAATGTTATTTGCAAGAAAAGTCGTACTTTTTTATTTTGCAGATCCTTCCACGACTCGCCACTGACCATGAGTGTGCTGTGTGGTCTCTCTTCGGGTGTGTGGTCGGGGGAGGGAACGCCCCCCCCCCCAACCTTTGCCTGATTGATTAAAGTACCAACCCCATGGATCCATTTTGCGCAACTGGCGCCTTCAGTTCAAGTTCTACATGGGATCAATATAAAGTTTGTCAACTTGTTTGATTACATTCTTCCACTGGAACTAAGCAACCTTACCAGTTAACTGTCTTTGTTTGTTTTTTCGTGTGGAACCCTGACTTTCACTTACATTCCCGCAAACCGTTCAGGTGGACTGTGAACCTTTACATGAGTAGAACTCATGCTACATCAACTTGCTGTTTTAGAGACACTATTAGCCCAATCAGAGTATATAAGTTTCAGTCTTTTTATTGTAGATGTATCTGATGTGAAAGGTTATGAGATCAATATGTTAATCCACTTCCATTGCTTTACAGTGATTGCTTTTATCATTCAAATCTGATTTGCTTATGTTTTTTTTTTGTGTTGTTTTTGTTTGAAATAAGAGGTATGTAAACAAAATTCACTGGTCATAGGGTGGAGATGTTATGCTATTAATTGTGTTTGACCAATGACTTTGTGTTTCACCACAGCGCCTATTATTTGCTCAATGTTCACCAGTAGCACATTACATGTTGTATTCAGTTTAGCTGCCTATTGGCTTTAAAGTGGCATTAGACATTACATTTGGTATTTAGGTTAGCTGCCTATTGGCTTTAACATGGCATTAGACATTACATTTGGTATGTAGGTCAGCTGCCTATTGGCTTTAACATGGCATTAGACATTACATTCTGTATTTAGGTTAGCTGCCTATTGGCTTTAACGTGGAGTTAGACATTGCAGTTGAGACATTGCAGATGAGCTGTGTTTTTCCGAGCTGGGTTTTTCCACATGGTAGACCAAGCTGTGTTTTTCAAATTGAATTCACACGAACCCTAACATAAGAGAGCGTATATTTGGTGTTTTCCTTTCTGCTCAGCCTTGGGAAGAGGAGGGGCCTAGGAGATCTGGCCAGTCTCCAATGGCTTGTTTATATTTCCCGAGTCTGAGAGGAAGGGGCACGTTTTGGTAACAGTGGCCCTGGGGCAGCAGCAGGGAAAGATCTTTCAGGACTTCAGTCAGGAGCGGACGTCAGCTGCCTGTCTCCCGTTTGGGTGGAAAGTCTCTTTCTTGCAGTTGAACCGGAGTCATCAACTTGAGGATAGGAGAAGGATGACGAGCAGTGATAGGCCCTACGGTGATGCAATTTTGACTTTCATTCTTTGCTTTGAAGTTATGCTATAATATAATCACATGTATTTGCTGTGTACATAGCAATTGAGAAGTACTTTGATATATTTTGCTTTCGTTGCTGCGACTACTTTTAAACGTGTGCTTCCAATCTACTAATCTCGTCTTTCAGGAACCTCGTGGTGAAGTAATAATAATAATAATAATAAATGTCTTCTTTAAACTAAGAAGTGCATTCCAGAGAAGTTTTGTCAGCTCGGTCATAAGATAAGATAAGAGAAGGAAAGCAAAACATTTGGCCAGCAAATATTCTGGGACCATGCTCCCTTGATGACAGTTTCCTGCAAGTTGTCCACTCATTGATCTGTTTTTGAAGTAGGCCAGAGGAGGGTTTACTTTTGAGTTATAAGCTGGAATAGTGCAGTTGGAGAAAAAGTGGCTCTAAGAACCATGCTGCTTAAAGAAAGAATCAAAGAACTTCAAGGATTAAAAAAACACTGCAAAATTGTGGAGATACTTTCAGGCAGTTCCTGGAAAGCCATCAAGCTTCTCATTTGTATCTGGCAAAGTTTCAGGTGAATGCATGGGAACAGAGAGAACCAGCGCTTTCATGGACCTTCAGGCAGCAAAATACATTTTGGAAAATAATGATCTGATTCCAGAAATGCAGAAGAGAAAGATGAATGAGATCTATCTAGGGTGACAGGATATTTTGGCAGCTGTTTTTTTGGGAGGAGGGGCAGAGTTACAAAATGCTGACTTGTGAAATAAGAATTATGTTATCTCTCTCTTCCTTCGCCCTTTGCCCCTCTTTTTTTCTTAAACTTATTGATGGTCATTCAGAAAATACCTATTTCTAGTGTGCATAAGCCAGTGTTTACTTATGGAGATGTGGTAACAGTCAATCGGGAACTGTGATCTGCTGAGTATTAATAGTTGTCTAAAGTACTTTTGTTGTCAAGCCCTATAGAAGCTGATACTTTGGAAGTTTAAATCTAAGTTCAAACTACTGAGAATTATAATTGCCCCCCAGGAAACATGGGAAGAAATAATGGAAGTTATCAGGGAAAGCTTTCAAAATTAAATGTAAAGACTGAAAGGGACATTGTCCAGTACAAGGATGTGTCAACAGAGACAAAACAGAAAATCCAGAAAGATCTAAATCAAATTTAATTGTTAACTGCAAGTGGATCTTAGAATACTTTGAATACTTATTGCAGGAGGAGGTCTATGCAAGACTTATTTTTTCAAACTGCGTGTTTTGGAAGCAATGAACCCTGTTCCCTGAGTTAAATAGAATCACGGTTTTAAGTTCACGTTTCAGCACTGTCTGAAACAGTGCACAATGATACTCTTTAAAAAATGTATTAAATGAGGGCAAAAAGTGAGATCTAACTATTTTTTAAACTCCAAATCCATCAAGATCCAAATTCCAAAAAACTTAGGGGAACAAGAAATACTATTATTCTTTGAAAATGAACCACTTAAGGTTAATCCTATATTTCAACATGAACAGTAGAAAAGAGACAAGATTTTTAGAAATGGATGGATGATTTCATGGCAAAAACATTTATCAGTTCAGGTATTTCAGTTAAGCTGTTTCATCTGGCTAACCTACAGGGAGTTTGAAAGAACCAAGGATTTTATTTCAGGTAGGCGATAAATTGAAAATTGTACACCACGTTTTAATACTAGGTGAATGGATGTGTGCTAGATGTGGAAAAGGCAGACTGAGAAGTTGTGGATCCTTTAGAATTTAATGGTGTAGATTCTTCTTGAGTCAAGGTCAAGGGACCGAGGATACCTCCACTATTGAGAGTGGAGGAGATGCATAAACACTTTGCATTTTAGCTTTTATTGGCAGCGAGTCATTTTTTTGTGGGGCAGTCAGATGTTACTGGAATTTAGCTCTTGGAATACTGTTTACCACTTGTGTCCTGGGGCCAAAATTCGATTGCACTCCTTGGGCCAGCAAAGTTTAGCTGTCAAGGCCTACTCAAAGGGAAGGGGGGAAGGGTTAGAAACTGGATACAGTATAATAGATTAGATACTTTATTGTCTAGTCAGTACTCAACTTTAAGTGCAAATCATTTTATTAAATGACAAAAAAGAAATAAAGGAAAGTAATTTAGGATAATAACATGCCCTGGAGCTGATCATATAAACCGAAGAGTTCAGGTGTGCATTTAAAGACAAAAGTGTTTTGCTACAGGTAAAAACCAATGCACATCAATCTGCATAGGTGCCACACACATTTCTCTGGTGGTGGAACCAAGGCTGTACATTTACGTACCTGCCTGTGGTACTCGAGTATGCTCTAGAATTAAAATGGCACACTTGCAATAAAACATCTGCTGCATCCAAACATCAAGGAAATTACGAACTTGCTTCTGGTAGTGTCCTTGGTGACACAGTAACCACTGGTGTTGAGTTTGGGACAGTCCGGTTAACTGAATCCTGCACCCAGTTACCTATTCGAATGCAGAACTTAACCTTGTTAAGATTCATGTTCAGTCACGTATACTCCACCTACATAGCAGGCTCTGTAAATTGGCTGGAATTGTCAATGGGAAACTCTTAGCTTGTTTACCGCTCTAGTATATGACATTTCTCAGACTTAACATTTTTACTATTATAAAATAAGAGCTCCACATTCAGTTGTGTTTCCTGGCTAATCAAGAAAGTTCTACGCATCATCTTGTTACCCTTAAGGAATCCTTTTTGAGCCCCTGTCTCTCTTTCAAGTGAACGAATTGTGGCTAAATGGCCAATCCAAATTTTAACACTTTGACCAACACCTGAACTCTGTACCAAAGGCGCAAGCCCATGACATTCCTCATGTTACTTTTACTCATGGTAACACTGTCTGGGGCAATAGTTTCACAGCTATTGACCCCTGTATAGTAACCAAATACAGCAAAAAGCAGCTGAAAGATAACTAGTCAACGTTTGCGAAGGGCCTTCCTCAGAGTGGGATCACATATTGTCACGTTTTTTGATCTAGAAGCTTGTTTTTTAATTAAAATCTGCACTTTATGCAGCAGATGATGGATATTTTGGCAAATACAGCACATCCATATTTTATGCGGAAAGTAACTCAACTGCAGAATCACATTATTCCATTGGCACTGTCTATAGCTCCTTAATATTGGGTAATACTTCATGTTATAATTCTAAGATATGTCCGGACTAGACTTTAATTAAACATGTACATTTCTTATTCTCTAATGTTTCCTAGCCCTCACTAAACGTAGTACACCTGTACAAAGTACATGAAAATTTACTTTTGAAATAATGTATTATACTTACTTCTCACTATTCTAGGTGTGCCTATAAATGATTTCGGTTTCCTTCTGTATCTCAGTCGAAGCCCTGAGGCTCGGAGTCTTTTATGCATACATCTTAATAATACGGAGAACAGAAAAATTCCTTTCTCCTGCACGCCCGACTCATCTTCTAGTTTGTTCAACCTCATGTTTTGTGTAACAGTTTTACGCGTCTCCGGTAGTGTTGCTATTTCTGCACTATCCTGCTACTTAATTTAACAAAATATTGTTAAGGCACGTAGGAAAAATACAACCTTTACGTTTTGACATTTAAGTGATGGCAGCGTGCGTACGTTTGAAAGTAAAAAGGCAGATGTCTTTATTAATGCACATTACGGATGTGCATATTTCTTCGTCGACCCAGCGAGTGTGTGAATCGACTCGTGTAGTTATGTGCGCTGTACCGCTCCGTTCTCTGGGAACAGCCTGTGTTGCATCAGCATCGAGGCATTCGTGTTTTCACTGCATGGTCTGAGTCATTTGTTTTGGGGTGGGTTATTTTATCTTATTTTATTTAAGAGAGAGAGAGGTTCTCAGGTTATGCGGATTTCGCTTTCATCATATAGTAGCACAATTTCTTTTAGTGGGCTACAGTTTTTTTTTTTGTTTTTTTTTTTAACTGACAAGGCACATTTTTTAAAGTAACTTTTATTGTAGCTTTTGGTATTCGCCAGTTTTTGCTTGATTGTGAGATTTTATGCGGCAAGATGGCACAGATAGCTAAAGCCATGCGTTCGAATCTCGTGTCATAAAGACAGTTTAAACCATCTCTTCAAAATGTATATAAGAGCTCTGTTCGAGGAATATGGGAGGCAGGAAAATTCTCGCTGGTAGCCAAGCAGTGAACCTATTTACAGGAAACATTGCAGACCTCTAAAATTGGGTCACACGGTTCCTAGTTTCGATTCTCTAAGTCTAAGAGGCAGGTGTATCAGTTCACATGAAACTCAGTTTAGGCGTCCTTCAATTGTATATCAACACAGAGATCAGGTCATCAGTCCACACAAACAAACACACACAGCAGCAGTTTTCGGAAATTCACAACTCGCCTGCCAAGTGCAATCGTCACCTTACTGGAGGCTGATGCCTTCCATTTAAGACAATTATTGAGCTCTTCTGAACGGATGGTAGAAACAGGTTGCGTGATCACACATTGTCTACAAAGTCTGTAATGCACACTCAGTCTTCCACCCTTCTATTTATTGGTTTATACTGGCGACTGTTATTTACACCGCTTAGAAAGAGATGTGTGGTGTAGAGTGCTATATGTAAAAACAAACCAGTAAGCAAGTTTTGTTATTTGGTATACTTGCGTAGTATTCTTGGGTTTTGGTCTGCGAGGCAAATTTTTTGTCAATATTTGTAGCGTCAGAAGCAGGTGGATGCTATATAGTCTCTAGGTGTGGACCTAAAGCATTTGCCACCTTGCGCTTGACTCATAAATATCCTAGGGGATAAACAATATATATTTTTTCAGATTTAACTGATACATTTTTCTTACCGTTAAAAATATTAGTTGTAAAATATTTTTTAAAAACACAATTTACTTCACTGTTGTGAAAGTGTTATTGACAAGCTGTAATACTGGGTCGGGCGTTGCGGTGGCACGGGCAGGCCCGGCTCCAGGACTTGGGAATCAGGTGGGCCCAAGAAGACTGGGTAAACTGTAAGGATGAGTGTGGTGTCCAGAGACTCCTAGTTGTGAGAGCTGGACCTGTGTATGCTGGGTGGTGTGGCATGGCTGTGAGCTACATACCATACTTAATGCCAGGTTCTGTCTATTAGTTTTAACCGCATTTCTAGAGTTTTAAACATATAGGCGTGATCTCTTCTGCTCTCTCTAAATTACTCCCTTTCTCTCTTTGCACCTTACTCTCTACCTACTTCACCCTCCTTTCTCTCCACTTCACCTCGCTGTCCCGCATTTCTTTTCACTTTAACTTGCTGTCCTGGTCACTGCACCCTCTACTTCCTTCCACTTAACTCGCTTCACACCAGCATACTGTCTCTACCCTAGCCACCTGTTTCTATTTGTCCCTTCCCTTTCTATACTTATATTTCTTACCTCACCTTCCTCTCTTTCCAGCTTATCCTATTTTCTCTCGCTCCTGACCTTGCCATCCACTCACTGTGCGTCATCTTACTCTCACCCCTCTATTTCTACCTTACCCTTCTCTCCCCACCTCACTCTTCCCTCTCCACCCTCACCAATCTGTCCGTCTCTTCTTCATCCTTTTCTCTATTCTTCACCATCCTCTCACTCGTCCTCCTCTGTATTTTGACTCGCCCTGCTTCTCTCCCCATCACCATCCTCCTTTTGTCCTCACTATCCTCCCTCCTGCCTCAGCCTTCTCCCTATTGCCTTCCTGTCTCTCTACTTCACCTTCCCCTCTCTACACCTCACCCTTTTCTCTCATCAGTTTGGGATCCGAAAAGCAGCAGCACTATAATCGGGGCCTCTGGAATTATGCAACAGGGGAGGACCAAACTATGCAGCAGGGGTGACTAATTACTCTATTATGTTGACATTTGTGCACATGCTAACACTGTGGAGAAATATTTCACTTTATTAGTCCAGTTTAAAATGAAGCTACTGACTAAGCAGCTGAAGCGTGAGGAGTAAACCTTTGCGAATGGCCTTCCTCTGTTTAGCAACACATCACTGCATTTTAAGTAACATGTGATCCATATACAATGGTTTTATTTAAATTTGCAAATCATGCAACAGATGATAGATTATGTGCAAAATGTGGTAAATCCATAATTACGCGTAAAATGCTGCAGAATTACATAATTCCAGTGGCTCTGACTATAATCAATTTCTGTCTATTCGTGTGACAAAATGAGAGAACTTGTTGGGCGATAGTAAATGCACAGTCATGGATGCCCCAAAAACGTTGTGTAT
Organism: Pleurodeles waltl; assembly: GCF_031143425.1. Lineage (NCBI taxonomy): Eukaryota > Metazoa > Chordata > Amphibia > Caudata > Salamandridae > Pleurodeles > Pleurodeles waltl. The sequence continues at coordinate 1,174,933,833 of NC_090444.1, forward strand.
GTTGTTTAAGTTTCTTCTATTTCTATTAACGAGCTCCGCCTTCTGCGAGTACCTCGTGAGATTGGGAGCAAGCAGGACAGCGGCAGCACATGTTGCCAGTGCTGCCATGGAATTGTTGCCAGTGCTTTTGTTTGTATAATAGGCACTTGCACTGCTCTTTCCCATTCTCCATCAGTGTTGTATTAGTTAAACTTGACAAATGTTTTCACTTAAGAACAGTCAAAACGTTCTCATGTCAGAGTTTTTTTGGCTAAATATAGTGCCAGCAGAAGGGACACTAGACGTGCGCTTCTGGGGCTGCAGCGTAAGAGACTTAATGATGAATTTTTCTCATTTGTCACACAATCCATCATCTGCTGCATAATTTGCAGATTTAAAACATATATATATCGTGCTGCAGTGGATCAAAAATTCAGTGACTTGTTTCTGTGCCGTGGCGACCCTTGTACTAACAAGGTATAACCTTTGCCAAGGCATTGTTAAGGTGTAAAAAAATATTTTTTTTTAAATGATAATACTAGCACAAAATGTCCCGCTTTACGCTGTGTCATTTATTTTTTCTTGTCACATAATTCAGTCAATCCTGCCGAGTAATTTGGTTTTCTCCACTTGCATAATTGTGACCCAGGCCGTAAGCAATGAATAGCATCACAGCTGAAAGAAAATACAACAAAATACTACTAAGGTATATAGCTGATTGTTTGCCATTTTCACGTACTTTTCTTGCACTGGAAATATGTTTCACATGGCTTCTGACATAGAAGTGTTGACATCTCTTAATTAGTGTGTGACCAGAGCTGCGTCTTGATCGAATAGGGGTGTCCCAAGCACCCTGTCCTTCCTCTGTGACGTCGCACCTACCCCAGGCACTTAAAATACCGAAGACAATGGTGTTCTCTTTGAAAATTACACGATTAGGCTTTGATGGCGAGGCTGCAGGCTCGTGTGTTAATTTCATTATGAAATAGAACAAAACGTGGTTTCTGCTTGTGAATGGGCCTTTGGTGGGCCACTGAGCAATTATCTAGGGAGGGCCAGCACGGTACAGGGCCTGAGGAACCAGGTAAGACGCTATTGGTCACACTTGTCTTCTGCTTCAGCATTTCAAGTTGTGTTCACTTGTGCAGAGAGAGGCATTTGTAAACTGTACTGCCCCCGATCAGGTCACATAAGCGTCCAGATTCCCAGCTCTGTAAATTCCCCCTCTCCCATTCATCCCACCATTTCCAATCTCGTTGGACATTCCAGTCTGTTCCAAACTGGTTGGACGGGGGCCTCCATACTGGCTTTTATGAAAGAGTGCAGCCAGAGGAGTCAAGGGGTGCAGGCTGAGACCAGGTGTTGCTGAGACCAGGTGTTGCTGGTGGAGATGCGGCTGCCCGTACCACACTACACGAAACTCCACTACACTGCTGTGCTTTTTCATTGGTGAGCACACAGGAGAATTTCTTCTGTACCTGTGTGTGAAGTGAGACTGATTAACAGGTTTGTCACTCATCCACATGGTGGACTGTGGCCCCTGCAGCGCGAGGCAGCTGCTGCTCGACTTAAGCTGCATTATACTCTTTCATCAGGACAGTCTGACCTGAGGGACCCCTGCATTACGTCCTGGTGGGACAAAGTCTAAATGTTCCAGTAGATGAGCACGGGCAAGCTCTTGTGATGGATAACAAGGCACCTGCTATTGCACCCTTCCAGGACGCCTCTACCCCTGCATGCAAGTATAAACATATCTGTTCAGGGGATTTGTGGTCTCTCTATTCACTGCAGTAGCCAAGATTAACTCACTCTGGTTACATGAGGGTGTAATAAGTCTCAATAAGACTCAAGTCAGTGATTTTTCCATTTAGGTCTTTCCTAGCCAAAAGCAAACAATTGCTAACCTTTTGATCGTAGGGGAATTTTTTCTCCACCTTCAAGACTGGAAAACGTGTCCTTCTTGATTGTTGAGTTAAGCTTCCTCTTTACCCTTCTACTCCATGCCTGTTCCTGTCAAGGTACAGCCCATTATTGCAGGAGCTTTATGCAGGACATTTTCTAAACTGCTTGTTTTGGAAACTGTGAAACCTGTTCCCTCTGTTAAATAGAATCCAGGTTTTATGTTCACGTTTCTGTACAGAACATGGGAAGAATAAGGGTTTGCACGTTATTCTAAAACTCCACATCGCAAGTATTTTCCTCCTGGATGAGTCGTTTGATACAGTGAACCAAGCCAGAAATGCCCCGGTCTTCAAAGTATATAGCTGATGTTTTGATTATTGAACTGACAGTGCAATAGATGTATTAGATGCTTATTTCCCAATGCCCTTATTGGTTTCACCTTGAAAGCTCTTAGGTTAGTAGTGGCAGAAAAGTACTTTCAGTTAACATAGCTCCCTTTAGCGTTGAGCCCTGCACCCACCCCCCAAAGTAATGGTGGTTGTTAGAAATGGGGTCTTTGGTTGACAGTCAGATTACCCCTGTTCAAGCAAGGACCCTCACTCCAGTCAGGGTAAAAGAGAATCACCCTCAGCTAACCCCTACTTACTCCCTTGGTAGCTTGGCAGAGCAGTAGGCTTAGCTTCAGAGTGCTAGGTGTAAAGTATTTGTACCAACACACACAGTAACTTAATGAAAACAATACAAAATGTCACAACACCAGTTTAGAAAAATAGGAAATATTTATCTAAACCAAACAAGACTAAAATGACAAAAATCTGACATACACAAGTCAAGTTATACATTTATAAAGATTAAACTAAAAAATAGCGCTTAGAAACACAAAATGCTTCGATGAGGAGTTAACATGGGGTCGTGATGGAGTCGTTCCTGGCAAGCTGACACCAGCGGCGCTGGACACGGAGTCGCGTAGACCCCCAAGTACAGTACCTTTGGTGAAGAGTGAAAACAATTCGATGCCGAAGTCGGAGATCGCGGCGTCTGTGCGAAACGTTGAATCCACGCACTTCGAGCGGCGTCGGTCACTACGTGGTGCGGCGACTTCCACGGAGTCACAGACTTCAGCGGGGCTGCAGCGGCGTCGGTCCTGCGAAGATCGTCGCGTTCCAGCGAAGGTCACAGTGCCGGGTGCAGGCGGCGTCACCGGATTCAGCAGCGGCGTCAGTCCGAAGTCGTCCGAAGTCGATTTCCCTGGATTTCCACCAGCTTTCCTTTCAAGGGCCCAGGGACTAGATAGGACACCACTTGTCAAAGCAGGAGTCTCTCCAGAGACTCCAGGTGCTGGCAGAGAGAAGTCTTTGCTGTCCCTGAGACTTCAAACAACAGGAGGCAAGCTCTAAATCAAGCCCTTGGAGATTTCTTCACAAGATGGAAGGCACACAAAGTCCAGTCTTTGCCCTCTTACTCTGGCAGAAGCAGCAACTGCAGGATAGCGCCACAAAGCACAGGCAGGGCAGCACTTCTCCTCAGCTCTTCCCCAGGCAAAGGTTCCTCTTGTTTCCAGAAGTGTTCTAAAATCTGTGGTTTTGGGTGCCCTTCTTATACCCAATTTCTCTTTTGAAGTAGGCCTACTTCAAAGTAAAGTCTCTTTTGAATGTGAAATCCTGCCTTGCCCAGGCCAGGCCCCAGACACTCACCAGGGGGTCGTAGATTGCATTGTGTGAGGACAGGCACAGCCCTTTCAGGTGTGAGTGACCACTCCTCCCCTCCATCCTAGCACAGATGGCTCATCAGGAAATGCAGACTACACCCCAGCTCCTTTTGTGTCACTGTCTAGTGTGAGGTGCAACCAGCCCAACTGTCAAACTGACCCAGACAGGGAATCCACAAACAGGCAGAGTCACAGAAATGGTATAAGCAAGAAAATGCTCACTTTCTAAAAGTGGCATTTTCAAACGCACAATCTTAAAATCAACTTTACTAAAAGATGTATTTTTAAATTGTGAGCTCAGAGACCCCAAACTCCACATGTCCATCCGCTCCCAAAGGGAATCTACACTTTAATCAGATTTAAAGGTAGCTCCCATGTTAACCAATGAGAGGGACAGGTCTTGCAACAGTGAAAAACGAATTTAGCAATATTTCACTGTCCGGACATATAAAACACATTACTATATGTCCTACCTTAACCGTACACTGCACCCTGCCCTTGAGGCTACCTAGGGCCTACCTTAGGGGTGTCTTACATGTAAGAAAAGGGAAGGTTTAGGCCTGGCAAGTGGGTACACTTGCCAACTCGAATTTACAGTTAAAACTGCACACACAGACACTGCAGTGGCAGGTCTGAAACATGATTACAGCGCTACTTATGTGGGTGGCACAACCAGTGCTGCAGGCCCACCAGTAGCGTTGGATTTACAGGCCCTGGCACCTCTAGTGCACTTTACTAGGGACTTACTAGTAAATCAAATATGCCAATCATGGATAAACCAATTACATACAATTTACACAGAGAGCATATGCACTTTAACACTGGTTAGCAGTGGTAAAGTGCTCAGAGTTCAAAAGCCAACAGCAAAAGGTCAGAAAAAATAGGAGGCAGAAGGCAAAAAGATTGGGGATGACCCTGCATAAGCAAAAAAGTCCAACGGTGGTGATAATAGCCTTCCTTTATTAGCAGGCATCCAATAGACAAACAACTATTGCGTCAGATGTCCATGCTCATAGGGTTCCCTTCATTCCATGCTCTTCCGTCTGACCTAAGTCATCAGTTGAAAGTGAACAAGGATTTTTTTTTTATCCAACTCACTGTAGTTTCTTAATTCCAATTATTGGTAAGCCTATTCCCTAGAGAAGTTGTTGTTCGTATAGTCCAGGCTCATTCTGAAAAACTGTGTTTCAAGGTTTCTTTCATGCAAGTTGCATCTTTCATCTGGTAGGCGATGCAATGGACTTGGCTACATCTCACGTCAGCATGGAACAAGATGTCTAATCTCCATTTGTTTGTACATTCATACACAGTTTGGTCATCTAAAGAAATAGGCCTGTTGATAGTCTATCCATTTTTACATCTGACACCTCAGATAAATATCTTAGCAGGTGATTTAGCTCAGCTAGTCATATGGCCTTAAATGGTTTCTGCTCACCTTGGAAGGGAACCTGGCCGTACTCCTGGCTTCCCAGTAGAAAATGAACCGAGAGCATCCCTCGACTGTACCTATTTGCTATAGAGATGTGGTTGTTGGCTGTCAAACATGTTGGGGCCAACGATTCATTTAACATGTGCCTCCTGTTCTCAGGTGCGGTGTTTCAGGAGGAAGACTCATGCTTCACGTGAGCGGGAGCTACACACCCCTGTAGTTTTTTATTTTTCCAGTAGGCTCTGCTAGCATAGACATGTTTGCTTCCAGGCAGGAAAAAACATGCGTTTGCTGCTCTTCTCGTAGATGACGAAGGAACCCTTTTCTCTCTAGATGACACTTTCTTCCTCTGTTAGTAGAATGTGTACCTTTTTATACCTCCCTTCAGGGCCAGACTGGGAACAAAGAGCAGCCTTGACAAATTTTGTCAGACCAACCCCCATATGGTACATAATGGACAAGGCTGACTGCTACCATGGGACGGGAACGAATGGGGGAGTTAGTTCTACCCCTGAGGAAATGTGGAAAAAATGGCAAAAAAGGTGCTTTCTACAATAAATGTTTCATTATTATATATTAAATTGTACTAGTTTTTAAAGCATAGTAAATAATGAACTTGTGGAGCACCGGGATACGCCACTAATTCCTACACGCCGTTCAGAAGTGCTCCTGCGTAGAGACTCTACTAGAGAACAAATAGCTATTGGAATTTTTCTTTCGGAATATGGTAACAAATATTCCTAGTGATTTTTGAAGGCAAGTAGTGGATTTGAGCCTTGAGGAAGTCAATGGCGAGTACTGTTCGCACGACGAAACACGTGTTTGATGGATTTTGTGGAATTTCAAGAACACATTGAATAAAACAAGAGGATTTGCTGTATTACATACAAGATATGGACAATGGGTATGCTTCCATGACATGTGTGCCTTGGATTGTGTATTGCTTTATCTCATTTGATGTTTATGTGGAGGAGTGGGGTGGGTCCTCCTTCGGAGAGCACTGTGGGGATATTCTCTGTATTTCTTAGTGACGAGTGGTGGAACAGCCGTGAGCGCCATCCCTATGAACACACCCCTCTGGTTTATTATATTGCTGTCAAAATAGAGGCCTGGAAGAGCGGATGGGAAGGCAAATGGGCAGATACAAACTCAGCAGCCGTTATCAACAACTGGGCTGCCTGGATTACAGACTTATGATCTACCTTATTGGGGGAAGATAATAGGAGGAAAGCAAATAGACCCCGAAAAACAATGTACAGCTTTGGTTATAACGGCAAGCTAAAGTATTTCACCTGTAAGCTAAGGCGGGCCACACAAGACCATCGTTGATCAGGAACCACTGCTTCAAGGAGGAAGTTAAGAGGTAATACATGACCACAAAGCCCTTATTTGGAACTTGAAATAAAATCACTAAGAAGCAGAATTGATTAAAATCTATGATTTCATAAAAAAATAACAAACAGCACTATTGGGAATACATAACCAAGTTGGAAAGTGAAAAAGCTGATAGGTGCAACTCTGTGGCTGCAGCAGTATGGATAACCCATGTAGAGAACATGCACATCAAGAAATCGGGAAAGCTACTAACTAGAAAAAGCCTTGACACACCCTTAATAAGGGCCCGCGAAGAAGGTACGCTCTGTACAAACAAGGATGCTACTCCGCAGGACAAGCAGTTAGCATTAAAATCAATAAAAATAGATAAGAAAAGAAGTGATTCCGGGCCCTAATGGACTCCCAGGAGAAATGTTTATGGAGGACCTAATGTTCTGGGCTGGGTTCCTTTTCCCATTGTTCTCAACACGTAGTTTGAACACAGACTGTCCTGATTCATGGTGAAAGTCGTTGCTCTTCTCAATATTCAAGAAAGGTGATCATACCAATCCAACAAATTACAGATTAATCGCTCTCCTTGATATCGAGGGAAAGGCATACACGCCATCATTTCGCCCTACAGCGGGACTTTGGTGCAACTAAAACTTGCATGGGAACTTTGTACAGATTGGGGTTTAAAACAAGGATGCGTCCTTCCCCAACACTTCTTAATTTATATACGGCGGACCTGGGCTAGGCGCTGCAAAAAGCTAATCTAGTTAACCTGAAGATAGACCATAAGAAATTGTATTTAATGCAGTATGCGGTCAACTTGTTACTTCTTGACCATACAAAAATAGGCATCCAGAAGGGGCTAGACGTACTACACATCTATAATGAATGCAAGGACTTGGTAGCTAATCCAGATAACACCATAGTGCTCCTATTTGGCTGCCATGCAAGAAAGACAGCGCAAAGATGGAGACTGCACGAAATTACAGCGACCTGTGGAAAGCGACAGTACACCAGCGTAAAATGAAAACGAAAGCCCAGGCAAACATATCTGCTCTGTGCAAACTTAATGCAACGCTATATAGCTCAGGAGGGTAATAAAAGCCAAATTGTAGGCTATGCTCAACTAGCATTCCCAGGGTGATACGAGTCTTCCTTATAAAAAAATCTAAAGTCAGGGTTATAAGCGCTTCTGGCTAGCACCGTACACCGTAAGATTCTGATACGAATGGAGTTAGTTCTTAAGCATCAAACATGAATGTTTGGGCACGTATGCGAAGTACAACTTCCGGGTATTGAAGGTTCCAGTAGGCTCCATGAAGGAGATGTTCAAGATAATATATACAGCAAAGAACAACACCTGGAGCAGTTATTTAAATATAACGGTGGAGACTAAATACAGGCCATCGAGAATTGGAAAACAGAAGGAATAAGTTACACTGCTGTAAAAATGCAATAAATAAACACGTTCATCAGTTATCATGGGAATTCGATATTGCCGGATAAAAGGAAAAACAAAGGCACACAGCCTTTATTGCATCATATGAGGACCACAAAACACAGGCGTACCTGAACCAAGTCTTAGGAACGAGATTTTTGAAAGAGATCCTGCGATGAGGCTAGTGCCTCTTCAGATAGAAATTTCCAGTTCAAGTTTAATTATTTTATCACACGACATATGATGCAAATTATGCAACTACAGAAAGCATTCAGTGGTGTAAGGAAACTTGAGGGGGCCCCCTCCAAACTCACTCAGGAAGCTCACAGGTCAGGGCACTGTGCTGAGATGGCCTCCTCCGTCCCCCCTTCTCCCATTATGGGGGCTGCGGGTACCTTTGGTACGCACCTAAAAGGAGTCCTTACTTCATCACATATGCTGTTGTCCAACAATGCAACCGCCATGACAGAAGTTAAGTCCAATTTTTCTAGCTAAGGGGGCACAGGCCTGTGCAGAAGTTACAGTTCTTTTTACTACCGCCGCCCCATTGGATCTGTCCAAAATTGGCAAATGTATGACTGCCGGAAGCACCTGTGTGAAAGAAGCTATGCCGCAGCATCCCAACAAAGACGAAATTTAAACACACAATCAATTTACTTGGAAAATTTTGCCTCCCATCTGTCTCTTTTGCACATGGTTAACTTTTCACTTTATCCTGCTCATTTGCAATCATTTTCAAGCTGCTGAACACGATCGGCTTGATTTATGCACAGGTCGATATTCTTTTTTACCTAAAATTGCGGAGTTTGGTGTTTTAATAATGTTTAACCTAAATGAGAGTTTTTATTAGATCATGTTAATTACTCGCACATTTTTACTGAGCAGTCTGAATGAAAGCACCTTATTACGCTCCTTGCACAAGCTTCAACAACAAAAAATCCATACAAATGACTTAGCACCTGTATGGAGCTGGGTTCTGGTTGCAGTACCCCCCCTTTTGTCTGTTTTTTAGATGCAACTTTGACTGAAGTGCACTGGGTTCCTGCTAACCAGGTTCCCAGTCCCAGTGTTGTTTTCCTAAAACAAGACACCTGGTTACTTGATCCTAAATGTCCGGGGCCTTCAGCCCCCTGTAAGTCCGTAGCAAATGATACCTTTTGTAACTAGGCCATGGGTACTGAAGAGGGCCACTCTTTAGACTTGTGCCACTCTGAGGGACCCAGCACCAACTTTATGCAGACTGCCGTAGCAGTTTGCGTGACAGGGTGCTCCCAAAACTCAAAAAACAATATGGCACACAGTGAGTGTGCCATGTCCCCCAACACTGCATGCAATACATATGTCACCCCTCTAGCATGCCTTCCAGCCCTAAGGTAGGGTGTATTATATTACATATGAGGGAATATCTGCTTGAGCAGATACGCCTGTGCTATGTCTTTGTCTATTCTCAGACATAGTAAGTGACCAGGGAAGCCATTTTAAATGCATGTGCTCGACAATGGTCACCACGAGTTCCCCAATTGCATGATAGCTTCTCTGAATATAGGGATGTTTGGTATCAAACGTCTCCGATTAATAAACCCTAACTGATGCCAGTGAAGGATTTATCAATAACTGCACCCAGTGGACACCTTAGAGGTGCCCCATGAAAACCTACCAGCTACTGGCGAGTTGCCTGACTGGTTCTGACCAGTTCAACCACCACAGACGCGTTTCTGGCTCACACAGACGAGAGCCAGCGCTCTTGAGGGCCAGAGACCAAAGCCTGCAACAGGCAGGGGTGTTATCCCCCTCACCCAAACAGGATGGATATTACATGGTGGGAGGCTTCAAAGGCCTTGCTGCCTTTGTATTGCAACCTAGGTCTCTCCAGATGGTGGAGATGACTGACCCCCTCCCTGTCCTGACCCGACTTTTGGCGACAGCACAGGCAGGAAAAGAAGACAGATTAGGAGGTGTGCCCACTTCATGCCAGTCCCACCCCTAAGGTGCAGGAACTGAAGTGGACACCACTTCTCAAATTCCGCCATCTTGTTTGCTTGTTTGGAGGGAATTAGGCCACTAGGGCTAGGGCTATGCCCACTTGCGGTGAGAGAAAATAAGACGCCTCCAGCGACCATTACACGTGTTGTCCCTGACCCCACCTGAGGTGGGTCACTGGTGCCAACAATGTCCCCCGGCCACCCTTAGCTCGAGTCCACCCTGGGCCTCCCCTGATAGACCTACTAACAACGCCTGCATCCTCATCACGCAGGACCCCCTGACCACGAGTGCTCCCAGACGAGGAAACGCAACTCTTAAGGACACTCCTGCACCTGTGGCCCCGGGCCCTGGAGAAAAGGACCAAAGGTGCACCTATGTCCCTGAGCACCTGAAGTCTACTACCTACTTTTTTGTAGTCCCCGACTGGCTTCTTAGCCAGAGCCTGCAGCCTGTCTTCACGAGGACCAAACTCCCTTAGGAAACCATTGGGCACCCAATGCCTTCCTGCACTCGGCCGCCCCATTGCTGCCTGGAGTGACCTGCTGGTGTGGTTCTGATCAGTGCCCAGTACTTACCTTAACTCCCTGAGATTGGCTTCGTAAGTTGTTGTTAACCCTGTGTTTGCTGAATATTGTTTTCCTCCATAGGAAAACATTGAGAGAACTCTGAAAATTTCTCTAAATGTTTATTTCTAAAATTGCAAAGTATTTATGCTTAAAAGTCTACTTACCTGATTACGAAGTTCTTGGGGTTGAAAAATATATAAAAAGAAGAGTTATTTTTCTAAATTGGTCTCTGTTTTATTCGTTGAGTGTCTCTCTCATTTATTGCCTCTTTGTGTACAACAAATGCTTAGCATTACCCTCAGATAAGCCTAACTGCTCTTAGCACACTATCCCAAAATAGATCATTAGCCCTATCTACTTTTGCCTCTGCAACACAATTTGGAGATCCACTGGACTCTCTGCACAGTGTACTTCATTTTAGTCCACTAGATGGGCAGCCAGCTTCCTACAGCACCGTACTCCTCCAGGACCAGTGCCAAGTACTAGGATGTGGATGATCTGTCAAAGATGTTTATGGCACACTGTTTTTTAAAGCTCTACGGTGGACGTTTTTTAAAACACTACTTTTTCATGAAGCATGGAACTTTCTGACCTATGGCTGCATGTTGTGAAATGCTGTATTACGATTGTACTGGTTAGAGAGTTGCAATGATTTTAATTAATCTCTCACTAAAGTATTAAAGTTAAAGTAAAGCACTCTCATTTCCTTGCTTATCTTTGGTCAGCGAATGCCAGCTTCACTTCCTCTTGGTGTGTTTGTCCTAACCCTGGAGCATGGTCCAAGTTCTACTTCGCTTGCCCAGTGTCCTTCCACGGCTCACAGTTTTCAGGTGTACTTTTTTTCCTTTTACTTGCAACCTCTTTCTCCTTCACCCCTCCCACATTGCTGCTTGTCCTGCCCACCTCCCACTCTCTTTCTGCGTTGTTGCTTATCTGGTCCACCCGTGACCCCTTCCCCCTTCGTTGCTTGCCCTGTCCCGTTCCACTAGAAAAGAAACTCCCAAAAATCACATCAGCTGGTTTCAAGATGCTAAAAAGATTCAATCAGCGCTGTGTTCCCTGCTCTGCATGGCCTTTTTGGCCCTGTCAGTGAGAGCTTAACATGTCTTCAGCTTGGACATAATTAAACTTTTTTTCTGAAGGCAGAGAGGAATCCAGTAGTAAGAAAATGGATCACTACCCCTCGTGGTTAGTGCTAGCCATGTCATAGCACTTTTGTTTCCTACCCAACGTTCAGCTTGGCTGCACAGCAGCCATGCTGCTGTACGAGATGGTTAAAAGAAATCGACAAAGCCAGTAGCTCCCTGATAGGCGAGTGCTTGTTAGGTCAGTGCTTGTTAGGTCTTGCATACAGACAGATTTTAGCTGTCTGTTTGTGAAAGTCCTCTTGTGAACCATACCAAAAACCTACAGTAGATTTAGAGCCAACCCTTTACTTGCCATTTGTTGTCTTTCTTGTAACTCTCATTTGCATGCTTCCTATTAAAGGCTTTTCCTTTCCTTGTGTTTGTCCCTCCCTGGGACCATAGCCTCTTTACCAACCTTTTGATTGGTGTATCCTTTCAGTGCTTACATACAGGGAGATACTTTTTCCCTTTTTTTCCAGCCCTCTGAGAGTGCATGTGCATTCTTGCTCTCTCACTTGTGTGTTGATACCCCTCTAAATATCCCCAGCACTCTGTGTGCTGTTGCTCCAGCCCCACCTCCATATCATCCATTGCTTGCCAGTAGCCAGTATTTTTTAATTATTTTTTTTACTTCCACCCCGTACCAAAGGCCGATCCATTGCTTCCCTGCCTAATCGCCATTCCTCGCCACTGTTGACTTGTCACCCACCTGCACCTCGCCACCCTTCCTGTCACATTCATAAACATTTTCTTTTAATTTATAATTATTGGATGCCCTAGCAGCTGCCATTTGCTGCTGCTACACTCCGATTTGTGAAAAGCACTTTCGTATGCGCTTGCATTCATTTTTTTTAGGTGGAGCTTGGCAGCGCTGTCTGCAAGACATGTTGTATTGAATATGGGCTTATATCCACGCCCACTCTTGCCATTTGTTCATTGTTGTACTTGTCTTAAATGCTTCATTTTTGCTAAATGTCCTTCCCTTTGTGTGCTTTCACTAAGAAAACATTTTTGTTGACCATCGCACTATGTCATGCTTCCTCCTTTTACAGTGTGTGATGGCCCCCTCCTCTCATCTGGTTTGGTCTGCGATCCTTTCTCCTCGCGGCTGGGCACCATGCGCGAATGTGGCTTTTCTGAATCAGACGTTCTCGCAGGCACCCGCTTGGATGTCTTGCTCACATGCCATTCAGGCCTAGGGAAATGGGGCATCGTGTCTCACAGCTGTGCGCCCTTCACTGGAATTTTATTCTTCCATTTCCCAGTGCTAATGATGATCACTAACCATACACGTGGAGGGCTACAAGGACAATCTCAGACCACGATTCTGGCTGCAGCCAGACACCTTGAGTTCCTGCCTTCAGTACTCCTTATTGTAAATGCAGTTTATCCCTCCCTCCCTCAGGGCCACCCTGACAAGATCGACAATCAATTTCCTAAGTAATTTACAGTGGGATTTAGTCATATCTGCTTTTAGTCTGGAGTTTCCTGTGGACTCGGAACTCCCTCTCCCGACGCCCCTTTACCAAAGAATATTTTTAGGCGCTTTAAAGGTATTGCAAGGCAGTGTTGCTTGTATCCAATATTCCCATGCTCCGTGCCTTTTTTGTGGGTTTTACGATTGGAAGTGGCCTAGAGGTTACATTATTTGACTATGGAACCATTGCTCGAAAGTTATTATCTTGGCTTTCTTCTTTGACTATCCAGTGTGACCATGAGCAATTCAAATAGCTTGCCAACATGGCAGAGCCTTAGAAAAAAACTAATCAATGGTATTCAGTGCTACAAACTGATATTTGAACTTAAAGTCTAGTGTGCCTAAAAAGGCAGCTTTTCCAAGCCTATGCAACTGCTGTTTTCTGTGTGTGCGCATGTGCTTACAATTTCTACAGTTTCATATGCTGAGATATCCTGTCCTCTCCAGTTGGAACCGAACTGCGGCACACACCGATCTTTCGTGTGGTACTCTGAGCTATAACAAACATGATTTATTTTTTGTAAAGCAGCAGTGCTTTACCGCTTGGACAGAAGAGAAATACTTTCATCAAGTGATCAGTCGTCAGAGAGACGTAGTTTTGTCACCATTTGTAATGATTGTTATTTGGAGTGCCTTACACAGTGGTGTCCGTTTTTACAGTTCTTTTAAGACTGGAGATAACCTTCCGACTGCGGGATCATGAAACTGTGGTTCCCATATTGCCTTTCCCGTTTGGTCTGTTTGGGTGACCCTGGGCACATCACTTCACGATTTTGTATCTTGAGCCACATCTATCGTTAAAGCATTGAGATAGGATCAAATTCCTATAAATGTAGAATGTGTGTGTGTGTACACACTCGCTCTCTTTCTCTCCACCCCTCCCCCATGGAATCCAGTTGTGTACACAGTAATGTCACTTTTCCACACAAGCCATTACATCTGTTTGACAGCGTAGCTGTCATGTGGACTTAAGCTATACATCACTGAAGAGGCCCTGTGAAGCTGAAACATGCACAGGGTGGTTTGTGTTCATGTTCAGAGAGTGCCTAGCCCAGTGTTTTGTTTTGGACTAAACTGTATGGGGCAGAGCACAGACTTCTGTCCATGGTACCGGTTTGTCAGTACTGCCACAGACGGGCGCTAAAAAGGTGGAATGGATTTGCCAGCGCGCCTGGTCCTTAGTAAGTAAACTTATAAGGGGACGTGTATAGGTCGATTAACTTTTTGATTTGCATGAAGTATCCTAGCTATATAGTAACCAATGTTCATCAATAACCAATACACAAGTCAATAACGATTAAGCAAATCATTAGTATCGTCAACATTTCATGACTAACCACAACTCAATATACGTTTAGCAATTTTATTTCCCTATTAGTTACAATACTAATTCATAAAATTAATTCAAAGTTTTTATTCAATCAACTCAAGATTAATTCATTAGTAACCACCAATAACATATTCTAATCAGAACTTGAGTAAACATACATACTAATTCTTCAACATAAGCCAACAAAGATGAATATGTCAACATCAGTAGCAGAGTTCAGCAAATAAGTCCGTCAATCATTTGCCACTGTATATGTCAGCGTTTTAGCATAGGACCCTCCCCTAACCCAGATTAGCATTAACATGTGTGACTTCATGCAAAAACAGTTTAGAACGTGAATTTGGAAAAACATCTAGCTAAGAGAAAACTATATAAAAACAGCGCATTTGGTACCTAGAAAGAAGCGGCACAAAAGTTAATTCAGTCACATTGTCACAGCTACCTATCCACGATATGGATCAGCAACAAAGTCAGTCTTCGTCTTCAGGTCATTAATTGATCAGCATCACATCAGGCACTCAAGCATGAGCCCATGACAGAATCTCGAATCTCTTCTCTCCAATATCGCTTCAGTTTCGGAAAGAGGTCTCTTTTCTGACATCTGCCCCTAACATCTCTCCTGCCTCCATCAGTTCTGAAGTTTTCTCCCTTTGTCATGACATTATATTAAAGTCACCCAGACTATCCCCCAGTTCCTAATTGGTCAGTTAATCACCAGTTATGACTCTATCCAATAATTCTAGGTTTTCAAATCTATGAATTCTAGTATTGAACAGTTCTCAAGGTGTCGATTGGTTCGCTGTACGATGTCTTCATCATCCGGCTCATAAGGTATCGAAAATGTTGCATCTTCCCCAATCAGTGTTTCCATTGTTTGAGTCCTGGGAAAGTATACCCGTCTGCTTTACACAGTCCTTGATACATTTTTGATTCCATCATCTTCTGTCCGTCGGTTCATCAGAAAAATTCCAGATAAGCAGACTTTATTAAACAACGAGCGGTTCATGGTCAGTTCAGCACATTAGCTTCTCTACATTGCATTATTATTCAGTTTCTGCATGAGGCCTGGCAAAACTAGGCCACGATGTTGGCTAATTTAGCTCTACAATATAATGTAAAACATATGTTATATATCTCAATATGGCATATCACTACATCATTATTAGGCATGTTCAACATTTCATATATATTTAGTCATTTGTTTTACTATAATTCGTGAATCTTAGTGACCCCTCTCTGTGGGCACATTTTCAAGTGTGCACATTAATTTTCTATGTAATTTATTTCTACATTTCTTTCATTATTCAAAATGTATAAACACTCATTATTATTCCTAATTAACATATCTGCTTCAGCAGATTTCACTTAGAAAAGTTGCCAGTGATGGATTATGTTTCAAGCTGATCCTTTCACAAGGCCTCAGTGTCCTTTCCAAGACGCTTGCAGTTAACCAGTTTGAACCCTGGCTGGTCGGCTCAGTGTTTCTCACTTAGCAGGCCAGTACAATACCCTTGTGTTGGAGTAGTATTGCCTGTTCAAGCTCCATTTGCTAACTATGTGTTTTGCGTTGTACTTACAGACGTTGTGTTATTAGATGGAGTGATAAAGTATGCTTATGTTTAAGATGCATGTGGCCTAGTGGCTTGTGATGGCGCCCCGATTATGGTCTTGGCTCTAGACTCGACATCGTGTGATTATGGGCAGATCACTGAACCTCCTCGAGCTTCAGTGTGTTTTAAAATGTATTCATGTAATCCCCACTTGATGTACACAATTGGTCATGGTCTCTTTGTGTAATGTACAGCGATCCAATGTGCCTCAGCTAGGTTCCGCTCCGACATTGACATCAGAGAAACATTGTTTTCTTTCTCACACATTGCATTTTAAAAAGACTGCCCTGAGAAAATCTCCAGCAGTTGCTAGGCCTATTCAGTATGTTATTACATCCCTGAAGAAATTCAACCCCTTGGGTCCTGAATTTGATTAAACATTATTTTCTGTTTTTTAAACATAAATATCACATGCAGTGGAATCAACACGTATGCAGGAAGTCTAAACAGGCTATTTATTATCAAGACTGAAGCATGATTAAAAAAAATAGCATTTTACACTGTGCGCGTGCATACGATTTGTTATATATTGTATGGATGCTTTAATTGCACAAAATTCATCGGTATTAAATGTATGAAAAATAGTTCAGTTCCCTGTGAACCATGGATGATGTCATCCTAGTGATCTGGCGAAACCACTCTGCAGAGCTTTACCATGGGGCTTCTAGGATTTTGTGACATGAACGATCAAAGTATGTGGCAAGATTATCCAAATTATACAGCAAAAAAAAACATTATGCAACACATTCACTGAATGAGCTGGAAACGTATTTTATAAAGTAAATCCATAATCTGTGGTAAATGGTAAATGTGGTATTGCAGTACTCACATAAATCCAAAGTCCCGCTCCTGTGTCAGTTTTTTTTATTATCAGCAATTCATTCCAAAATTTAAACATTCAAATTCCAATTATTGCAAATTTTTACTGCACTTGGAATGAAACAGCTTTTTCAAGGCAACTACCTCAAAATATACAGTGTCAGGCTCTCTGGCAGACTCCTAGAGATCAGGCTGTTGTATCTGCCTGTAGAAAGACATATGCCCGGTGTTGGAAAATGGGTTATTGGTAACCCTATGGGTAGTGAAGCCATCCCAACAGTAAAAGGACCCAACACAAACTGAAACTTTCCTCTAGGGGGGTCTTCCTCCTTTCTCTCTGCCAACTTGGGTAGTGAGGTGCCCACCTCCCCTACTCCAAACTTTGCTAGGGCAACACCTAGCTTACCCAAAGAGGTCACCCAACACTTGAGCAACCCCACCATGACCAATAGGGTCAGGGGGCCTACTTTGCTATTGGCTCTGGGGTCTGCCTCCCAGGCCAAGTACAGTGCTGCCAGGAAGGCTAGCACCCAGCAGAGGCTACTGACACCTGTCAGTACCCAGAACCACACCCTAAGCTCTCCACTGACAGGTGGCTGAGCTGCTTTAGGGGCATCTTTGGGGTCCTGGCACCCCTCTTGCTGTCTAGAGTGGGGGGCTACCACCTCCTGTGGCAGACACCCTCCTTCCACTCTCCCTTCTGTCAGTGCAGGGGCAACACCTTGCATCTGGACAGCTGCCTGACTACTCAGGACTTCCTTGGGGTCAGGTGAGGCCTCACCAGTGCCATCTCTGGGCTCCCCCCTTACTGGGACAGAGGGCCCTTGGCTCCCTGGAACTCTCTTTAAGAGTGGCCTACCCTTCCTTTTCTTCTTTCCTTTTCTTGGGGACCCCTGTCTCCTAACTGTAGGGACTGACTCCCCAGGACTTTGGTCTGTGACCAGACTCACCTCTGGGAGGTCATTGCCCAGGATACAATCTAGGGGGAGGTCAGCACTGACTACCACCCTAATCCAGTCAAGGATACCCTCCCTCTCTAGGGGCACTATGGCTACAGGTTTGGAGGTGACCTCCCCTGTGGCTATCCTGACTTTCTTTGTCTTTCCTGGGACATACATGTCTGGCGTCACTAACCGGTCACTCACTATAGTGTGACTGGCACAGGTGTCCCTCAGGCCAGTGGTAGGGATCCCATTCACTTGAATGTGGTGGAAATGCCTACTCCCACCCTCAGGGATCACCAGCTTACCATCTGGTCCTGTCTCCCAGCACAATGCTAGGAGGACTTCATCATCTGAGGAATCCTCCTCTATGGCTACACTGGACAGCCCAGTGCTAACCACCTTCCTTGGACAGGCTGCATCTCCTCTGAAGTGACCTGTCTGCTGACAGTCAAAGCAAGCCCTACTGTCCAAGAGTTTTTTTTAACCCTGGGTCTCCCTGTCTCTGCTTGTCAGAGTGGGAGTGGGATTTACTCTCCTCCTTCTTAGGGTTCTGGGGTACAGAGGGAGTCTCTGTGGTGGGCTTACCACCTCCCTCCTTAGGTTTTTGGGGACCTGTCCCCCCCTTCTTGGAGTCTCCCCCCTGGGACTTGACAACCACCCTGGTTCTCAACCACTCATCAGCTGCCTCCTCTAGCTCTCTAGGGTTGGTCTGCTTAGAGTCCACTAGATGCTGGCGTAACCTTTCTTGGGTACAATTGGTCAAGATGTGCTCTCTCATGATCAGATTGTATAACCCCTCATAAGTATCTACTTTGTTACCAATAATCCAGCCCTCTAGTGCTTTTAGTGAAATGTCCACAAAGTCAACCCAAGACTAGGTACTGACCTTCTGGGTGTCCCTGAACTTCATTCTATATTTCTCTGGGGTCAGACCAAACTTCTTGGCTAAGCACCTCTTCATACTAGGGTATGAATCTGCCTCCTCCCCCCTTAAGGTCAGAAGCCTATCCCTCCCTGAGTTGGGGACCAACTCCCACAAAAGGGAACCCCAGTATTGAGGCCTAACCCTTCTCATTTGGAGTGCCCTCTCAAAGGCCCCCAGCCACTTATCTATGTCATCCCCCTCTACATAAGCAGGAACTACCCCCTTGGGTAATCTGGGGCAAACTCCCCCACCCATGGACACCTCAGCTTCTTTATCGCTGCCTCCATCTCTTTTCTCTTTGTATGCCCACTTTTTCTTTTCTAGGGCCAGCTTCTCTGCTTCCAAAGCTATGTATGCTAGCTGGGCCTCCAGCTCTCTTTCTCTGATGGATGGGTTCTCTCCTCCTGAAAGGACCCCCTTCCCACCACTAGCTTTGGATCTGCCACTAGTGACTGTGTTTACTGAGGACCGTTCTTCCTCATCCTCACTTGGGCTCAGATGCCTTCCCTCCCCTGAGTGGTTAGAGCTTGCATCCTCCCTTCTTTCTCCCTCCTCTGGAGCTTCTTCTGACTCTACCTCTTGGGCCTCAGCCCATGCTGTCAGGGATGTGATCAGGATTTGCTTCCTGAGATCAGTGGTTGCAGGCAACCCTCTTTCAATACACAACCCCCTAAGCTGGACTACTGTCAGTGTGGGTAGGCTAGCCAGATCAAGCTCCATGGTTCCCTAGTTTTGTGTCAACAAAAACTTTTTGCAAAAATTGGAAACAAGAATTTAGAAAAATTACAAAAATTCAATAATTGAAATTAATCCAAATTAAAAATTAAAAACAATTTTTGCACTAGGACAATTTAAAGGATTTTTAATTTGTTTTACCTAAAACTGTAACGTGATATTGAACACAAGTACAGGATCCCACCGCTGCCACCAATTATGTTGGAAAATGGGTTATTGGTAGGGCAGGTAGGTACCTACACCTAGCAACAAGCCACTAACCTCCACATAGGTACAGTTAGGTCTCAGTAAATTAATCCCAGCTCAACCCTTGGTAGCTTGGCAACGAGCGTCAAGGCTTAACTTAGGAGACAAAGTGTAAAGCATTCAAATATCACAAAACAGTAATTAAATAAAACACAGGAATCAGTTTAAAAATCCAAAACCAATTTATAAAAATAGTTTATATTTTTATCTTTAAAATGAGACAAAAACGATTAAAATCGGTTCAGGGGAACCGGAGATATGAATTTTTAAAGAATTATTACTTTTCTAGCGCTTAGAAACAAAAGGCGCCAATCGGGTCATCTGGTTGCACCTCGACCGGGGCAAAGTCAAACTTTCAGGCCGACCGCGATGGAGCCCTGCTCGGCTACAGGTCGCGGGAGGCCTCGGTTAAAAAGTTACCTTCTGACTTAGTCTTTATTTTGAAGTTTTTCTTCACCGGGACGAACCTGCCAGTTGAATCCGACCTCCTGGAGCCCTTGTCCGGATACGCGATGTAGGTTTCCTCGGTGGAGACTTTTACCTTCGGACTTAGTCGTTTTTTCGAGATGAAAATCCTTCGACCGGGGTAAACCTGGATCTTGATCCGACGTCCATAGAGCCCTTCTCGGATACGATGGCTGGGAGGTCCCGGTCAACTTTTTACGTTTGGACTTAGTCTCTTTTTTGGATGTTTTTCTTTACCGGGACGAACCACGAAGTCAGGCCGGGTCGCGGTTGAGGCAAGCCGGCTAGAATTTCCGCGGCGGGTCGGTCCCTCTCTGGAGCTTTTTTTCCAAAAATTCTCAAATCTTTTCCAAACTTCTGGGGCTTCACCCAGATGTTCTTTTAAGGTTCTTTTGGGGTCCACAGCTCACCCCAAGGGTCCAGAAGTTCTGTGATGGTCCTTGGGGGGTGCGGACTTCAACTCCCAGAATGCACCTGGCGCAAACTCCTTTTTGGCCACTGGACAGTGGTCAGCTGGTCGCTTTCTTCAGGAGTTGGTGCAGGGGACTCTGGTTTAGCAATTTTTCACCTGTAGCAAACAGGGAGTCCCTCCTTGAACCAGTTGAAGCCAGGCAAAGTCCTTCTTGTGGTGAAGCCCAAGTGTGCAGCTGGTGCAGTCCTTCTGAGTGCAGGTTCCAGGTGCAGGCCAGGGTTCCAGCAGGGCAGTCCTTCTTCTTCTTTAGTTCCTTTCTTGTTGAATTCTGGAGGGGATCTGAGGTGTGGGTGCAGGTCTGCCAGTTTTATCCTTGCTCCTGGGTGAAAAGCAGGGGGGCCCTGGTTCTCCAATCAGGGACAGGGTCGTCCCCCTGTGATGACCACTTCCTGGGAAGTGTGGCAAAAATCCATCCCAGAAGGCAACAGTCTCTAAAAATCCAACATGGATGAATCTGATTTTTGGAGGTTACATCTGGCTGAGCCCACCCACTGGTGTGGCTAAAAATCATAAACACACCCCTCTCCTGCCCTCTCCTAATCTAATCAAGGGGGCACCTAGCTGTCTGGGGTTGCAGGATGTGGGGGTGTTGCTGGGTGCTGCAAATGTCCTTCTCTGCCTTTGAAGACCAGTTTGGCAGCTCTCCCCCTTCCTGCCTCACCATCTGCTGAGGGGAGATTCTCTCCCCCAAGCACATTCCTTTGTGTGAAGTCTGGCCACTTCACACCTCATCAAGGCAGCCTGGCAGAAGCTGCTGCAGGCTGGCCAATCAGAGCACAGCAGCAAAAACAATGCAGAGCTGAAATTGGCAACTTTTTAGGTAAAGTCTAAACTTTTTACCTGGACAAGTTATATTAAATCCAACAACTGGAAGTTGTGGGATTTATTACAACAATCAATTTGATACCAAATTCTTGGTATGTAACATTTAAGGAGACTTTAAAATTTAAAATAAAGTCTGCCCATTCTAGCCTATGAAGGCCATTTACTTCAATGAGGGAAAAACGAATTTGGCTGTTTTTACCTCACCAGGGCTTATAAATCTATTTTTATAAAGTCCCTGCTTATAGTTACATGGCACCCAGCCCTAGGGGCACATAGGGCACACCTTAGGGGTGACTTATATGTAAAAATAAGGTAGTTTAAGACTTTGGAAGTACCTTTAATTCCAAAGTCGAATTTGCATATAACTTTAATTTAAAAGCAGCCAGCAAGGCAGGCTTGCTTTTAAAATGACACTGGGCACCTCAGCAGTGCACCTAGGTGTGCACCACCTATGCTGTGGTCCCTAAACCTACATGCCCTACCATATACTAGGGACTTATAGGTAGGTTAACTTAGCCAATTATAATTAGCCTAATTTGCATATCCATTTTACACAGAGCACAGGCCCTGGGACTGGTTAGCAGTACCCAGGGCACCTTTAAAGTCAGGAAAACACCAGCAAAAAGTGGAAAATGGGGGCAAAAAGTTATGGGGCCTCTGCAATCAGCCCTGTTTTCTCACACCCGGGCTCTGAAGAAGCGGAGGGGCGAGGTTAAGAAAGAACAGTGGGAACTATAGTGGTTGCCTGTGGAGAAAAAAAAGGATACCCGGGCCTTTCAGTGGGTGGTTTGGGCAGATTTTGCTAATGGTAACTCCTCAGACGTTGTTATGTCACACAGTTCCCCTGAAGATTGGGTTGATCATTTTTCCAGGATCTATGAGTCAGTCGAGGTAAGGGCCAATGCTGATCAGGTGAATTTACCTTTGAATTTAAGCCCCCGTTTTTCGGTGATGGAGGTACTAAAGGCTATTGATGATAGCCTTCCTAATAAGGCCCCTGGACCGGATGGGACTCAGTGGATCTATTCTTAAAATATCCAGAGCTTTGGGCCCCGCTTTTAACTAATATTTTTAATGTGGTGTGTAGAGTAGGACCTCCTACGTCTTGGGGAACACCCGTAGAGGTACCAGTCATTTAAAAGAGTAATATCTTAGACCCCAGGTGTTATCAACCAATATCTTTGTTAGACTCCTCTTCAAAATTAATAGGAGGGGCTATGTTGGAACACCCGATTTCTTAGTTGCAATAGAACAAAATTCTCTCTCAGGCCCAATACAGTTTTAGGAAAGGCTTGGGCACAATAGGACAGTGTCTTAACCTCCACCTCCTTATGGCTAAGTACAAATATATGAAGGGTGCTTCCATTCGTTTGGCCTTCATGGACCTGTCCAGTGCGTACAACTGTGTCAACAGGCAGAAGTTGTGGGGAATTTTATTGACATGGGGTCTTGATGGTGGGTTGGTAAACCTTTTGTGACTCTTACATCAGGAGCAAAGGACAAAAGTTAGGTATGGGTCAAATGGTGAGACCACCTCAACTTTTAGAGTTAGTTGTGGTGTACGCCAAGAGTGTGTTCTCACCCCCATCCTATTCCTTTTATATATTAACGACCTAGAGAAAACTTTGGTCTCTATAGATGTCCTGCTCATTTGCAACAATGTCATTCAGCTTTATTATATGCGGGTGACACAGTCCTGCTGGCAAGGGCAGCCAGTGGGCTTAAGCAGCTGGTAGACCGCTTTGTAGAGTTTTTGAAATCTTTGGATTTTGAAACTAGTTGTATGAAAACCTTTGTAATGGTCTGTGGCTGTCTGTAATAGACGCATCTGGTGAATATAGGAGGGTGTGCTCAGGCAAAAGTAAGCTCATTTCAATACTTGGGATTCGAATTGGATGAGGCCTGTAGTTGGGTGCCCTGCCTGAAAAGAAGGGTCTTGCACTTCATTGCACAGTGGGAATTACTTATCCCCTAGCTGCTAATATAGGGAGGAAGCCGGTTGCCCCCATTTTGGAAGTTTATAAGAGGAAGTGTTTACCTGCTGTGACTTATGATATGGGATTGTGGGGACATAAAGAGATTGGGAGCCTTCAGGTGGAAGAAGTCAGTTCTTTCGTCGATTGTCGGGAGTCCTGCCATCCATAGTGCACTTTTCTATCCATCAAGAGTTGAGTATAGAATATCTACAGGATAGTATTAGTGTTGCTTCGTTGGAGGTTTGGTGTGCGATCTGAGCAAACAAAGAGTCTGTCCTCAATCAGTTGATTATTAAACACTGCCTCGCTAGCGATCTTGCCTTTTCAATCCGGTGGCTGAGATACATCAAAGCTTCCATGACTGCCCTGGGCTGCCTGCATTTATTTGAGAATCTGCATGTAATATCTAAAAAGGATAAAGCATGGGTTCGAGATTTCTTTCTCAAGCATAGGCAGGCATCCCGGGAGACTAAAGGGGTAATGAGCTGAAAGGGAGTATTGTATGACCCAAAGGTCACCGGGACTGGCACCTTACCTGCTGTATGTTCATAATATGTATGAGTGAATGTTACTGAGCTGCTTTAGGTTGGGGTCTCTTTCCCGGATGCAGTCCTTTCCTCATGGGCAGTTTTCCTCTGGTGATATCTGCATTTGCCCCTGTGATAAACAAACACTGTTGCACTTTGTGTTTTTTTTTTGGTAAATCTTATAAGCCTTTTATGAAACTGTATCTGGTACCATTGTTACGGCAAAAGAATTTCACTAACTGCAGGGCAGCTTTGCTCTTTCTCCAACAACTGAATGATCATGATGCATGCAGCTTTGTTCGTTATTTCTTAAATGGTGCTGTAGTGTTTTTTTTATTTTTTTATTTTTTGTTTTTTTTTTATAGTAAGATGATGTGTTTTGTTTTTAGTGAGATCTGATGTAGGATTTTTTATGGAAGGTTTTTATCCGTATTTATGATCTGCTTGTATATATTGTATTGTGATTCTTTTATGATCTATATTTATATGATCAAATAAAGAGTAATTCATTCATTCAAATTATAAAAAATAAATACATTTCTGGTAACGTGTTCTTTGTGGCTCTCTCCGGTTTCTGATGGCAATTACAAACCATGCTGGCTTGTGGTGTATGTTGCCACCCAAATCTCTCAATGTAAATATTGTACCATATTACACAGTTACCAATTACGCATATTCCTGCTCTTTTGTCCCTAATAAGTGAATATATCTTCACGAAAAGAAATAATTTGCGATGCAGTTGTGTTTGTGAATTAAAGCCAAAAAAAGCCACAGAACTTGCCTAGTCTTATAGTTTAGACTGCTATTTATATCTCACCCTAAGGTTTCGCCAACCATAAGTCTATCACAAAATGCAGTGCTTATTACCTTAAGGCAGTGGTCTTCAAACTTTTTTATGCCGCGCCCCCCCCAGCTGAAAAATAAAAATCATTGGCCCCCCCCCTTCAGAATTTTCACAATTATTTTAGAAAGATGCCAATGTTTAAATATGTCTAATTGTATTTAAACATTGCAGTTAAGTACTGTTACCTTTTTAAAACTGCAATAACATGCTTCTGCTCAAAACAAAGGTATGTTATCTGTATAATATTTCTTTTGGCCAGAGTTTGGCGCCCCCCCCTGGGATCACTTTTGGCCCCCCAAGGGGGGCCCGCCCCCCAGTTTGAAGACCTCTGCCTTAAGGTATCTTATAATAATAAAAAGTATGTAATGAAATAACACGCGTTCAAACCAGTTATACTACTTTCATAGTTGTCTGTTTCCTAGTGTTATGGGTTGAGTAGTATGCAATCTCTTCTGTGAGACTATTAATGAGTTTTGTAAATGACACCTAAAGGGTGACGTCATAAGCAATGCATTTTAGTGCTTGAGTTATGGCTTACATGGCTGTTATGAGAGAATTGTAGCCCTAACCATAACTTGCACATTTCAGTTTTTTTTCTGTTCTTTATTCATAATAATAACTTTAACTGCTTTTTAGGTTAGTGTAAAGATATGACCTCCAGTATACTTTTAGTATACATCTCTGTGGGCTTAAAACCACCCCCCTGCTTTTGATTTTCTTGTTGCAATGTCCTTTAAAAATCCTTAATTGCTACTGGTCAGTTCGGCCTCATTGTCCCTCCTTTTATCTTTTGTTTGTTCCACAGAGCAGGGACTAAGTACAGTGTATTTACGCTGTGGTTTCTTTAACTATGGTTTCAGGGACTACTTTATTATTTGTTTCCTGCTCGAGTTTACACTGCGGTGGATGCCTTAGCCCCGCAGCTGCTTTTATCTTATTGCAGCATTCGGCCCTCCCTCCTCCTCCCTAAAGCCAGAAAAGACCAGCTGTTGTGTTCTGATCGGAGCTACTCAGTCAGTTCAGACACACTATCTTGTTTTTGTTTTCCATTGTGTAGGACCTCAGGGCCCATTCCCACACTTCTTGGCTTTGGGCAGTTGGGAATCCTTTATTTGAAAATATGTTTTCCCAGTAGACGCACTATTGTGCTTATAACATGAGCGTTTGCGTTTGACACTCAGAGCTTCGACAGCCGTGTAAATCTTGTTTTGAACCTCAAGTCTTCTCTCTCCCTCCCCCTCTACCCCTCTCCACCATCCCTTCTAATGTGTAGCAGTTTGGACTCGGACCCTTACACTGGACGTAGTTTATTAAACACTGGATCTCATGTGACTAAAAGATACATCTGTCTCAGAGCCTGGATTGGTGTTTAATTTCACCTAATATGGCAACCCCAACTTACCCTCAAAAAACTCACACATTGTCTTGTTTCTGAAATGTTTCTCCAAACCTGATCAGAAGGTTTACATCTACGATAGATTAAGTAAGCTCATAAACATCAAAATAGAAATCGGCCGGGGTTGACATGTTTAAAACGTGGGTACATGACGCGTGTGGCTATTGGTTGTGCCTTCCTCGAATTACAAAGTAATGATTTTTTTAAAAAAAAGCAAATAAAGTGTGCTTTAGTGACGCATGTGAGAATTATTATTATTTTTTTTTTTTTTTTTTTTACATCCCTCCCAGTGTTTTAAAGTGAATTGTTTACCAACATTCAAATGAGTGAAGGCTGTACGATAAACACCCGAAATCACTGACCTGTTCACTTGCAATACCATCAAGGTAGCGTTCGAATTGGACTGCCATTTGCCAATCAGCCTTCCCGCCTGGCCCTGGGCGTCACGCTCCTCAGCCTATCTCAGTAGTCGTGCAGTGTATTACCCTTTCCTTCCAAAGTGGCATCCATGTCTATTTCCACAGCCTCTCCTGTGCCAGTTCCAGCAGTAACTGCACCCAGAGTACCGAAGGGGCCATTGGTATGTCTGTCTGTCTCTCTCTTCCCCTCTCCCGATACCCAGTTTCATTATATACAAGCTTCACATTTGGGTTACAAAAAATAATCACCCTTAAAATGTCAAATGTAAACAGGGTCTCAGACTGCATCACTGCCATCGATTACTGTAAGGCACCAGTTTTCCAAAATTAAATTGTTACTTTTCTTGTCTCATACACTTTTCCTTCAATGACAGAGGCCAAGTCACACAATGTGTTATGATAAACTTTTGCTTCTTTTTTAAGTTGGGGATTAGTGTTTACAAAAGTTCTCTCACTTTGCAGTTAGAGAAGCTGAACTAAATTAAGTGACAGTCTATCCATGCATCACCTCGTCATCCAATGACAAACTCTCCATCCTTCCATCCATCCCCTCTCTCTCTCTCTCTCTCCCAATCCAACCATCCGCTCAGAACCATCCACTCATTGCATCAATCACCTCTGCCCTTCTCTCATCCATCCTACGTCCACCTCCTCTCTCATCCATCCATCACTTCTGTCATTCTCTCATCCATTCAATGTCCACATCCTCTCCATCTATCAATCCATTCATCCATCCCCTCATCTCTTCTCTCATATGTCCAACATCCACTCGTTTATCTATCCATTGTCATCCTCCTCTCTCCTTCTCTCATCCATCATCCTGGATCTTTTCTCTTCACCAAAAACACGATGTGGACACAGTATGTGTTGGAGAAAATGGTTCTGGAAACACATTAAACTAAATCATTTTGGACTCAGTTGAGCTGGGAGTTTCACGCCACACAATTACACAACAAACAATTCCAATCCAACACATCTTTCCCTTGCACTTCCAACAACTCTGTCAACTCTTACTCTCCCTCACACTGCCCCTACCCCATCATTTCGCAATCCTACTGCCCCCCTCTCATCCCTTCTTCACACTCCCCATCGCCTCTCTAAACTACCTGCTCACACATACTAAGCACACTTTCTTTCCTGTGCCTTTTCAAGTCTTTCTTTCAATCTATTCTGTGCAGCTCTCACTCTTATCAATTCACCATGCCACATAATTATACTACACAAATACACTCCACACCACACAATTCCACAACTAACAATTCCAATACCCAAAATAATTCCACTCCACACACATCTGCTGCGCCCCACTCCAAACCAGAACACATAGGTAAAAGATATTGTCATTTACAACACTAATAGCTCTAACTCGCAAATGCGAGACCTATCACATTGCAGATGCTTGTTTTAACTGTATGTTTCCAAGTGGTGCCTGCCATTTTAGAACAATAAAAATAATACTAAATGGCAGTCGCATCATGCCTTATGCCTGTCTTTGCGTGGTGAAGCGTGCATGCACTTATTGTCAAGATAGGCCGCCATAGAGTCATGGCCATCTTTCCAGCTTATGGTTAAGGTGAAGGATTATAGAAAAAGAGACCCCTGCTAACCAATGTGTATTATTCCACATGTGTTGTGTTGCTAAATGTTGAGTGGGCCAGGATAGCTGGCACGTACTCCACTGTTCTAGATCCGAGTGTGACGGAAATGCTAGCACGAACGTCTAATGTTTCGTGTTTGATTTATTCTAGAATGGCGAGAGCTTTATGGTGCTGGATGAGCAGAGGTTTTCCAAGGAGATTCTTCCCAAGTACTTCAAGCACAACAACATGGCGAGCTTTATCAGGCAGCTGAATATGTGTAAGACAGATAGCTTGCATTATCATTTAACTGCTGTTTGAACAGATAAAAACATTTCATTCTTTACCAACCTTATCATTTAAAAACTAATTGTATTAACGTGTTTTATGGTTTTTCTTTTTGGTAGATGGGTTTCGCAAAGTTTTGCATTTAGATTCCTGTGTGGTGAAAGTCGAACATGACGAGCCAATTGAATTTCAGCATCCTTATTTCAGACAAGGACAGGAACATATGCTGGCACATATTAAAAGAAAGGTATTGCAATCTGATGTTGGTTTAACTGGGGCATGGAGCAATGTTCAAATCTGTATATTGTATACATTCGTGGATACACATGCTTATCTTTGTGTTTCACATAGAAAATGCTGTCGTAATTCACATGGTTCTTAAAATGTCTAAAGCCCAGAGTAATTATCCCTATTATTGCAATAACTCACGTTCTGTACTGTAGATGTGTAATGGATAGTATCATATAACAGACCCCCATATCAGTTTATGCCTTGTCCACTTATCTGTGTACACTTGTCCAGTCTTCCTTCTGTCACACCTCTAGAATGACCACACCAGCAGGAATGAACATCACCATATTCACTGCATTAAATATTTTTTTTAATTAAAAGCCTGTGTTATATCTCCAACCTGCCATCACCCAGCCTCTTCTGCGCAGTACACCTACTGCTTTCCATATTGCAGTTCCTTCACTTTATTTGGTGCCCAGTGCCACTAACTAAGCGCCACTGTTTTCTCTAAGACTCGTAAGCACAGTGCTAGCGCGCCTAGTCCTTAGTAAGTAAACTTACAAGGGGATGTGTATAGGCCGATGAACCTTTTGGATCGCATGGAATATCCTAGCTATGTAGTGATCAATGGTGTCAATCAATCAGCAATATCAATTTCTAATATTAGAATCAAAACAATATAACCATCAATTCATGAATAACCACAGCTCCATAAAGTGTTTTAAAATGTTTTATTTCCCTATTTATTACAATACTAAGTCATTAATGAGATTAAACTTTATTCAGTCTTCTCAAATTAATTCATCAAATAAACACCAATACATCATTCTCTAATTAGTGCTTGAGAAATCATATGTCCAACTGCTTTACCATAAGCCAATAAAAATGAATACAAAGCATCAATAACAGAGTTCAGCAAGTAGTTCGCAAGTCATTTGTCACTGTCAACATCACCCCTAGGAAACCTACCTAACCAAGATTAGCATTAGCATGTTGGACTTCATGCTAAATAATTTAGAAACATGAATTTGGAAAACATCTTGCAACGAGAAAACTACATAACAGCGCAGTTGGTACCTCGAAGAAAAGGCACAAGTTAGTCAGTCACATTATCATAGCTACCTATCCATGGAATGGATCAGCAACAAAGTCAGTCTTCGTCTTCAGTTCATCAATAGATCAGCAATGCATCAGGCTCTCAGAGTGTGAGGCCAATAACAAAATCTCGAACCGCGTCTCCTGACATCATCAATGTCTCACTCCTATTCTCCTACATCTGCCTAAATTCTGAATTCTTAGCCCCTTGTCATAACTTTTTATTAGGGTCTCCCAGTCTATCCCCCTAATTTCCAATTGGTCAGTCAGTCAGCAGATATGAATTTAACCTATAACATTAATTTACCAAATCTATAAACTTTAATATCAGTCCCTTCTTAGTACGCGGATTGGTCCACTATACGATGTTCTCATCATCCGGCTCATCAGGTATCAAAATTGTTGCATGTTCTACTTCAATCAGTGCTTCCATTGTTCAAGTCCTGGGAAAGTACATTTAGCCTACTCTCAACATAATTGTATCAAATTGTCTTCATTATCCACTGTCTGTCGGTACATTGCAGAAAATTCTAGCTAAACTACTTTTACATTGGGTGGCTCAAGGACAGGTCATGCTTCAACTTCTCTACAGCGTTTTAGTATTTCAGCTCTTCTTGTGAGGCCTAGAAAAGCTAGGCCTTAACCTCAGCTAAGTTAACGTCTATAAATTAATATAAACTCAGGTTCTACATCCTAATATGACACATTTTCATAACTTCACACATCTTAGTTATTTTAGCATGCCTTCGTACAAATAACTGCCAATCTCGGTGGTGCCAGTTTCAAATGTGCAAGTTATTTTCTCTACAATACATTCTCTATGAACTTTCATTAATTAAACACATAAACACTCATTAATAAATTCTAATTAGCATAATTGCACCCGCAGTCCCTCCTCTGATGACTAAATGTCATCACACCTTTCTTTAACTATATTTCATAATTCTGTCTCGCCTGTATTTTGTCTTCTTCTCAAATTTCCCCTATAAATTGTTCTCCTGTTTTGTTCTGCCCTCCTCTGTTTATTTTTAGATTTCTTCAACTTTATTTTTTGCCATAATTTACATATACACCATAATCCTAAAATACAAGCAATCACTTAATTAATATTCCCTGTACAATTTTTTAATAATACCCCATTCCAAATTGACTAAGCCAGTTGCCCACTGAAGCAAATTCTTTTCCAACCTTTTCCCAAACACCTGGTTCCTTCAGTTCTTTCAAATCTTTACTAGAATCGGTTACGTTAGTGAGTAAGTCTCTAATCTCCTTATCATTATTGGGCATAAATGAACAACAATGCCTAGCACTAATCATTTTATAGACTCTGCCGTCTTTCGCTAAAAGAATGTCTAGAGCAAGCCTATTTTTAAGCGTCATAGCTCTATCCGCAGCGAATTCAGTATCTAACAGGAGTATTGCCCCTGTAAAATTTGTCAGCATGTTATCCACAATAGTAGACAACTTTCGTATCTTGATCTCATTTAAAATGACTCCCACTGAAAGAATCACTGCACCAAAAATATCTCCCACAATTGCAGAAGAGGTTTCCCTCCTCTGTCGCTTACGATGTAATTCCGTCACTTCCAGAAACTTCCCTAAAATGTATCAAATAGATGATTTAAAGAAAACTATCCCCAAAAAACATGTCCCATACCATCCTCTAGGAAGACTGTAATAAGCATTAAGTCCACAAATATAGCAGATCCCAGGAATCACAGGGTCCTGGCCATTCAGCATAAAAGTCCATTTACTGTGGAACAAAAATACATGCCTACATTCACTTGTTCCCACAAATAGTGTCAGTGCGTGACCTTGGCCTATATATACAAAACTTCCCTACATGTAATGCATCTACTGCTAATTTCCTTTGTGTTTTAATAGCAGTGTAAGCATAATCATTCCTGCAAGCCCTTTTCTCTAACCCTTTTTCTAACTTCTCTTTCAATGCCTTTCTTCTATCATCAGTATGCCTTATGAAGCTCTTTTCTAAAGGTGTAAGCAAGCACGTGAAATTGTTTCTGTGCCCTTTGGCAGTCCCAAAAGTTACTGTAGGTTCAAAGAATCCTCTAACTGGTACTATATCATGCTCTTTGGCTACTTTACTCCAGTATCTAATAATAGGAACAAATGAAAACACTAGATCGTAATTCGAGTAAAAATACTGTATGCAGTCTTGGTTATAGAATCTTGTTAATAGCAAACTACAGCTTATGCCATATGTTAAAGGAAGACTATGGTATGTAACTCCTTCCTCTACTGATGAAGGAATTTGCGTACACACGACAATTCCTCGCATCCATTGTTTCCACATACTCAACAAGCGATAGAAAACGTTAGAGGAAAGCTCTCCTTGAGCATTAGTGTAGTCATTCAAGTATTTCTCCTCTAACTTAAACCTCTCTAAAGCTGTCAGTGTAGTAGTTTCAGGAGCATAATCAATAGTAGTCTTTTTTCATATCATTAACAGACGTTCCCACTGACCTTATTATAAACATTATTCCACACATAACTGCCAATCCAACACTCATGTACCCACAGTGTCTAATGTTTCTATCTTGGTTATTTAGCTCAGCCATGATCTGTAAGGAATCAGAAAGCAGAAGTAACTCTTAGATAAAATGCAACAAAAATAAAAAATGAAGGAAAAAATGTCTCTGCTCACAATTCAGTTTCACATCCAGGAACCCTCTTTCGTTGTCAAAATCGATCAGCAGCTTGTCACATCCGGTTTTCAATTGCCATATCAAGTTATCAATATCTCTTTCGGTTTTATTTCAACAGTCTCTTTCTTAAGTTTCTCAGATCAGCTCAACTTTCTGATCACCTTCAGGTTACATCAAAATACTGACTTGGAACTTCTCTATCAAAACAAAAGGACATAAACTCATGTTGCCATTCATTGGTAGCTGCATATGCCCAATCAGGACCTGCGTATCATCGACTTGATATTCTTTTTCTTTTCAATCTTCGTTCACCACCCATTTGTTCTTCACTTAATTCTTCCTTTCTCGTGGTGTCCACTTCTTCTTCTATTGTTTCATTTATGACCAATTCCTTTTTCTTTCCAATCTGTGATTCAGGCCAATTGTCTCCTTTTCTTGTTCCTTCCGTTAATATTTGTCTTAAAATTGGACTCTTCTTCTCTTTCTCTATGGTGTTCTCTCTTGATGGACCTGCAACGGGCTCAGGAGTCGTCGAATCACTTTGGCTCTGATCCGTCTCAACTCTTTCACTCTTTTGGTCTGGCACTTGCTCTGTCTGCTTTTCAGCACCGTCTGCTTCCGGGAGAACCTCTGCTGAGCTAGGCTCCCCTGGCGTATCTGTCAAAATAGGCTCTTGCACTTTCTCCTGTAATTCTTCACTCTCGTCTCTTACAGGGGTAATTGAACCATCTCCCACAAGCTCTGGTTCGACTTCAGACTCTCTTGACTCCTTTTCTGGTTCAGGTACGGCAACCTGTTTCGCTCTCAACAACACTTCTTCATGCTCTTGTGGACACACTACTCTTTTTGTATGGCTTGTGTGTATCCAGTTTGGGAGTCCTGCACACTTTACAGCTGTCGTAGTTGTTAGTACCACCTGGTAAGGACCCTTCCAACGCGGTTCCAAATAAGTCTTGCAAATGTGTTTCTTGACAACGACCCAGTCTCCAGCTCTCAGATTGTGACTTGGATCATGTATGGGTGGCAGGGTGGTGGCCTGCACCTGCTGAGAGAAAGAGCGAACCACTTCAGCCAGACCGTTGCAGTAATCCAACACCATATCATCTGTAATATTGACAAGTGCATTGGATAGAACTGCTGGTAATCTCATTGCTCTACCCATGAGGATTTAATGGGGCGACAGCCCTGTCTTCCTGTCAGGTGTGTTTCTCACTGTCATCAACGCCAAAGGCAATGCATCTGGCCATTTCAGATTTGTAGCAGCACACATCTTGGCAATTCTGGATTTCAAAGTACCATTCATCTCTTCCACTAGTCCTGATGCTTCAGGGCGATAGCTACAATGCAACTTTTGCTCTATGTTTAGTGCTGCACATAAGATTTTAATCACCTCATTATTGAAATGAGTTCCCCTCTCTGATTCTAAAGAGATCGGCAATCCGAAACGTTGTATCAACTCCCTATGCAACAATTTTGCTACTGTGAGACTGTCATTTCTCCTTGTGGGGTATGCTTCAATCCAGTGACTAAAGACACACACAATCACCAACATGCACTTTAAATATCCACATGCAGGCATCTTCTTAATGAAATCCAATTGCATTCTGCTGAATGGATCTCCTGCTCTTCCAATGTGGCTCAAATTCACCACTGTCCCTTTTCCCACATTTAGTTGCTGACTGCCTCTGCTGCTTGCCTAAATTTAGGATTAAACCAGTCAATTTTAAACAATCTAACCATGGCATCCCTTCCAATATGTCCCTGGCCATGGTAGTACCTGGCCATTTGCGACAATAAACTATTGGGCAGGACCATCTGACCCTCCTCAGAAACCCAAATTTCATCAGGTCTTTGAACACATTTTAGCTTAACCCAGAGTCGTTTCTCTTCTTTGCCAACATAATCCTGTAAAGTTTTCAATTCTTCCAAAGTATCAATCACCTTTAATGCAAAGCTTGTGCAAGTACTATCTTCTTCAGGCATCAGTTCCCACTTGTCCTTAAACGATCTACAGTTCAGTGCGCAAAACCTTGCGACTTGATCTGCATATCCATTTCCCAATGAGATGTAATCCTGTGCCTTTTGATGTGCACTGAATTTTACCACGGCAATTTCTTCAGGTAACTGTATTGCGTACAACAACTCCTTTATCTTGTCACCATTTCTCACTGGTGTACCATTAGAGGTTAGAAAACCTCTTTGTGACCACAATTGACCAAAATCATGAACAATTCCAAATCCATATTGGCTGTCAGTATAAATTGTGACACTCAATCTCGCAGAAACATGGCATGCCCTAGTAAGAGCTACCACTTCAACCACTTGTGCAGAATATACACCTCGGAGCCAAGAAGCTTCTAATGTGTCTGTGATTGTGCATACAGCATATCCTGCTCTCAGTGTACGGTACCATCTCTGAGACATGAACCATCGACAAAGATAATTTAAGGCAGATGTATCAAAGGATTTTACCCACTCTGTCTCTATGGGAAAATGCCTTAGTACATATGGCCCTCGGTCATTTTCTTCCAATCCTGTATCTCGGATATCAGGCCTTGGTTTTGTACACAGTTCAGTTACCTCAAGACAATCATGCTCGATGTCTTCCTCTTTTTCAATTTCAACAGTATCACTTGGAAGCAATGTTGCTGGATTCAACACTGTACATCTTTTCAGTGTTACATTTGGAGCACCCAATATGCTCGTCTCATACCTTGTCAGTCTTGCACCCGTCAAATACTGTGTCTTTGTCCTTGTCAGTAAACTCTCAACAGAGTGTGGTACCAGTACCGTCAAAGGGTATCCCATCACTACTCCCTCACATTGGGAAAGACTTTAACCAACTGCGGCTACTGCACGCACACAACCTAGTAAAGCTGCTGCAACTGGGTCCAAGGTAGCTGAAAAATATGCTACTGGGCAATAAGCACCTCCATGGACCTGTGTCAAAACAGACAAAGAACAAGCATCGCTTTCATGACCAAACAATGTTTATGGCTTTGTGTAATCAGGCATTCCCAACGCTGGAGCTCTGCACAAACTCTCTCTCAATTCAGTGAACGCCTTCATCTGATTCTCATCCAATGTAATGGGGTCTGTAACTTCTTTGTGTCAGCTGTTGTAATGGTTTAGCAATCTCAGCAAAATTTGGAATCCACTGTCGACAATACCCTACGATTCCCAAAAACATTCTGACATCTCTTTGTGAAGTCGGAGGACTTCTCTCCAAAATCATGGTAATTCTCTCCCTAGCGATTCTCCTTGACGCTTTCTCCATCTGGTGTCCCAAGTATTTCACTGACTTCTGACAATACTGCAGTTTCAACGGTGATACCTTACGTCCAAATTTTCCCAAATGATTTAATAGGGCAATCGAGTCATACTTACACTCGTCTTAGACACAATCAGCAAATCATCAATGTACTGTACTTGAGTCGATTGATACGGTAATTCCAGTGACTCCAGATTCTTTTTCAAGATGTGATTAAACGGTGATGGTGACTCCGTATACCCTTGTGGAAGTCTGCACCAGCTGTAGACTCTGTCTAGGAATTTGAAACTAAAAAGAAACTGACTATCCTCATGAAGACGCACAGAAAAGAAAGCATGTGACAAGTCAACCACTGTGAACCACTCTGCATCGCAAGGAATCTGACACAGCATCACTGCTGGATTTGGCACTACCGGACAACATTTGACCACCAAGTCATTCACTTTCCGCAAATCCTGCACAATGCGCACTTTCCCACACAGCTTCTTTAAGCCCATTATCAGTGAATTACATGGACTGCTCAACACTTCTTTCAAAACTCCCTGTTTCAGGAAGTCCCCAATTATCTGCGCCACTTTCATCAGAACATCTTGTGCCATGTTATACTGTGGAAGCTGCGGGAATACCACATTCTGCTTCAAAGTGATCTTAATCGGTTCTACTCCTTTAATCAAACCCACTTCTTTTCCTGTCAATTCCCACACATTTTCCTGTACTGTTCCTTGTTGATCTGCATGCAATTCTTTCACAGTAAACATAGGGAAAAACTCGATCAATGGGTATTCCTCATTAACATTGTTAATCATGGTCTCGCATGTGTGTTCTTCCTCATCATCACTATTAGTTTGCACCTCTATTCCAGTGTTCGAAAAACTAATTGAACACTTTGTCTTACACAATAAGTCCTTTCCCAAGAGGGATACTGGACTAGAGTGACAGACTGCAAACCTATGCAGTCCCTGGAAGTTACCAATTTCAACCTGTACGGGATCTGTGATTGGATTTGTCAATTGTCAAGTTCTCTACTCCCACAACCTAAACTAGTCTACCTGAAAGAGGTAAGTTTAGCACTTCTGCGCTTCTTACTGTGGAGCGTGTAGCTCCTGTGTCCACTAAAAATGAAACCTTGCAACCCATCACCCTTCCTTTCACAAAAAGCCCTCTCTGACCTACTTCAAAGGACGCTGCAAGCATACACGGCCCTTCATCTGAACTGTCACTCATCCATCCTTTGTTTATTTCATCCTCACTATGAAATGGGAATTGGTGTACTGTGTCATTACTTCTGTCTTGTCTCTGACCTGTGACCTGCTGAGGAAGCATCATCTGTTGCTGTTCCATCAGGGCTTGAGGTATCTGCATTTGCTGTCTAGGTACCATATGGACCTGCTGCTGTATTGGTTGCAACTGTGTCAGTTGTGCACGCGGCACTTGCACCTGCTGAATGGGTTGGAAATTCTGCACTTAGTTCTGAACATTCGGATTAAAACCTCTCATTCTAGGAACTTTCACAGATTGAAATGAATTGACATCACCACTATGCTGAACACCACCATCCTGCTCCATCAACGGACACTCCTGCTTCCAGTGTCCCACGTTTCCGCACCAATGGCACAGTAACATCTTTTTCATTCCCTGCATGTCGTTCTGGACTACTACAGTATTCAAATCCGGACCACGAGTCATGTTAGCTCCACGACCTCTACCTCTCATCTGAGGTTGAAACATAACAGTTCCCTGCTGCTGCGGCATCGGTTGCACCAAAGCTCCTTGCACTCCTGTTTGAGCTGCCTTTATTTGCATCACCATTGCTTTCTCCTTCAGCTTTTTCTGCTTCAACTAAATTTCATCACTACAGTATTTCGCATATTGCAACACCTCATCAATCTGCTTTGCTTGTCAACAAATCAAATGACTCTTAATCATCTGCCCTATTTCTGGTCTCAATCCTTCGAACCTGAACACAAAGTGCAACATGTCCTTTGGCTCAATTGCTTCCTTGCCACTGTACTCCATGAATGCCTTCAACAATCTCTCATAATAGGTATGTATCAACTCTTTTGTTTCTTGCACTGTCCTGTCAATTCTCTGCCAGTCAATATTTTTGGGCGAAATTCTTATCTTCAGGAATTCAGTCACCGTATAGTAATGTTTTATCACTTCAGGTGATGGTGCACCTGTAGCTCTATCCCTTTCCGGTTCACTCGTCGGCCAATCCACTGTCCTCTTGCATTCAACCCACAAATCAGCTGGAACCACTATTTCCAATAATGTATCCGAGTCTTCCCACCGACATTCAGAAACTTTCACAAACCTATCTCTCTGCTGGTACCACTCAATCGGTTTCTCTCTTAGTTTTGGGTAATCATTGGTAAACGACAGTATATTGCTCCTGTGCCATGGTACATGAGCAAACTGCCCTCCTGGAATTTCTCTCATTGGTAACATTTTTGCTGGATCCTTTTCCTTCTGAACACTTTCAGACCCTTCTTGTGAATCCTGTTTCCGCTTATCCTTCTTCTTTGCCCATCTACCTTCCCACTTCTCTAGTGCTCCCCAAACCTGGGCATTCTGCAATAATTCTTTCAAGTGAGCCTTCATTCCTGCTGACCTCATGTGCTCGAAATCCTTTGCTTTGAAATCTAACCTGTAACTTTGTTTCAAATGTTTTGTTCTCTCAATCTCTGTATCATGTTTGTCTGCCAGTTCTGCCAATTTCTGATGTATCTTATTCACCTCCCTTGTAATCCTTGGACACAAGTACCTCAGCTCTTCTTCTGTAAAGGATTCTAACCTGTTCACTCCAATCGTTCCCTCAATTAGCTCTGTTGCTTCTGTAGCTAGCCTTACACAATTTATCTGCTCTTCGTCCTTAGATGTATTTCGAGGAGTATTCAAACTATCCAACCATTCACTCAATTGTTGTGCTGTCAATCCCTGTACGAGATGCTACTTACATTTGGCAACGGTACCTGTTGTACTACTGCACTTGGAGTCTGCGGTGTCAGAAGCTTCAAGTCTTGACTCACACTCGGGCCATTTACTGCATCTGGGAGCACTACAAGTGGACTAAGATCCATTAATGGTCTAGATCCATCAAAGGTCTGACCCATAGATGATACCACCTGCACATGATCACTCACTCCCCTCCTCACAAGGCTCTTCGACATTTCACCCTGATCTCCTGCAACTGTTCTCTTTTGCACAATATTAGTACCGCTGGACCAACAGTAATCAGTAGCGATATTGCATCTGGAGCTTCCCTGACACTCATATTTTGTGGAAGGGTTACCCCCATAGTCTGATTCATCACTGGTGTCACATCTGACTGTGTCCCTGTTATTGGTGTAAACTTCGGCAAACCCTGTGCCTGTGCCTGAGGCGACAACTTTGGAGTCGGCTCAGTCTGAACTAGTTGGGGCAGTACTTGGCGGAGGTCGACCCCTCAACAATTGTGTAATAAGAACCTCAACATCTGAGTTTTCTTCTTCTACATAGGTCTTTTTCTTCCTCTTTGTCCCTGAAATCTCATTACTCTTAGCAACATCTTCTTTTTCTGACTCATCTTCTACCCGATCGCAGGAAATAATTTAATTACCTGTAGGGTCTCTGTTCGCCACCTTTTTTTCCCAATCCCATCTTGCTTCTGCCAAAGACTTTTCTTCCTTCTTTATTCTCCTCTGGAACTTCATCTCTTGTTGCTGTCTGGCTGCTAGCTCCCAAACCGCTAAAGCCTCAAACTGTGCTGGTCTCTGTAATGGCTTTGTCTCAAATAATGTTGTTCGCAATTGATCCAAAATTCTTAAGATAAACATTCCATGCTCTGGAAACGTTAAAGCTCCCTGTTTCTCTGTCAATTTATACCACAGTTTTAACCAAAGGCATGGCGAGATACCTCGCTCCTCCATCACAATATATGCCGGAGAATTTTTCGGTGGGGTTGGCTCCCCCACTGTCGCCTTAATGTAAGAATCACTCTTCATGGCACTTCTGAACGCTTTAAAAAAACGCCATTTTCTCTATTGTATATATTTTAATTCAATAATGAAATGACGTTTACTCCCAAGGTTACTTTCACCCACTAACTCACCAATTGCCTCTTGCGGACGGCTGCCAATCCCCTTGCGACTCTTCTTAATAACCAACCTATCCCAGCGTGGCACACTCTGACATCACACTCATACACTGTGGCAGACAAAGTCTTGCGGCTTGTCCTCCTAGACTTCAACCCACACAGAACTAATGCAAAATATTGCAAGCACTTAACCAAAAACCTATAACCAAAAAACAAATCAGCTGGTTTACTACAGGAAGGTACACAATCCCTTCAGAGACCTTAGGGATTTTCACTAATGGCCCTTTTGCCCATGTAGCTGTTCCTCGTTCTCAGTCTCCCACATTCGCAAGTAAAATTCAACCCTCAAAGTTCACTCAACTGTTCAATGGGTTTGCCCTGGTGCACATAGAACTCGCCAAATCTCAGTCAAAAAATTCTCTTACTCATTTAACTCACACAGCGACTTGTTGACCACGCCCCATCAACCTACTAAACCAGGCAGATTACAACATATAACCAAGTGTCTCCTATACTTGTCAATATATTCCAGAGTCTTTAGACCACACAGGGTCTGTACGTCACCAACAACCAGGTGGACAATTTTTTAGCACAAAGCGCCACACACATGTGAAGTTCAAAGACTTCTCTACTCTCATACTGCAGAGTACGCACACTCCTACTAACCTCAGCTGGAGTACGCAACTCCGTACTTTACCTCCCATACATCACAATTCACCTGCGATTTGCTTAAGCTTCTGCAAGCGCAACCTACCACTTTCACACTATCACAAAAAAAACGAGAACATACCCATCTTTACTAGCGGGATCCAGGATCCTTATTATTGCAATAACTCACGTTCTGTACTGTAGATCTGTAATGGATAGTATCATATAACAGACCCCCATATCAGTTTACGCCTTGTCCACATACTCTGTTTACACTTTTCCAGTCTTCCTTCTGTCACACCTCTAGAATGACCACACCAGCAGGAATGAACATCACCGTATTCACTGCATTAAAGATTTTTTAAAAAAAATAAATTAAACGCCTGTGTTAATTCTCCAACCTGCCATCACCCAGCCTCTTCTGCGCAGTACACCTACTGCCTTCCATATTGCAGTTCCTTCACTTTATTTGGTACCCAGTGCCACTGACTAAGCACCACTGTTTTCTCGAAGACTCGCGAGCACAGCCTTACCCTGAGTAGCGCTGCTTATGGCTTCTATTTCCTGCATAGACTCCAACACTGTTCTAAGAAGTTGTGTAATGTTCTTGCAGTGTGTAGGTCATGCTGTGCGCTCAGCCATGTCAAATAACATACTTTGCTGGAACTAGTTCGCTGCATGGTTTTCTCTTGAGATTACAGAGTGGGAAAAGATGATTCGATAATTGGCTCAAAAGAAAGGGGGCTTGGTAAATTGATAAGTTTAACAGGCATCAATTTCTTTATCTCTGCATATTCCTTGAGATCTTTGTTGGACCAGATTTCTGCCTACCGAGAATAACCTCGCAAAAGTGTTGGTCCCGGAGCACCTCTCATTAGAAGCTAGAGGACAAGGCTTATATTGACCTTTTTGGCAACCTTTACCCTTCTGTTTCTGATGATAACCACTTCAGTCTGTCAGGAATACAGTCGACAGAGGTCCTGGAGAGGTATGTGGTGTGGTTCTAAAATTCTATGCCCCTAGTGGCTTCCATTGCTTTTAAGTACCAGTGAAGAATAAAGCTACCTGCATTTTTTGCTACCGACCGGGAATATGGCATCAGTTACAGTTCCTTCTTCAGCTGCAGTCACTTGCCTCGTGCACCAATTCTGGCTTTGTAAATGGCCTCACATTCAGACCCTACCCTTTCTTTTTCTGCCATTGAAAGGCACACTTTTCTGGTCCCTCACTGTCCTTCTGCAGACTTAGACACTTCTAATTATGGTTTCACTTTAAAATAAGATCCATGCTTTCATAGCGTCTCAGGTCAAGAAAT
Source organism: Pleurodeles waltl (assembly GCF_031143425.1). Lineage (NCBI taxonomy): Eukaryota > Metazoa > Chordata > Amphibia > Caudata > Salamandridae > Pleurodeles > Pleurodeles waltl. The sequence continues at coordinate 1,174,975,467 of NC_090444.1, forward strand.
ATTGCTTTAAAGGATTCTGATTACATCTAGAGCTGTGTCTTTGGTTCATTTGGGCTCCCTCGCTGGCTGCTGATCCTCGATATAGGCCCCAAGTCATCGAGACTCCAGTAGAGTCATCCTCTGCTGAGTGAGCCACATAGCCCTTCAATGTTTGACAAGGTTGAAGTGAAGAAACTTGAGGATGCTTCACGCTTCAAAGGGAAGGTCTTCCCTACACATACAAAATGAGATTGAAGTCTAAGGAGCTCACCACAACCCAGAAGAGCGGACTCAGTCAAAAGTTGTCTATTTCATGAAAAGATGTGCTTATGGAGACCGTGAACACATGATAGAAGTGTTATGTCACTAGTTGTAAATAAGTATTTTAGCAGAAAATGTAGATCTCCTGTGTACACTTCTTCACTGCCTCCTCCCCAGTCATGTGGTGTGGGGTTGGTGTCTAGAATTAATTTTATTTTTTTTTTTTTTATAAAGCTTTCAAAAGTGCACTCAACCCAAGGGTATCAGCACACTGCAATATAACAAGGTGATGGTTCACTTCAGCATTACTTAGTACATTAAACGTTTTAGACACTGCTGTAGCCAACAGAAAGCGATAAAAATCTGAAAGATACCAATGGATGGGATGGTAAAGGTTAGGTTACACACTTGAGAAATGGTAAAGCTACGAAAACTGAAAAGTTATTAACGAATCTGTTAGACTGAAGTAAGTTCTAAATTGGAGTCGTAGCAAACCTGTGTAGCTGCTTTATTAGTGTTGAGTTTCTGGCAATCTAGAGCAGGAGCAGGTCGACTTCTCAGGTTCTTAGAGCCTCCAGACCTTCTGGTAGTTAAGTGAAAGTAATTCGGTTTCTTAAGAAACACCATTTTGTTGGTAATACAGATTGGTTTTAATTTCATTCTGGCTTTGCGTGGGAACCGCTGTAATTCTTTACTGGGGTGATATAATGAATGGGGGGAGGGCATAAACCCTGTTACCACCATCACTCGTCATCTCAACAAATGGATCAAATTCAAGGCGGATAAGACATTCTATCAGTATTCTTTCCTTTATTCCTACATGTTTAGTGTTTATCTTTTAAGCCCATGCATTTCCTACTCCTTATGGTCCGTTCTGTTCTTAACCTCTGCAGCAGCCAGAAAAGTTATGACAAGTTGTGCTGGTCCTTTGAGAGTCACATTTGAGTTGTTTCTGACTCTGTCTTTTAGCTCAGAAAGGTATTTTCCTCCATATTGACAGGAAAGAGTTCTTTGGAATCGTCACAAATTAGAATTGAGCTAAATGTGACGCTAAAACTGCTGTTATGATGCAAACATTTGCTGTTAAACTTCAGCTAGTATACGGAGTCTCGGGTGCATCATGTGTGGTCTTTCAAGAATTTGAAAGCATGCGATACAAGTTGGGAAGGCATATTTTTGTGCCTTATTCCGAGTACCACAAAAAAAGAGCAGTATTAACTCTCCGGTTGATAAAGACCACCCTTCCCACCATCCCAGGTGGGAGATGGTGGTTGTATATCAGTTTGATTCCATTGAGTAATTGCTGTTAGTCCAGATGGGTTGATTGTACAGTAATACTTTCTGGTAACTGTTTGAGCAGTAGTCCCAGAGCCATAGTCATATGTGAGCACCCCGCATACAGTCCTGCTGTTTCATCTGCTCATGATTAATGTTTTTTCAGTATGAGGTGAAATTCCTCAAGGACAGATTTTTCATGTATGTCTCCCTTTTTTCTGACCATTGTACTTAATTTTAGGTATTCATAGGATTTGTGTTTAACCATGGCTATTAGAATCTCCTTTCCAGACAGCTTGCACATTTGTCTTCATGGTGGTTTAGTGGCTTATCCTGGTTTTCCATGTATGTTGGACAGTTAGCTTTACCTGCTGGTAGAATGTGGACAATAATGCTTCAAGAGAACTCAGTCCAGAGCAAGTGGTACCTCCATGATTTCTTGTTATTCACTGATAGTTGAACAGAGCTTTGCGAGAGCTCAGTTATCAGGATTTTAGCACCAAAGATTATTGCGCTTACAAATGTCCCAGAATCAAAGTCCTCCCATAAAACACTGCACCAAATTCTGCTGTTGTTGATTTTACATTACGATGGTGTGAAAAGCATAAGAATTGCCCCCTATAAGAACTACACCCCTCATACGAAAAAGATCAGAGACATAACATGGACTTGTGCACTGCCCATGCACAGGCCCAGAAGGAGTCCATGCGCTGTTTTCGGTGAAACTTTGCCCCTTTTTTCGTTCAAACATTAACTCAGAAAATGTATGAGTTAGTGTATGAAATATGAATAGGCAGCCACCAATTATTGTTTCCTAGTACATGCTGCAGACAGTACAGTTTCACCACAAGCAGGTGCATGGGTCCATTTGCAGCCTGTGTACTAATTTTGGATGTGTTCTTGATACAGCCCCATGATCGCCAGCTTCAACATTAATTTCTAATATCTGCTTGTTAAACTAAAGCCTGAAACTTATGTTGTCGAAACAAGGCTTGACACATGGCCACTTAACCCGTATGAACCACGGTTTGGACCTCATGTAATAGAAATATATTGAGCTGACGTAGTTCTACCCCGAATATGGAAGATTTACTACACCAGTGGACAGTGTGTTAAAGAGAAAGTTAAAATGCATTGTCCCACATGCTTTGTAAAAATTGATCTGTAGAGACCCTGGTGCTAGCTTCAAATAAACACAAAATCCCTGGACACAGCCCAGTAATGCAAACTAAATTTCACTCAGTGTGAGCTGCACTAGCAAATGACCCAAGACATCTCAAGTAATGCAGTTTATTTTCTTTTAGCTGCTTTTGCTTAAAACTGCACAATTTGCTGCCCCCTTCAGGCCGCACAGTTCACGGTCACCAAAGACCTTTGTGCTAACAGTATGCATGTCAGTTCCTTAGTAGACATCTCCATTATGACTTTGTACAGGAGGTATAAGCCCTGATCAGACAATATAACATTTATTAGTTCAGTTCTTTCTTGGTGTCGTAAGGCAAAGCACAAGTCATTGAGCATTGACTTGCAATAACTAAGCACGCCACAATATATATTACATAGCCCAAGAGGGATATAATTTTTCAACAGACCTTTGTCTTTTCTGTGAAGTTCTCAGTAGTAAGGTGTGTGAGTGTGAAATTTCCATCATTAAGCTTTTAACTGCTAGAATCAAATCATAATGAGGTTAAAACATATTTTAGTGCACATCCTTCACATTTGTTGCGACTTGACTTCTGGTTGGAGTGATACGAATGCTGCCAATTTAGACAGCCAGGGATGGAAGAAAAACAATTAAACATTACTTGAAATAGCAAATTCAGTGAAAAGACGTAAAGACACGAGTAAGGCGCAAGAAGGAAGGGAGGAATAATTTGAAAAAAGAATGTCTAAAATAAGCACAGTTCGTTATAAGCACTGGAAAACACCATGCTTTTTTATTTTGGTAATAGCAAATAAACATTGATAGCCACTGATTCTTAAAGTTCTTAAATTGAAAACCCCCACTGCTATTCACAACACCTAGAAACTGAAAACAGGAAGCTAATTTATCCCGTAGCCTCGCTGTCCATACACCAACTTGTGGAGCTGCTGTTCTCCAATATGGTGGCCATAATCGTTTCGCACTCCACCATTTGAATCGTGTTCTCATTGCTTTTGCACTGGACTAGGTGTGTGCACATTGTTGGTATGTGTACATGAGCAAATACATTTACAATCCATTTTCGTTAATTGCCACAAAACAGTACATAACCCAGTGTCACGGTGAACATGTCACAGCAGGTTTCTACGAAACTGATGTTTTAACTCTTGGTGGTTAACTTTGAGATTATCCTTCAAGTTAGCTTCTCATACAGTACTGAGACAGGGTTCTTCTCACTACACCACTTGGACTTTTGCTACATGTGTTTTTTACGCAGAGGTTAGAACTTGATCTTTGGCGACTTTCTTGTTCGGGGAATGATTCACATAATTGTTGAGGAAACCTGACCTTTAATCCCCTCTTAAAGGTATGTTTCAGAAGCACACTCTGAGAGGCACAAATTACTCACTTGCATATTTCGTTTGGGTGGTGGTCAACAATGTGTTAAACCAAGACAAAGTTAGGGTTTCCAGGTTATATATATGCTGAAATTATGGGGTAATGTCTACCTTGCAGCCTTCCCTGTTGATTAGACATTCCTGTTTTGATTGAATCACAGATGTGAAATGTCTTCCACACAGATGTGAAATATCTTCCATTAGGCCTTTAACTTGTTTTATTTGATGTCTGTTATCCATAGATTACATTTTCCCTGTACAGAGGACTATTTAAATCGTTTCATGAAACATGGAAACCAGAATGGGGGATTTCTCAAGGGTAGCAATGCCATAACTTGCCTTCTGTATATTTCCTTTATGTTGCACAGATTGTCTGAACCAATAGCACATCTTGAGGGAAGGTGCGCCATGGCTGGAACTTTTTGTCCCAGAGCACACATTGTCAAGTGAAAGCCCAAGACTAGGAAAATTGTGTCTTAACAACACTTTTTAAACAAAATGTTGTTGCATTTTCTTATTAACAACTTACTCAACAGATCGGGTTGACATCATTAAATATTGGAGAATATGGCTTCCATCGCACATTAGCATTATGTTGGATTCAGCATTTAAAAGTGCACAGCACATAAGTGTACATGATAATAGCTTGATATTAACCCTTTCTCAAGGGCTTCAACGTGAACTTCCCTCTCCTTGTCCTTGCTCTTTGGATCTCTGCCTCCAGTGAAAGCCCCGAAAAGTGTGTGTGTGAATATAATGATAGCACAGTGGTGAGACATCATTTAGGACAAAGTTTTAAAGATTTTAAGCCCAGATGAGCTTGTATATCTACCTGCCTATACCTCAGCTATTTCTGGTCCATGATCAGAGATCATTTTCTGGTCCATGATCAGAGATCTTGGATTCCGGGTCGGGTTTTTTTTTTTTTTTTTTAAAGACTCGTCGAGATTGTCACAGGCTCTGGCCTTATCCATTGAACCACAGCCTCGTTTTGTTTCCCTGAGCCAGACAGATCTTTCATACCCCACCCACAGCAAGAGGACGTCTTTCCATTTGTCTACCTAGGGGCTGTCAGGAGCCTTCCAGTGCATTGTTATTGCTCATTTGGCAAGTATTAGGGGGAGGTCTACAAACTTAGTGGTCACTTTGTATTTGGCGGGCCATGGGTATCCTCCCAATAGACACGCCATGGGGGTGCAAGGGATCGTCTAGTCTGTAATCTTATTGATGCATTCGAACACTCCCTCTCAAAATGTACTCAGAACCAGACAGGACCATACCATATGGAGCATTTCTACCCTGTTGTCTTCTCATTGGGGGCAGGTTTTAGGCTCCAAATGTTCATTTAAGGTACACTCTATGTAATTAGTAGAAGTTTATCAATTTAAACCTGCTGGGATATTGTTTGTGTGTTCATTATTATTGTTTCCCATTTGATGTCCCTGATCGGGTTTGTAATAACCTCCTCCCACTTTTGATGCAGATCTACAATGGGGGTGATTGTCTGCTCTCAGTGCTTGGTATAGAATAGTGACAGCTTTGACCTTGCCAGACGTGGTGCATAGAGCCCAACTACAACAGTGAGAAGAGCTCGCCAAATGTTAACAGCTCCCCGTCCCTGAATAGGTCTCCTATCTGTGTAATGCCAAATACCGACCAGACTGTTACGCCCCACATTGCTCCCCTCTCATTCAGGACTGCTGTGCCTTATAGTGGAATGTTGGGAAAATACATCAGGGAGGTCCCAGTGCATTGGAGGCAGCACTGCCAGCAGCGTCGTGCCACCTGCATTTCCATGTGTTCCCCTTCTATAGGGCACCTCGGGGTCAAGAGAACCTGAAATAACACGCAAATCTCAGGAATCCTTTCCAGGGTTATTCCATCAGGGCGTAACCGTGAGTGGAACCATTGATTGAACCACTGGAGCTGGGCCACCAGATAGTAGGCTTACAAATCCAGAGCTGCCATTCCCCCGTCATCTTTAGGGTGGCGCAATTTAGCCATTGCCACCTTACATTTTCCAGATCCCCTTGTAAGCTCAACCAGTAACAAATCCATTTCCTTAAACATTCTGCGGGGAATGAAAATGGGCAGTGGAGAAAAAATACAGCATGCGGGGAGAGCCACCATTTTCACAATGACAATTCGTCCCGCCACTGATAAAGGGAGATTTTTCCTCAAATCTACTTAGGCCCAATGTGATATTTTGGTTGTCCATATATTGCCATCCAGGACATTGCGGGAATCATGATTTATTCTTAATCCCAAATATTTCATACATGTCCCTTCACAGGAAAGTTTGTGGAGTTCTTGGGGTTGGGTCATGTGACGATGTAAGTGATACTTCTGCGATTTCTTACAGAGGCATGAAGTATTCCAAATAGTTCCAGTAGTGAAATGGCCTCTGGCAAATCACGCTTGGCATCGCAGAGAAATAAAAGCATGCCGTCCGCATATAATGCAATTTAGTGAGTTACTCCTCTGCATTCTAAGCCCTGATAGTGAGTCCCCATGGCTAATCTATAGCTTTTTAAGTTAATAGTACATGTTGAGCATGGACAATGGACGATAGGTTCGACATCCTGGGCGGGTCGTCTCTGTTTCAGCAAGGGAATTACTAAAGCTTCGCTGGTGGTTACTGGCAAGCATCCCGCCTCATGGGCGGCAGTATAGAGGTCAACCAGCTTGGGTGCCAACTCCTCCCCATAAATGGCATAAAATTCCACTGCAGTCTATCGGTCCCAGAGACTTTACCACGAGTCATAGCTCATATAGCAGCTCAGACTACCTGTATCGTAAAGGGACAGCTCAGAGCTTCCATCACTCCTTCCCCCAAACTCGGTAGGTCTGATAATCCCAAGAAGTCAGCTGAGGTTTCTTGAGGCAATGAACGGGGGCAGCATACAATAGAGTGTAACCTTCCTCCAATTTGTGGTTAATTTCTTTCTGTCCAAATGAACTCTCTCCCCGTATCAGACTCCACCTCTAGTATCAGTGACTCTCTGGACATGGGGTTGGTGAGCCATGTTAATAGAGGGCCTGCTTTGTCTCTTTCATTATGGGCTCTAACCATGTACTTGCGATAGTCAAAGTAGCGAAGCTTCTCCGCGCTTGCCGCTAGCAGTTCCTTTGCATTCTGGAGCAGCTGTTTGAGCCCTGGGTACCCCAGGTGCACCTTTCCAGCCCCCTCAGAGTCTCTTCCTGGGTTTCCACCTACCTCACCAGGGTGTGTCTCACTCTGACCACCTCGGCAATGCACTGGCCCATATCGTAACATTAAAAAAAGGTGAAGTCTCAAATCATC